>NC_091976.1:34676452-34988216 GCF_036711975.1 Onthophagus taurus
ACGTTACCAGTGATTTTCTATTGAATTACTTAATTACTAATTTCCATATCTTTATTAATTCTTGAAATGTTCTAAATAGTGGTAATCTAGAATTTGCAGTCCTGAACAGGATATTACTCAGATATTCAATACCCCGCGGCGGAGTTAATTGCCTTGTCAGTTATCTGACGCTGACCTAAACGGAAACCGGTTTCTTCTGGTAGCTAATCGATCAAATTTAGCGGCTGACCTAACGTGCCGACTAGTAGATTTCGTGGGCCAATTAATCCCAATCGGTTTTCAACCGAATTCTGAATTATATTTCATCGAGAGAACGAGCAAGAATCCCAAGGTTTAATTAATTCCGGCGCGCATTAAGACAAATTCCCCGTCGACTTTTTATTTCACAAATATAGGAGGGAACGTCGCTGTGCAAACAATGCGAGATAGGATCTGACGCTTCCGTGGGTAGATAAATCTGAACTTTGCGTGCAAAGAGGCGGCGTCCCAAAGCGAGTCCCTTTGATATTTCTTCATCTTCCAGTGTAAACCCAGGTTTTTTCCTTCTTTTCCGTAAAGCGCACGCGACCCCTCCGTTTGTAACGATCAACGCAAATTGTAAGCGACAGTTACCTTATTGTTTCGAAAGAAAACGATCGATTTAGTTTGGTTTGATAATCGCGGATTAATTAGCACCGAATCCGATGATTTAAGTAATTAATTGAGGCTCGAGTGTCGTAATTTAACGTGACAAATGCCAATTAACGCGGACAGTTGACGTCACACCAAAAATATTAACAATCACGAGACCGTTTTATTACCGAGTACCAATCTATTAGGATTAAATAACCAGAATACCATTGAAGTTTACACTCAGCTTTCAAGTAATTTACGCAAGATAATTTTTATGTATTAATTAAAACCCAAACCGAACACAAATCGAATAAGACGACAATAATTAAAGCTCTTAGGGGCCATTATATTTCGACGAAGTGCACGCCGCTATTCGATTAATTCTGATTCGATTAAACGTTCCTCTTTGTGTTGGGCTAATTCGATATTCACATTCCGGAGCGCGTCGCCCATTTGACAAGACTGCCAAGTGAAGAGACTCTTCTCTACCTACTATGCTCTCTCAATTAGTATCGATGCAAGGCGAGTGTATATTTCAGCGTTGCCGTAATTAATTGGATTTTCAACATCCGGCGATCGGCTCCCGTCGATGGAGAGAGGACCAAGATCACAAGGCTGTCATCGTCGTCAAGGGTAACCCTAAGTGCATTCAGGATGCACTTTACCAATCTCGTATACGATGTGTGCCCTTTTTGAAACCCCACATCATCTAACCAGATAATGGAAGCATTTATCTTTAATGAAACGTTACGAACCTAACCTATCTTTACAACTGACAATGATACAGTTTCGTAATAATTATAAATCGAATAACTTGTGTTGCATGAAAAGTTCTTCTTCGTGAGAGAACTTCGTGGTGGGCGGGGTGACAATAATAACAATGCAAATAGAGCACTAGAAAAAAACGGTCACGGATCGAACCCGCATTATCCCTCCTGCGGTCATAAATCAGCCTTAAGCCCGATTCCGACCCTCCTATATTTATGCGTACGGCGACATGCGACTCATATTCGTCATCCCGTATGAATCATGGCTTTGAGAGTCGCCGCCGGACGACGTCGACGTTCCTAACTTTCGAATGGATTTCGGCAGAAATCAATTATCGAATTACGCGAAGACGCGAACTGAAAAACGGTTGTTTATGGCGCGGCGTCGGAATCGCGTGTTTCATTTGAATTACGAAAACATTTCAGTTTTGTCTCTTGTATCTTTTATATTCACTTCATTTGTTAAGGTAAACATTTGATCCCAGTGGTACTCGGAAGCGAAGCGTACTCGATTCGCTACTTCTTGATTTCGTGACAACATGCACACTTCATCAAATAAAAGCCTTATATAATAGTGTTATTAGAGGGAACATTTTGTCCGACTATGTAAGTATCTTTTTTGTAATTCGCGACGGTGATGAAAGCTATAACAGTACTCAAACGGGTGCTGTAATGAGACTCCTTACAGCATCGGATGCTGTAATGAGATTTTAGTAACATTTTATGGAACCAGTTCAAGTTGGTGACATTGGGTCATTAATTTTGCTAATTGTCAATGTGACAATGTTTGTCTAAGATGTTTAAACACGTTCTTAGCATCGAATACAAGGTCCACAATGATGAGGACATTGAACTCTGAGCAATTTCTCTTATTTTGGAAGGTGTACAGGGTGGTTCAAATTCGATGTCCGAATAGGCTATCTCGGAAACTATAAGAGCTAGAAAAAAAGTAGCTTACATGTCATGATCTCGTTT
Organism: Onthophagus taurus; assembly: GCF_036711975.1. Taxonomy (NCBI): domain Eukaryota; kingdom Metazoa; phylum Arthropoda; class Insecta; order Coleoptera; family Scarabaeidae; genus Onthophagus; species Onthophagus taurus. The sequence goes on from NC_091976.1 coordinate 34,678,807, forward strand.
TTCGAGAAACTGTTAATGCCAAAAACCTCAAAGCGCTAACGTCTTTTGTTTTTCCCCTAGAGACCAAAATTGAAAATATCGTAAAACCAGCAAGTGCAATTATCTTGGTTATTATTATAGGTGGAGTATTATAACTAAGACATTATATGGACACTTTTTTACAGAGAATTTGATGACGTAGTCAAAAAAAATTTTTCGAATTTAGATTTTGAGATATTGTCACAATTTTCGTTTTTTTAAATGGATACAACCACTCATTATTCGCTTGTTAAATTCGTTATTTTTTTCTGATTACAAAAATATGGGGTTAGATAGATCTATTTCTTATTGTTTTGGAATAAAGTTAAAAATAAACTTTTTTTTTAGTGTCGTCAAAGAAATTAAATTTACAGTTTCCTGTAAATTATAACTAAAAATTAAAAACACATATTAACGATATTTGAAACAAATATATTTGGTGAACTATTTAATTTATATTTGTTTTACACAAAAGTTGGAATAGATTGCATTATTTCACATTTTTTATTAATATTTAATATTATTATTAAATAAAAAATTTAAAAAAATTAAAATTAAATGATATTTGTATTCAAAAATTTTCTTTTAAGATCGATTACGAAAAGTTTAACATGTTAGAATAACATATTAACATATTAAAAAATAAAGTAAATTTTATATAAATTTTTAGTAGAATAATTTTTAGTTATAGTTACAGGAAACTGTAAATTTAATTTCTTTAACGACACTAAAAAAAAATTTATTTTTAGCTTTTTAATTTAATAATTAAATAAGAAGATAACTTCTGGTATTTAAAAACAAATATTTTTTTTATATGTAACGTTCTAACATGTTAAACTTTTCAAAATTTTCGTAATTCATCTTAAAAACAGGATTTTTAAAGTGACACATCAGAAAATTTTTTAATATAAACAAATGGCGCCATCTATCAATAATTTATTAAGTCATTTAAGAATAATATTAAATATTAATAAAAAATGTGAAATAATGCAATCTATTCCAACGTTTGAATAATTACATATATAAATTAAATAGTTCAACAAATATATTTGTTTCAAATATCGTTAATATGTGTTTTTAATTTTTAGTTATAATTTACAGGAAACTGTAAATTTAATTTTTTGGAAGACCCTAAAAGAAAAGTTAATTTTTAGCTTTATTCTAAAACAATAAGAAATAGACCCGTCAAACCCTATATTTTTATAATCAGAAAAAAATAACGAATTTAATAAGCGAATAATCAGTGGTTATTTCCATTTAAAAAAACGAACATTGTGATAATATCTCAAAATCTAAAACCGAAAAAATTTTTTTGACTACGTCATCAAATTCTCTGTAAAAAAGTGTCCATATAATGTCTTAGTTATAATACTCCAGCTATAATAATAACCAAGATAATTGAACTTGCTGGTTTTACGATATTTTCAATTTTGGCCTCTAGGGGAAAAACAAAAGACGATAGCGTTTTGAGGTTTTCGACATTGGAACTTATTTAAAAAAAGAGATCAAGACATGTCAGCTACTTTTTTTCTAGTTCTTATAGTTTCCGAGATAGCCTATTCGGACATCGAATTTGAACCACCCTGTACATGAAACATTTTTGTCAGGTGAATACATTTTGTGTTTTGACAATTTCTACTTGTCAATTTAAATTTCTATTTTCAAGTGTTACCAACTGCTACATACCTATTTTCCTACATTGTCAAAATTTATATTTTTGAGAAAAAAAAAAGGATAAAAACGCGAATTACAAAAAACAGCATAAAAAACACGTTTCATAAGACTTAAAGCACTCATTCATTAAACTTGAATTCGTGCATTTCAAACGTGTCTTACGAAACTTGTTTTTTAATATACTATTACCGTTTACAAATTACCTGTTGTAATTAAATTAAAACTAACGCTAAATCTAGAACTAGAAACTTTCGGGTTAAGCCGTGCGTTTTTTGAAAAAAATTTTGACGTTTCCGATGCCATGTTGCAACCTTCTTCAGAAACAAGTTGACTTCGAACTTGTTTTTCTAAGTTTCTAGTTCTAGGTCTAGTGTTAGTGCTAGTGTTAGTTCTAGTTTTAGTTTAATTAACACCGGCTGTGAAAGCCTTCGTACTTATACCTGTTGTAAGTCTGTTACAGTTATATCCAAGTCTTCGTATAATAATCGAATTATTAGTAAGATGCGGTGTGGAATGTTTTCGATCTGGAATGTTCAGAGAAAGGTCAGTTTTGTTTATTAAAGTTAATGATCCTCAAGTAACGAATGTTGAATCGCCCACATCTAGGACGTTGTATAATGCAAGGTGCATGGGAAGAACTCTTTATAGTCTCTTTTTTTTCTTACAAGTCTTATTCCTTTCTGATTAATCACGTACTTCTTACTACAATCCCTATTCAGTCTCTGTCTTCTATTAGCAGTACTTTTGTACTATACTTTCTTCTTGTCCGGTCACCATCTTGTCTTTTTAGTCTTTGTGGAGCCTTTTTTCTACTACTAGTCTCCTTCCAGTCAACTTCTTTTCTGTCTACTTAATAGCTTGCATTTACCGTCTCTATTAAGCCTGTTTCTCCTATTACCAGTCTTCATCGTTGCAGTTCAATCACCTACTAGTCATTACAGTTTCTTTTTGCTATTACCAGTAGCCTCCTATTGCGCCCAACCGCTTTTTCTCTTTGCAATCCCTGTTCAGTCTTTTTCTTCAACCACTACTACATAGTTATTACAGGCTCCATTTCCAATATTTTCTTTTATGTCTATTATCTTTCATTGCTGTTGTAACTTAGGTGGGAACGACTTATTACGATGACTTTTTTGATGACGATGACGATGACGATATTTGATGAATCAAATATGAGAATATTTAAAGAAACATAATAATTATATTTTTGTGTGTATTTATTGTGACACCATCGAAGATAGAGATCTACTCACCTATATGCAGTCGAGTCGGATTGTGTATCGCATGGAAAAGCTCGGGAAACTTTCGTAATTACAGTGGCGAAACTTTGCGCCTTGGGATAGGAATCGAGAGCGCCAAAAGAAGTTGAGCACGGTGCTACGCGCGTGTTATTTAATCAAAACGAAGGGGATCGGAAAGTTTTTCCGATTTCTCAATGTTTCAATTTTATTAGAGAAAGTGATAATAGTAATAGAACATCATATAATATATTTATTTTTATTAATTTTGTTGGCTTTATTAAGTTTTACATATTTATGGTTATAAAGTTATTTATAATGATTCGTCCATATCGTGTAATAACGTACCGTTACTTCTAACAGAAGCACGACGGCATTTTAAATAATAAATTATAATACTTGTAATTAAAAACATAAAAAGAGTTTGTATACAAAGTAACCAAGTTAAAATAGACGATTTTACAAAAACGTAATTTTCGTTCTTATTTACAAAAGGAGCGTTACCAATTTTATCTATGTTTGTTGTTAAAACAGGGAGAGTTTGATTTTCGATAGCGACGTTATTTCGTAATGAATTATTTTTGGGTGAAGCAAGAATTTTAATCATCATTTTATTAATTAATTCTTGATCCTCCAAGTAATCGTGAATGTCTCTCATAACATCTAAATTTTGTATCAAAACTTCTTGGATTGTAACGTTAGTTTCGCTTTCAGTTGAATTTAAGGTGCATAAATTACCTTTGATGTTAGGTTCCGAATAATGATTACCTTTACTAACCGATTTCAATTCTGATATATCTTCTAAATGATGAATTATTTTGGTCAATGTATTGCACGACCATAAATTATCATCCAAATCAATAAAATCGGGTCTTCTATAATGATGTAAACTATCCATATTAAATGTTACTAAACGATTATTTGCAACAGAAAGGTGAAACAATGGATTTTGGTGAAACAAACCGGATGGCAAAGCTTGTAATTTGTTTCCTGCTAAATCCAACCTACTTAAATGCAATAATTTTGCAAACGTTCCTGTGTGAAGAACTTCGATGTTGTTATACGATAAATTTAAGTACTTCAATAGAATATTATTGGTAAAAGTATCGATAGAAATAATGCTCGAATTCGTCATTGAAACATCCAAGTCAGTCAATTCTTTAAATACTTTGATCGTTGTGATATTAAAAATATTTTTGCTTAACATTAAGGTCGAAATCGAATTGGTATTTAAAACATTCAAATTTGTTATGTTTAATGAGTTATTATTCAAATCTAGGTGATGTAAGAATTTATTGTTCCCCAAAAGAATTTGAAAATTCATTTCGTGCAATTTATTTCCACCCAAATCCAATTCATTCAAAAATTGTAACGAGTCAAAACCTTGTCTGGGTATTTCGCTGATTAAGTTATTATTTAAATGAAGTTTATGTAACTTTAAGAAATATTTTAAAATTGAAGTAATATCTTTAATATTATTATGAGACAAATCTAACGTTTCGATACTATTTGTTGTGCTTATTTCAATTATTTCTATGTTATTATGAGACATATATACATTTATTAAGTTTTGAAATGTGTCGAATTGGTTATTTGATATTTCAGTAAGTTCATTGTAACTTAAATTGATCGTAAGCAACTTTGTATCTAATGCAGCAATCGGAAACACTTTTATTTTGTTATAACTTAAATCAAGTGTTTCAATTGAAGAGTTAAAGAAGAGTGGTTCAATTATTTCGATGCGATTATGAGATACATTTAGATCATTTAACGTGGGCACGCTACTGAAAATGTTGTTTGATAACTTTGATATTTCATTGTGGCTCAAATTAATACTAATTAAATATGGAGGTGTTGATCTTTTACGTAAATAATCAATTATTTTTACGCCGCTTTGTGATACCGTGATTTTCTTCAAGGCAGGCAACTTTTGCGTCAGATCGTATGAAAAAACAGAGAAGTTACTTTCTGTAATTACTAATACTTCAAGTCGGCGGAACTCGCTATAATAAGAAGTCGAAAATAGTCCGTGATTAATTGTAATGTTTTCGCATTCAATACCCCTATACCAATCTGAATATTGGTATAGTGTATGACAATCTTGATCGCTAAGGCTTATAACACAAACCAGTACAATTAAAGCCAATATCATCTTTATAGCTTTAACCATCACTAAAAATTAAATTTAGCCCCTTTAAACAAATATTCTTTATTAAATCGTAATACTTACTCGATATTAAAAACTCAACAACAGAATTTACACTGGTTCATATTGAAAACGTTCGTGAATAAATAACTATTTTAACTTCCTTATCTTGAGTAAACTGTAAAGAATTCTAGCAAATTCAGTTTACTTTTGTCGATAAATATTTAGAAGTTTAGATATTGCTATTTGCAAGTCGATAAATTCCGTTAATTACCAAAGACAGATCGAAATAGGATTTCGAATGCTTTGAGCCGTTAGAAATTGAATAGACAAATCGTAGATCGAACGAGACGTTAACGATCCCGTATATTTTGTCGGGTGAAACGAGCGTTAAAGTAAACGAGACGTCCGAAAGCTCGGACTCTCTACAGTTAATTTTCGTGTGCTATGCGGGAGAGGCGTGGGATGAGTTAAAATGTTTAGAAAATTACCAATTAAAACCGAACAATAGCCTTTGTTAATTTTGTTTGAATCTAGGCGACAGCAAATTTATTAAACGCAACGTAGCTTAATACAGGCATTGGTTAGTTTTGCAAAGGAAAAGTTTTGCTTGGAGGAAAACGAGACGTAGGGTTGGGTTGCGTTGACCAGATATCGCTAAAGAAAGTCTAAATCAGCCATGTCCAACCCAAATTACTCTTCGGGCCAAAATTTAGGAATGTACAAGGCACTGGGCCGACACCCACCTGAACAAGAAAATTTCAATTCTAGCGCACACTCGCGCTCAAATGAGATACGTATACACAAACTAGCATGTACACAGATATACACAATAATATATAGGTATTTCAGTAAATTACACAGGTATTTAATGTGAAACTTGTTTATTTATTTTATTTGAAATTTTTTTAATATCAACTTCTAATTTTGTTGTGGCACAACGTAACTGATTCGTCAAATTTGCGTCGGTGATTCTGTTACGGTCTTTGGTTTTGACTAATTTTAATCTAGAAAAAAATGACTCACAGAGATATGTTGTGCCGTTTGCTGCTACAATACACATAGCTAATTTTTTCAAATTAGGAAATTTATCTTCCTGGATATATTTTCCATAAAAGTCGACTATATTGATGTCCTCAAACCTTAATTTCATTTCTGAGTTGGACTGCAGATCGATAAGTTCCAGTTGTAAATAACCTGGAGCTGAATTGACATCAATATTAAATGGACAATTAAAAATATTGAACATTTGTTCAAATTTTTCTAGGTAGGCAAATCTTTTTTCAAATTCCTCAAGCAAATCTTTAATATTATGCGAATATTCGGAAATGGGTTTATTTTCCATTTCGAAATCATTTAAGTGAGGGAAATGTGTGGCATTATTCGATTTCAGTTGATTTTGAAAATATTTTAATTTAGCAATGAATGTCTTTATGTCTTGATAGCAATTCGTAATTAATTTATTTTCTCCTTGAAGATTCTGATTTAGTTCATTTAATTTAGTTGTGATATCTATTAAGAAACACAAATCCAACAACCATTTTTCATCGTATAATTGTGGAACGTCTTCGCCGTTCTCATTCATGAAAATTCTAATTTCTTCCCTGAGGTTCCAAAATCTTAATAAACATTTTCCACGACTCAACCATCGTATTTTGGCGTAATATATTAGGTCACAGTACTCGGACTCCAGTTCGCGAAGGTATTCTTGAAACTGGCGGTGTTTTAATGAATTATTTTGTTAATAATATTAATGACAACTGACATCACGTGAGACATATTTAATGACTGAGCACATAGATTTTCTATATGTAAAAAACAATGACAAATAAATAAATCCAAAAATGATTTATTTTGTCCCAAGCTTTCAATATGTTTGCAAATTAAAGTAACTGCTCCTATGTTTTTTCCTATCATTGATGGTGCTCCATCGGTTGTAATACCAATAAGTTTTTTTAAATCTAATTGTCGATCTTCCGCGCATTTTAGAACAGCATCTTTAATATCTTTGCCCGTTGTTGTATCCTTCAGACTCACAAGATCAAGGAGTTCTTCTGTTACTTTCAGCTTATTATCAACTCCGCGAATAAATATAGCAAGTTGTGATGTATCCTTGATATCGGTTGTTTCATCCAAAGCTAATGAGTAGTACACAAATTGTTTGGTATGTTCATTGAGATTTAGGGAAATTTCATTGGAAATATCATCAACTCTACGTGCAACAGTTTGATGAGACAGACTTATTTGTTTATAAATATGAACTTTTTCCGGACTAATATCTTCAGCTGCAGCAATTAAACATTCTTTGATGTATTCTCCATCCGAGAAAGGTTTCATTTTTTTGGCGAGAAATTTTTAAACTTGTACTGACAATGTCGTTTGATTGTTGATTTTGTTTTTGAAACACATTTTGTTGAGACTTTAAGTTAGCTTTAAGTAAGTGTAATTTGGCCTTGCGTTCACCACCAGAAAGTACAGAAAGTTCCGTATGTTTTTCATAATGTCTTCGTATGTTATAAGTTTTAGCAGTAATCGTTTCACGACAAACTAAGCACACAGCATTATTTTTTACTTGCAAGAAAAAGTAGTCATCTTCCCAATTATTTTTAAATTGTCTGTTTTCATCTTCTAGTTTTCTTTTCTTCCTACCCGACATCGCACGTCAATATTATGGACAATTTTATTTATTCTGGTATAATTAAAGAAACGAATACATTTTTGTAGGACTGCAAATTAAAATAAAATATTACTTACTTTTATTTTCACAACCTTTTTAAAACAATAAGTTTATCAACTCTGTGATTAACCAACTCTCTACGAAGAACTCGCATAAACTGAAGGGACTAGAAAATTTTATGATTCAATCCACTTTTGAACGAAACAGGGGAATACCCGACAAAACGGACAAATTCGCAGTTATGTATCTCCGAATCTACCTATGTCGGGTTTACGTAGGTCGGGGTATTTACTGTATTCGTAAACGCCATACATCGGGATTCGCTATTGTGCAAATTATTTTTTTAACATCATCATTGCCGACACCTCGGTGGCGGTGTCAAAAAAATTAAGATGAAAGGTTCTTCCCAATATATTAAGCTATGTGTTTACCAAATTTGGTGAAATTCGGCCAAGGAATAACTGAGTAAAATCGGTATATAGGTACCCACATACATACAACTTTCCATTTTTATATATTAAGATATAGGAGTTTTATAAAACGTCATTCGACCAAGTAATAAAAATTATTTGTATTATCGATTATTAAAATTTAAATATTAATTTGTGCGATTTCCTTTTTTTGTTATCGGGCCGCACAAAAATCGCAATCAGGCCGCAGTTGGACATGGCTGGTCTAAATACTGCTTGGGGAGTAATTCAGCATACGCGAACATTACAACAATTTCTTGACTTATGCCATATAGAGAGACCAAAAACAATGATAGTACATATGTTATTTTGGATTTGATTAAGTTGTGAGATTTAAGAAGGTAAAAAAGATAAGTTGAAAGAATTTTATCGTAGAACACCAGAGAACCAAAACGCTCCTCTGGGAGCAGGTCCCGAAATGGTTCCGTTACACCAACCGGAAGTGATTAGATGCGTCCGGAGGGACGAGTACGACGTCGTCCTCCTTTACTCAGGTTTACACCTTAATACTCGCACGGGGTCCAGGGCCGGACGCTGCAACTGCCCCCTGAACTGATATAAAGGGTACGAAAGGGCCGTCTCGGCGGTAAAGTGCCCCCCACAAACTGCCCTTATCTCGTCTGGCACGATGCGTTCCGACCAAACACAATTAGACGACGAGGAGGACGGTGCAACTTTAAACAGGACCAGCTTCAACAATATTAAAAAGTAAGAATAAAAGCAGTCGATTCAAGGTTTTAAGATATTTGTTTCGATTATTACAAGGTTTGATGGGGTTGATTTTTAAAGCTAAAGTTGAAATGTCTTAATAAATCAAATAGTTGGGTTGATATACGTTTCGATGGAATCGTTTGAGTCCGGTCCTGTTGTGTTTCGGGGCGCCACCTACTCTTTGGTACGCGCGTGTCCCCGACAGTTTAATATTATGTTCAAAGTTGCCCGTTGTTGACAGTTCGGCGACATCGCGCGCCGAAAGTTTTGTTCGCAATTTCGAGCCAATCCTCATACGCTAGTATTCGGGCTTTCGGTAAAGTACAAGTACAAGTACCGAGCCCCCTCCGTTCGATTAGTTCCTGTTTGTTCGCTTGGTAAAGACACGTCCAAGAAATCCTTTTAAATAAACAAAACAACGAAGGGTTCCGACTTTTAATTGGCTGAGAGGAAAAACGAGTTAGCGCCAAGACGGCAGCCGTTTAAAACTTACCCATTAAATCCGTCCCTCGCCTAAATTGTATATTAAAATGTTTTCGTATCGCGCCATTTTGGATTAATTAAACAAGCAATTCAACTCCGGACGAACTACGCTCGAAACGTCTCGGAAAAAGTTTGTGCTCCATCTTCGAGTTTTTAACGGCGAATAATTAATATGCAGATTTTTATGCATTTCACTTCCTCTAATTGCTAACTGAAAATTTTATCTTGAACGAAATTCAATTTTTACAATTCAATGAAAAAAAGTCTCAACATAATGTCAATTCAAAACATTTTAATTAAAAAAATTAACGGAATAAAAAAAGAAAATTTCTGCCCGTATTATCTATAAGTTTCCAACAAATATTTGATCTCATATCGGCTCGGAGGACGTCCTACAGACGAGACTTGTCGACTACGACCACTAGAGTGGTCAGTTTGCTGACCACTCTTTGTAAAAGTTCTCAGATTTCGCGTTTGAGTTGAGTGGATGGTCGATAGCCGAGGCGTGGAATACTTTATCTGCGTGAAGGACGATTTGAGTGTACCTTTTATCGACCTCCTTAAATCCTCACTCAGACTAAACTTAATCGTATTTGAGATAATATGTTTAACAAAAATCAACTTAATTAATATAATATAATAATAACTCTTAATCTTAAGAGTACCCTGTTTTTCCGTTAGAAGCCGCGGTTTCGTATGAAAAAAAAGTGGTTTTAAAGTGCGGCTTATAAAAGGTTGCGGCTTGTAGATATGTATAAAATGTACCTAAGTATTTATTAGAATTATATTTATCCATTTAAAATGTTATTCATTTTAAAAATGTTTTTCTGATCGGTTTTCTTTGACGGATAGAATTTAAATATCAAAATATAGCAAATAGTTGCAAAACATTTCAAAAATAGTACTTTTTTATTTTTAATAAAAGTTTATTTACGTAGATATCTAGGTAATTAAAAAAAAATTATTTTAATGAAACAATATAATATATTCTACATTAAAACAAAAGATATATTCTATGAGAAGTAAAACAATTTATGTACCTACTACTATGTGTAGATAGATAACAACTGTTCTATGAGATCATAAAATCCATGTCTTCTTCTTGACCTGGTCCATCCGAATCGAAGCCTGACAAAAGGCAGTCATACAATAAATGATCGTCCTCGTGATTCTTTTCGTTGCTTTCTTCCTGATCGTTTACTTCTCCTTCATTTATAAGTTCATCTTCTTGTAGTTGCTCATTTGGAATTATTTCTTCATTGTAGAATTTTATTTTAGTCTTTCTAAATCCGTTTTTAATGACGTCTTCAGAAATATTTTGCCACGCTGTGTCAATCCAATTAACGATTTCGTCATAAGACACACGCTTTATCGGTTTTCCTGTTTCTTTATAAGCATTATAAGAATTAATCATAAATTTCCCCCACAAATCTCTTAGTTTTGCTTTAAAAGATTTATTAACTGAAATATCCAACGGCTGTAACAGTTTCGTTAATCCTCCAGGTATAACTGCAGGTATTGTTTGAATTTTTTTAAATTTATTTTTTGAGTCCAATATTAATAGGCCATTATCCCTTTTAAAAAATGATCCAGGGCGTTTGTTCCAAATTTCAGTTAGCCATAGCTCCATTTCATTCGAAGACATCCATCCCTTTTCATTAGCCGAAATAATAACACTTTTTGGAAAATTTCCTTTTGGGCGTGTTTTTCTTTTAAATATTACATATGGTGGCAGTTTCTTGCCACTAGCAAGAACACTTAAAGCCACTGTGAAATTAGATTTTTCATCTCCAGTAGTTACAATTTTTATGTCATCACTGCCTTTTTTTTTTGCAAAAGTAAATTTTGATGGTATGTCAAAACTCACTGGTACTTCATCCATATTCCCAATGTTAGGTAAGTCCACATTTGTTTTGTTTTCGGTTACGAAATGTTGAAATTGTATTAACTTTTCTTCCCAATTTGCAGGCAAATGTTGTCCCACCAATGTTGCAGCTCTTCTTACAAAATCATTTCTTTTCATGAAATAATATATCCATTTTGGAGATTGTTAAATGTAATTTCTAACTCCTCCTAATTTTGCTTGTCGCAGAACCTGTTTACCAGTAACTTGTATTCCAACCTTTCTTTTTTCAGTTATCCAATTTTTGAATTGAATTTCTATTTGTGGCTAACGTGTTACTGCTCAACACATCTGAATGTGTGCGGCTTACAATCGAGAGCGGCTTGTATTTGAGTGCGGCTTATATTTGTGTGCGGCTTAGTAGGGATAAAATGTAGAAAAAATGAAAAAAGTGTAACATTTAATAAGCCGCGGCTTATATTGAATGCGGCTTCTAGCGGAAAAACAGGGTACATTAAAACGTTATTGTATATCATAGAATAAAAAATTCGCGTAACCTCTTGGTGATCCACAACCTACAGCAGAGACATCAATGACTAATTCTAAATTACTTCACATAATGATTTTTATTTTTGTTGCTTAAAAATATTTTCAAAAATGATTTATGAGTTAATGCTGAATATAAAAGGAATTTAGCATTGGAAATCCCTCCCATTTCCGGTCGGTTCGGGTTTAATGGGCCATAAGATGCAGGGGCAAATAAATATAATCACCGTCTTATGTCACGGTTGTCGTTATAAGGAGTTTAGGAACGAACCGTTTCAGGTATAATGTTAAATCGAAAAAGAACAAAGCATCCCATTTGCCGCTTACTTAGTGTTTCACTTGCGAAAATGGTTAGATTTTATCGTTCCGGCTCGATTCGTAAGCGCAATTTTAATTTTATACGCGAGGAGAGTAAAAGCGAGAAACTAGAATGGGAAGAGGAACTTGCGCCGGTAATCCCCACTTTGGAAAACTCAATTTCCGGTAAAGACTGTGAAATTTACAAACAAAATAAATTCTCGGGACGTGGTCCGTTAGCGGGGCGGCGATTGATCACCGCCGGCTTCTTCGGCACATCAGCCTAATGACACGTTATTCAAAGGGGGGCTCTCTCTCTCTCTCGGGGTACTTAATTAACCCCCCGGCAGGGATCTGCGTTGTCTTGTTTCCAACGTTGAGACTAATGGCCCAACGAAACTCAGTTTCTACCCCAACAACGAACGCGACCAAAATGGCGGAGGCGACGGGTTATCTGGATAAATAAATAAATAATCGGAGAATTGGACGTTTTAAGGCATTCAAATCGACGACAATTGTGCACCAAACGCATAAATCGACCGAAACTCGAGTCCCGTTTACCGAATTTACTCGATTTACTCGGGTTATGTTGTTATAGAGGCGCCTCGAGCGGCATAAATTGACGCATTAATTTCGAACGAGTATTTAGTCGGTCTCTCAAATGGTCGACAATGTAAATTACATAGTTTACATTATGTAACACCGACAATATCTATTAGTTTTAGAAACATTTTTACTAACTTTAATTATTAAAATGTTATCTACGAGGATCTAAACGTGGGGCTCGGTTAGGCAAGAGAAAATTTCGCCAGTAGACATAAAGGAAAACTTAATAACTGTAATTAAAACTTTGTGGCGTCGTCGCTGAGCGAAGAAAAACACAGGCAAAAAAAAGGATGGCCCCCGAAATTCGCTGCCAGACGGCGAGCGACGCCGGCATATTTAAAGACGCCCGGAGACAATATCTTTACACGGAATTAATTTTAATTAAGAACTCTTACAAGATGTTTTCGTCGTCGCCAGTTGGATCTGCATATTCGCCACTTTTCGTTCTCACCATCTGTTAAGTGAGAGAAGTGAAACTTTGCAGACATACGGAAAAAAATTAAAGATTTAAGTATTCAGCTTCGCCCCTTAATTGACTCGGTTGTTTCGTTGATTGAGAACAAAATGATGTATTTTTTTAAAGCATTTAACATGCAAAATATAACCTGTAAAATTTGATTTTTATCTTTCGACACTGGAAATTTTAACCTCGCTTGAAACGATATCGAGATCGTTCGCAAAATCATCCAAAAAGCGAGAGCACCATTACGAGAGGCCGCAAATGCCTTTTACGGCCTCTCGTATGGGGCTCCTTCGGATCGTGCCTCAACCCCCCCTAATTGCGATCGCAGTACGGTTGCGAACGGGAGTTAATAAAATAAAATCGAATCTACGATGAGAAAGGGTGAAAAAAAACGACAAGAAGAAGAAAAAGTAAAAGAGGGGGCACAGGTGAGCGAAAGAGCGCCCTTCCGCTACGCGTAATGACGTTTTCCCCCTCTCGTCAGAAACTTTGATTATAGTTTTATTGCGCCACTACACTCGGTTTGATGGGCGGCCCGCGTGTATCGATTGCTCCCCATTCCTCGGGGGGCGAAGCTCTCACATTTCATCGATTCTTAGAGATACACCCGGCGCGCGAGCTTTTTGTTGTTTATCGACGTGCTCTACATTCTACGACGACTGAAATCCGACGCGAACAGATGGCGTGGTTATTTATATCACCTCTTCGCGGGTTGTAGATTAGAAGCCTAATCTGTCAAAAATGTCTCCGGCGAAAGTTCGTCCCCTCGCGTCATGTTCTTTTGCGTGAAAAGGAAAAGGTAGAAAACTCGTCACGTTTTCAACCGGGGATTAATAAAATATGCAAAACAAACACAAGTTTCGGATTTGCTACGACCGGTTTGGAGGCGTCGGTTCAGCGTCCCCTTTCGTTTGTCTTTCGAGTTACATCCGGTCGACTTCGTTAAGACCCGGCTCAAAATGAAGATTTTGACAAATTACTTTCGACTACAATGCGAGTAATCAAAAAGAATTAAAGTATCATCAAGAAATTTAATTTCAGCTTTTTTATTTTTAAGAGTTACACGGAGAAATTCGCACCGCAGGAATTACGTACGTGCATAGTACTGAAATAGTTTCTCTTCAGGACGAGAAACGAGAAAGTCGGATGCCTACGCAATTAGTGCGGGATTCTTTGTAGGCGGGCGTGAAGAGACTCGGGAGCCATACGGTCCGGAGTGGATTCTCGCTGAAATATGACCCTTTGCCGCGGTGGGGCGCCCTTATAGCCGGAGACAGGCTCATCACCGGCGCGGGGCCGTTTGCGAGCCGCAAAACAAGGAGGGGGCGGGGAAAATCTGCAGGATGCCGTCGCCTGTCGCTGGAATAAACGACGCTGGGGAACATTTTTCAAAGGGGACGCAAGTGTTGTTTGTCGCCGTGAAATATCACCGAAGCGTAAGAGAAAATGCGCGCGCAAACGAACAGATTTTCTCAACACCAGTTACTTCCATTTTTAACATTTAATAAAATAAGAATGGTGACTTGGACACCTAAGGAGACAAATCGACAGATGGAAAACCTTGTAGAGTAGTATTCCTTTGCTGGCAGATTCTAATTTTTTGGACGCAATCTTTTTCACTCAATATTTATTGTAATATTTGAGGTATATAACATTCTGCCAAAACTATCTAAACATCTACCATTAGTTTCTCATCCCTTGGCAGCAACATCCAGTCCTACCAGCAGATTTTAAGCTTTTGGAAATACTGTTTCCAAATCATCTTCTCTAGCAGCATCTAGACTTCCAGCAGTAATATCTAGATCTCTACCAGAAGAAGAAATCAGTAGTCTTTTGCTAGCATTAAGTAATCTTCTGTACAGGGTGGTTCAAATTCGATGTCCGAATAGGCTAACTCGAAAACTATAAGAGTTAGAAGAAAAGTAGCTGACATGTCATGATCTCGTTTTTCGAGAAACTGCTAATGCCGAAAACCTCATAACGCTATCGTCTTTTGTTTTTCCGCTAGAGGCCAAAATTGAAAATATCGTAAAACCCGCAAATGTAATTATCTTGGTTATTATTATAGGTGGAGTATTATAACTAAGACATTATATGGACACTTTTTTACAGAGAATTTGATGACGTAGTCAAAAAAATTTTGTCGGCTTTAGATTTTGAGATATTATCACAATTTTCGTTTTTTTAAATGGAAACAACCACTGATTATTCGCTTAATAAATTCGTTATTTTTTTCTGATTACAAAAATATAGGGTTTGACAGGTCTATTTCTTATTGTTTTAGAACAAAACTAAAAATAAACTTTTCTTTTAGTGTCGTCCAAGAAATTAAATTTACAGTTTCCTGTAAATTACGGTTCTATAACTAAAAATTAAAAAAACATATTTCTGATATTTGAAACAAATATATTTGTTGAACTGTTTAATTTATATATGTTTTACACAAAAATTGGAATAGATTGCATTATTTCACATTTTTTATTACGATTTAATATTATTTTTAAATTACTTAATAAATTATCGATAGATGGCGCTCATGTTTTTTTTTAATTCAAATAAACATAGCAACATTTGTTTGTATTCAAAAATTTTCTGAAGTGTCACTTTAAAAATCCTGTTTTTAAGATCAATTACGAAAATTTTGAAAAGTTTGACATGTTAGAATGTTACATATTAAAAAATGATTTGTTTTTAAATACCAGAAGTTATCTTCGTATTTAATTGTTAACTTTTTAGATTTTACCTACCGCCCCGCAACTTACAGGAAACTGTAAATTTAATTTCCTCGCCGACACTAGATGGAAATTTTATAAAAAAAGTTTATTTTTAGCTTTATTCTAAAACAATAAGAAATATACCAGTCGAACCCTATATTTTTGTAATCAGAAAAAAATAACTAATTTAATAAGCGAATAATCAGTGGTTGTTTCCATTTAAAAAAACGAAAATTCTCATGATATCTCAAAATCTAAAACCGAAAATTTTTTTTTGACTATGTCATGAAATTCTCTGTAAAAAAGTGTCCATATAATGTCGTAGTGATAATACTCCACCTATAATAATAACCAAGATAATTGCACTTATTGGTTTTACGATATTTTCAATTTTGGCCTCTAGGGGAAAAACAAAAGACGGTAGCGCTATGAGGTTTTCGGCGTTAGCAGTTTCTCGAACAACGAGATCATGACATGTAAGCTACTTTTTTTCTAACTCTTATAGTTTCCGAGTTAGCCTATTCGGACATCGAATTTGAACCACCCTGTACATTATACCTAGTCACCCGTCATAAGTTTTTAACCCTTGAAAATAGTAGCTAGTCCTCCATCACCAATAGCTACTATAGAAGTTATGATTTGGGTTGGACTTAAACGAGATGTTATAAGAAGCCTACAGTTAAATCTAAAATGCCCACTTCGCGTCACTATTTCCAATTATTTGATACGTTTTTGATAAAAACAATTCGACAGTAATAAACACAGTTGAAATTACATCGTAGACGCTACAAGTGCAAACGCAATTAACTGTGGATGAGGATCACAGAACCCTATTTGCCTATCTGAATCTGACAAAATCGATATCCTGGTTGGTTTTATCCGTGACTAACGGACATTTCACGTCATTGTTGTCGCAAGAGGAGAGCTGTTGTACAACAGGTTCGAATAATTAGAAATATTGAAAAATGAAATATGAAAATTCATTGCGCTGCAATAATGACTGCAAATATTCCGTGCGTGTTTGTTAGTAGCGGCTTAAAAGTTAAGGTAAATATAAACATTGTCAGTGGCCACAGTAACAAACGCGCCGGCATAAATCTATGTAAATTTACGAGTGCTGCGATTCCGCTATAAAACATAACGGAATTACAATTTACGTAGTACCCGTCATAAATCCGGAAAAATATTTGCACGCCTCAATCATGTGTCGCAATTCAGCGAGCGCGAATCCGGATTTCGTTTTCAAACCGGTACGGTGAAAAAATGTAAAATATATTTTTTTTTATGAAGAAATAGTGTTTTTTGTGTAATTAAAATTTTCTTTAAGAAGGCGAACACAAACGAGGGGACACATAAAGCCGAAAAGGTGACGGCCACGGCACGCGTACTCCTTAATTATGCATTAATTAATTACTTTAGAAAGCCGTGCGCGGTTCCGAAAGGGTCCCGCGAATTTCTAAGGAAGGACCTAGTACATCCCGGGACTCGGGATTTAACGAGCGCATTCGATGGTCCTTAAGAAGTGCCACCCAACTCTCTACGACCCTCTCTCTCCCCTTCTTTTTAAAGCGTCGCACAACAAACTAAATTTAAACTTAAATCTTTTTTGTTGGAAAAAGAAGAAATATTTCTTCTTTTGATTAATACCATCTTGTTACCAAGTAGATTGTGGTGGTAGTAATTTTTCCCAAAAGGTAGCCTCGGGCGTCTAATAACCGAGTTTCAACCCTCTAGCGGCACAAGTACAAAGTAAGAGAGAGACTAGATAATTACGTCACGACATGGCACATCAACGGAATTATAATGCGCTATCAGCGCACCCATTATCTAAGCAACCCGGCTTATCGCTGCTCATCTGTTCGCTTTATCCAGGCTCGCACGCCTCTGTCTCACGAACGTTCTATGCTTTAAACTATTCCTGCAGCACTACCAGCATTAAACCTTTTAATAATAATAATAATTATGGATCAACAAACATTAATGTTGTTTACAAATTATATATTCACAAGAAAACTTTGTGGTATATGTTATATATATATAAAATTTAGAAAAATATAAAAAATAACATTAAAACCCCTTTAACCCATTGTACTCTTAAAGAAAATATTTGCACTTTTCCCGGCGAAAATTGAAATGCCTCTACAGTTTTACTTCCAGAAATTCCACTCAACCCAGTTTGCGGTGAATGAGGGGTTCTTTCGGGCCCGGGCCAGGGCTAATGCTATTTCGTTGTTTGCCATAGGAAGGCCTTGCTGTCTGAGCGATGCCTTTTTTGCAACCGCAGGAGCAGTTCCACTTGTCCGACCCTTCCCCCCTTTTTTTAACCACTTTGACAGTGACGGCGGTTGTATTTTTTTATAATTTATTTCTTTTATTAATATTAAATAATTAAACTTACCTTTTGCCAGATATGATGCAAGTTAACACCAAGTTCTGAAACACAAAAAATAAAAAATCAATGAAAATAAGACATTTAATTATCCTTTCAATACATGCGCATAATTTAAATTACCATTTTGCACTAGCGCCATCTTTCTTGGCTAGCTGTTTCAAATGACAAAGCTAAAACTGGCACTAGCCTAGAACTAGAAAGTTGTGCGTCTTCAGACGATAAAATGTAACGGTACAAGCGCATATACTAGAAGGTTAAGTATTTTTGAGGAAGGTACTTAACCCTATCATCGTCGGCTTGGGGTTTAGAAGCATCCAAAAGTTAGAAACTGTTAAACTGGGATCTGTCAGGAACTGTGAGAGTTACTCTCTCACATCCATTCGCACAGATGCGGAGAAATTCAGTCCGGCCGGAGATTACGTTGGTACGTTAAACGGTTTGTTTTGTTAGTTGTAAATCCATGGGGGGAATGGGGACGAGGACCTCGCGGAAAACAGGATAAGAGCAGATTTCCTAATGCACCGACTCGTACTTCTTAACTAGTAGGGAAAAGCAGTCTCCCCCAGAAATTAATCATTCCGCCGGAGTTACATGACACTTCCATTTGGACATAGAAACTGCAGTTTGTTCGCTAACCAAATTTTGCAACGGCGAAGGCTTCGACGGAGATCGATTGACGACCGTCGTCGATGTCGCTTCTTCTATATCGCGGAGGGCCCCAATTAGGGGGCGGTTTCGACGACTTGGAAAAATACCACCACTTTACAAGACTCCGTTGTCTTCTCGCTTAGTGTTACGAATATTTAAATTCCACGAGCATCGTCTTAATCCTGCACGTTCTACTTGGTAAAAGGGGGTTTTAACATTCTTTGTATCGATTTTTAAATTTTTGTTAGAAATAAAATTTTAAATATTTTTGAAACAATTTTAATTTTTCAAAAAATCCGTCTACGTTAGCATTTCATAAAATATTTCTTAAGATAAAGACGCCGCGTTTGGATTATATTACAGCTTCATTCACCAATTTATTAACATTAATTAAAATCCAGTGAAAATTGAGACTAACTACTTGAGTACTATTCAAGATTAATTTGTATTTTTTTGAATATTTAGAGTGTACAGGGTGGTTCAAATTCGATGTCCGAATAGGCTAACTCGAAAACTATAAGAGTTAGAAGAAAAGTAACTGACATGTCATGATCTCGTTTTTCGAGAAACTGCTAATGTCGAAAACCTCATAGCGCTATCGTCTTTTGTTTTTCCCCTAGAGGCCAAAATTGAAAATATCGTAAAACCAATAAGTGCAATTATCTTGGTTAATATTATAGGTGGAGTATTATAACTAAGACATTATATGGATACTTTTTTACAGAGAATTTGATGACGTAGTCAAAAAAATTTTTTCGAATTTAGATTTTGAGATATTGTCACAATTTTCGTTTTTTTAAATGGATACAACCACTCATTATTCGCTTGTTAAATTCGTTATTTTTTTCTGATTACAAAAATATGGGGTTAGATAGATCTATTTCTTATTGTTTTGGAATAAAGTTAAAAATAAACTTTTTTTTTAGTGTCGTCAAAGAAATTAAATTTACAGTTTCCTGTAAATTATAACTAAAAATTAAAAACACATTAACGATATTTGAAACAAATATATTTGGTGAACTATTTAATTTATATTTGTTTTACACAAAAGTTGGAATAGATTGCATTATTTCACATTTTTTATTAATATTTAATTGTATTATTAAATAAAAAATTTAAAAAAATTAAAATTAAATGATATTTGTATTCAAAAATTTTTTTTTAAGATCGATTACGAAAAGTTTAACATGTTAGAATAACATATTAACATATTAAAAAATAAAGTAAATTTTATATAAATTTTTAGTAGAATAATTTTTAGTTATAGTTACAGGAAACTGTAAATTTAATTTCTTTAACGACACTAAAAAAAAATTTATTTTTAGCTTTTTAATTTAATAATTAAATAAGAAGATAACTTCTGGTATTTAAAAACAAATATTTTTTTTAATATGTAACGTTCTAACATGTTAAACTTTTCAAAATTTTCGTAATTCATCTTAAAAACAGGATTTTTAAAGTGACACATCAGAAAATTTTTTAATATAAACAAATGGCGCCATCTATCAATAATTTATTAAGTCATTTAAGAATAATATTAAATATTAATAAAAAATGTGAAATAATGCAACCTATTCCAACTTTTGAATAATTACATATATAAATTAAATAGTTCAACAAATATATTTGTTTCAAATATCAGAAATATGTTTTTTTAATTTTTAATTATAGTACCGTAATTTACAGGAAACTGTAAATTTAATTTTTTGGAAGACACTAAAAGAAAAGTTTATTTTTAGTTTTATTCTAAAACAATAAGAAATAGACCTGTCAAACCCTATATTTTTTATAATCAGAAAAAAATAACGAATTTAATAAGCGAATAATCAGTGGTTATTTCCATTTAAAAAAACGAACATTGTGATAATATCTCAAAATCTAAAACCGAAAAAATTTTTTTTATTACGTCATCAAATTCTCTGTAAAAAAGTGTCCATATAATGTCTTAGTTATAATACTCCAGCTATAATAATAACCAAGATAATTGCACTTGCTGGTTTTACGATATTTTCAATTTTGGCCTCTAGGGGAAAAACAAAAGACGATAGCGTTTTGAGGTTTTCGACATTGGAACTTATTTAAAAAAAGAGATCAAGACATGTAAGCTACTTTTTTTCTAGTTCTTATAGTTTCCGAGATAGCCTATTCGGACATCGAATTTGAACCACCCTGTACATATAAAAGATTCAAAACAAATTTGTTGAGGAACTTCTTATAAAACAATTTAAACATATTAAGAAGAAATAAGATGGAGAAAGAAGTCGTGCGTTATCTACATCTTTGGAGGGGAGCAAAAACGTCTTCATATTTCGCGTTGAAAAATTTAACTTTAAGATAACCGGGCCGTCCTGGCGACGACAGCCCACCCCGTCCTTAAACAGGATATACGCGGCCACATTTCAGGATAAACACCGGCCTCATCCCGCGCAAATAAACAACAGCGACCGTTTCACGATCGCAACTGCACTTGGCAAACGTGGTCGCTCGTAAAACATGACTAGGATCACACAAATTGACACAAACAATAAAAAAAATGGAGAAAAATAAAACAAAGATACATTACCTTCAAGTAAAGGAGGTTCATCTTCATAATTTTCACCTTGATACTTTTCTCCAGGAGCGTTTTCAGGGGAAAACGGTGCTTGGTAACCACCTTGGGGGTTTAAATACGGATTATTTCCATATACATTAGGGTAAGCACCCCCTGTTGGTTCGACGGATGCTTCAAATGTTTGAAATGATCTAAAAAATAATAATTAGCTTATTTTTAAATGTATGTTGTTGGCATTTAAGTTTAAACTATAAAATTCAAAAAGGGCAAAAAAAAATAAAAATCAATTTCAATCCCATCCCAGTTGTGTAGCTTTGAATTACTGTGGAGCTAATCAGCTTGGTCCCCAGTTTCGTGCTTGTGAGTACCGTAGTGGTGGCCCCTCCCGACAACTGTCGACCAGTTCGTTACCCGAAGTGAAGCAATTACGGTTACTGCCACCCCAATTCTCGAGACACAAAAGATAAACGGAGTTTAGAGCCCCACAAACCGATTTTTTTTTAATAAAAATTATTTACAATTCTTGTACAAATTGGGTTTGTTGATCGGGCATAAAGTTGTAGGAATCTTGAGTTGCTTGTTGAAATTGCCCGTAATATTCTTGGTTGGACCAAAACTCATTTTGATCTTGAGAGTTTATATTTCCCGACATCTGAAATAAAACAATAAGTGTTTTAAAAGAATAATTAATTATTAAAATTAAAAAAGTTACAATAAAGATTTATTGAAAGCGACATCTTTGCTTTGTTAGAGAAACCTGACGTTATTGATTACAGAAATCTACTTTATCTATTTTAGTGTTGACACGTGGGTAATCTCACATAATAACAAGTCGTATCAGATTATTGTAAAATAATTAAAAGTACCTCGGAAAATAATGATTGTTAAGTATTAATTTAAAAAAATATTTGAGTGTGGAATCAATTTTAGATTTTAATTCGATTTAATACTCACTGTGTAATGGATTTTGAGGAATTTATGCGACTCGTCACCACTAAAGATGTCACTACTGAAGTTTTTATAGTTTAGTTCGAGTTGATTACGCTTATATCCTTGTTTATAGATATCTACAGGATGTATCTGAATGACTGCAACAAACTTCAAGGGGTGATTCTTTAGTGAATTTTAAGGGTACTTTCATATATGAACCATGGGCGACTTCGGCCCCCCTGGGGAGCTACGCCCCTTCAAAAATGGCGGAAAATTTTGGTTTAATTTTTTTTTCTCAAAAACCATAAACGCTAGGAAAATGAAATTTGGGGAATATGTTTAACTCATAATTGGGCACGTTTTGACCCTATTTGTACTTTCATCCTACCCTTTTAAGCTACTAAACGTAACCACCCCCTTTACATTTTTGCAAAAATTTTTTGTATGCAGATGATAAATACATTAGAAAAATTTTACATAGGTAGATGAAAGTATCCTAAAACTTTTTTGTCTCTCTAAAATTTTCCCAAAACCGACAAATTTTTAAGAAAAAAAATAATAAAGCAAACACTGCCCGTTAAACAACGGGGTTGTCGATCAAAAGTTGGAATGAATTTTGAATGAAAAAATCTTAGTAGGCTTTGCAATCTTTGTCAGAAGTATTTTTGACGTTTAAATGTCAGTTTTTCTTACTATTATTATTGTTTTTCAAATTAATTTTTGAATAAAGTTCTATCGCATTTACGCTCGTTCACTCGACGTTTCAAAATTTTAAATAAAACAATAATAAAGTAAGAAAATCACTGATATTTAAACGTCAAAAATATTTCTGACAAAGATTGCAAAGCCTACTAAGATTTTTTCATTAAAAATTGATTCCAACTTTCGATTAACAACCCTACAGCTTAACAGTTAGTGTTTGCTTAATTATTTTTTTCTCAGAAATTATTAATTTTTAGAAGAACATCAGAGAGACAAAAAAGTTTTAGAATAGTATTATCTATCTAACTGAAATTTTTCCAATGTATTTATCATCTTCATAAAAAAAATCTAGGCATAAATTGAACGGGAGTGGTTACGTTTAGTAGTTTAGAAGGGTAGGTTGAAAGTACAAATAGGGTCAAAACGTGCCCTATTATGAGTTCAACATATTCCCCAAATTTCATTTTCCTAGCGTTTATAGTTTTTGAGAAAAAGAAATTAAACCAAAATTTTCTGCTATTTTTGGAGGGGTGTAGCTCCTTAGGCGAGCCGAAGTCGCCCATGGTTCATATATCAAAGTACCCTTAAAATTCACTAAAGAATCACCCTTGAAGTTTGTTGCAGTCATTCAGATACACCCTGTATAAACAAGGCTTATATCATCTGTACATATATATACAACAATCTAGCGCTGAATAACTAGAAACATTCCGTTTAGCCGTACCTCTCTTCAGACTCACAATCACTCAAAATATCACTATGTTGCATATTTTTATTGAACTAAAAGCACAATTAACATTAGACCAACAACAAAAATCATTCGGCTTTAGCCATCTTTAGAGACGTGCAGCTAAACCCAAATGATTCTAGTTCTAGGTATAGTGTTAGTTCAACAGAGTAACAGTGCAAGTGTAAAACTAGAACTAACGTTCTAGGTCTAGTGTTAGTTGTAGTTTTACACTTACACTGTTACTCTGTTGAACTAACACTATACGTAGAACTAGAAACATTTGGGTTGGGTTGGGTTGTCTCTCAATACAACATAATCCGTCAAAAGTTCTACCACTACACCTGATCAACAGTTCATATCTGCAGTTTTATTTGATAAAGCCAAGGCCGAAGCACTGCAATATCTGTGGCAATATGATGACCAGTTTCACATAGAACGTTGGATAAGGTTAGTTTTGTTTACAAATGTCAATCATCCCCAGAAATGTTGCGATAGGTCAGTTTTCTTTGAAAATGTTAATCATCCAGGGGAAAGACTGTTTAGGTTACTTTTGTTTTGAAACCGTAATTATAGCGTGAAGGAATGTTAAGACAGGTAGCTTTCTTTTGAAACTCCAATTAACGCATGAAGAAACCCTAATAAAAGCGTAAAAGAATGTTAGGATACGTCAGTTTCAGATCTGCAGACGCACGGCTATACCCGATACTTTTTAGTACTAGCGTTAGTTCTAGTCTTAAGGTGAATTTATTCCATTCTTGATCTTTTAGTGTAAACAAAAGTGCGCTTTTAGCGTTTACACCAAAATATCAACGATCAAAAATGAGTATCAAGAATCAGAATTCTTGCACATAGATGTTTAGATCAGCCGAACGAATGCTCATTCGGCTAGAACACAAGAACGCTTTGAAGAGACCGCTCCGATGAGCGAGCACATCCGAACACGCAAGAAAGTTCTAAGCAATTGTTCGCACGCTCTAATGCCGTTTACATCAAGCGATCGAACATGCCTAGAATATTCTCTAGAATCTTTGAGAACACAGACAGAACAACGAAAGAATGCTCTACATCTGTTTACACTAAAAGAATATGATAGAGTGGGGATAGAATGAGCATTCGCTCGTCTGATGTAAATCGGCCCTTAAGGTGCATTTAAACCAAACGAACAAAGAGCTAGAGCTAGAACAAGAGCATTCTTTCTTGATCTTTTAGTGTAAACGAAATCGCGTTTTTAGCGCTTACACCAAAATATCAACGAGCAAAAATGAGAATCAAGAATCAGAATTCTTGCACATAGATGTTTAGATCAGCCGAACGAATGCTCATTCGGCTAGAACACAAGAACGCTTTGAAGAGACCGCTCCGATGAGCGAGCACATCCGAACACGCAAGAAAGTTCTAAGCAATTGTTCGCACGCTCTAATGCCGTTTACATCAAGCGATCGAACATGCCTAGAATATTCTCTAGAATCTTTGAGAACACAGACAGAACAACGAAAGAATGCTCTACATCTGTTTACACTAAAAGAATATGATAGAGTGGGGATAGAATGAGCATTCGCTCGTCTGATGTAAATCGGCCCTTACACTAGCACTATCGCTAGAACGAACACAAGATCTAGAACTAGAATCATTCCAGTTTAGCCATGTTGAGAGAGTTCTAGGGTTAATTCTAGTTTTAATTGTTATTCAGCGTTATATTGTGGCATATTTTTATTGAACGAAAAGTAGAACTAACAATAGACCTACAACCAGAAACGTTCGGGTTTAGCTGTGCGTCTCTTAAGACAGAAACTCAAAGTTATCATAAGGACGTCAACTTTTCCTTTGCCTTCTAATTAAGCTATGTTGCATTTTATGTGGGACAGTGCAAGTGTATAGTAGTTTCCTAACTATGGTTAGTGCATTCACATATTGCGAATTACATGAAATTCCTGGTGTGTATTTTGAATAAATTGTTGTAATTAGTTTAAAAAGTATTTATTTTTCTGTATTGTTAATACGAGTTAATTGAGTACCTATTTTAAATTAAATTAAGATTTAAAAACTCATTAAAATAACATTTTATAACCTACACAGATATTTAACATTGGTACATTATAAAATCGTGCTTAAAATGAATAAATTAATTTAGAGATATAATACTGCGATTAATATTAAAATAAAAATAAAACCTTAATAAATTTTGAGGATCACAAATTTTCTTAATTTATAAATCTTATTATTCCTAAAAATCACGTTTTTTAACCTCTTTAAATTCCAAATTTTAATAAATATAATTCTCTTAAATTATTTATAAATCGATATATTTTTTGTTATGTTTTTTGGTATGAACCGATAAGTCTGAAGAAGTGGTAAACTTCTTATCACAAATCGTACAAGAATACGGTTTTTCACCGGTATGTATCCTCATATGTACTTTCAAAGAAGAACTTTGCGTAAAACTTTTCCCACAAGTAAAACAAGAGTACGGTTTCTCCCCTGTGTGGGTTCTCATATGTTTCTCTAAATACTGGTGTCTCGTAAATTGTCTGTCACAAATTGTACAAGTTGATAAATTCTCGCCGGTGTGCATCCGTTGATGTTCAATCAAATAAGTTGCGGATGTAAACTGTTTCGTGCATGTTAAACAAGTAAATTTTTCCCCTTTATGTTTCATCATATGCACCATCAATTCGGATGAGTAATTACAAACTTTTTCGCAAACGGTGCATCGATACGGTTGTTTCCCAGTATGTTCACGCATATGTATCGTTAATTGACTGGAATGTGTAAACTTTGCGTCGCAAATTTTACAAGATACTTTCTCACCGGTATGTTTTCTCATATGAACATTTAGATGGGATGATTGTGTAAAAGTTTTTTCACAAACTTTACAAACATACGGTCGAACTCCTGTGTGCGTTTTAATATGGGAATTTAAAATGTAAGCGCTCGCAAATTTTTTACCACACGTCTCGCAATTATACGGCCGTTCCCCTGTGTGGGTTCTCATATGAACTTTTAAATCGGCAGCTGTTAAACATCTCCGATCACAAACCGTACAACCAAACGGTTTCTCACCCGTATGACTTTTCATATGCATCGTTAATTCACCTTTAATTGTGAATCGTTTATCGCAAACGGCGCATTGAAACGGTTTCTCTCCGGTATGTCTTCGAATGTGTTCCCGTAAATGTGACGAGTGATAAAAACGTTTTTCGCAGTATTTACATTCAAATGGCTTTTCTCCAGTGTGGGTTCTCATGTGGATGCGAAGATTCGCATTTTTTCGATAACTTTTCCCACAAATTAAACAAGTGTAACTTTTTGTGGTCGAATTTAAATTTTCGGGGGTCCTTGGACGTACTTGAACCCCAGTTGTTCGTTTTATAATTTGCTTTTGTGGCACAACCGGAGTTATTTGTTCTTGTATTTCTTTTTCCACCTCAAAATTTTTTTCCACTTCAATCTGACAAACGAAATCTTTGCTTTTTCCATCTCCAGGCGATGAATTCCTAGATACACCTTCCCCAAATTGTTCTGATTTAACCAATTGATCATCGTTATCCAAAAAATGTTTTAAATGAACATATTCGGGGTTTTGAGCCTCCTCGATAATACACGGTAAAGTGTCTGTTACGTTTTGAGTGATTGTAAACTCAAATTTTGATGTATCAGTAACTTGGGGGTCATCTTTTTGGGAAATTTGCGAAATATATCTTGTAAATGTTTGATCCGATTGTAAGCAAACCGTGCGGAAATCGTAAGCCACTTGGAGACGTTCAATACAATTTTGACATATTAAGGACGGAAGACCTTCTTTAAGCCACATCTAAAATAAAAAAATAAAAATAGATGAGTATTTAGTCGATAAGTGTATTATTTACCACTTCTGCAACGCAAGCGGTTAATTTATCGCTGAATTTTATGCCGTCGTGATCCGATGATGTGGTTTCTATTAAGGAACATTCAATGCGGAGGCATGATCTGCAACAATCGGCGATATGAAACATATCCATTGCGAGTCCATTTGTTGCAGAACTTGGTCGTTCTTCAAAAATTATTATTTGTTCTGACATAAAAGATAACCTATTTCAAAGTGTTTATTGACAAACGCCTAAGTCGGTAATACAGGGATTTATTTATTTTTTTTTAAATTTATTTACTTAAAAGATATTTTTTTAATTAATTATATTTATTTAATACTTACACTTTTAAATGAAGTTCTTTAATAATAAAAAAACTCAATTTAATCAGATGTATTTGAAACTGTTCATTGATAAACGCCTCAGTAGGTAATACAGGGATTTACTTTTTGATTAAAAATTTATTTATTCAATTAATTAATTATTAATACGATTTATTTTTATTTAAACCTTTGATTATCTTTATAACTTATAAAATTAATTATAAATTTAACTTTATTTTTTTAATAATAAAAAAAATCTATCCAGTTAATCAGCTGACTGTCAAATTTGTTGTTTGTTATTGTCATTGGTCAACCTTCATATTATTATCTTCTGGTAAATCATTTACAAGTGGAAATCGATTTGATATGTGACTTTGAAAGGGTGATATGATACCGGAAGGCTGCCTAAATTTTTTGTCTAAATGGAGATTGTGGATAAGACCCCTATTTATATATTGTAAAAGAATGTTAGGATACGTCAGTTTCAAGTCTGTAGACGCACGGCTAAACCCGATACTTTTACTAAACTAGCGTTAGTTCTAGTCTTAAAAAATGTTTTAAATGAACATATTCGGGGTTTTGAACCTCCTCGATAATACACGGTAAAGTGTCCGTTACGTTTTGAGTGATTGTAAACTCAAATTTTGATGTATCAGTAACTTGGGGGTCATCTTTTTGGGAAATTTGCGAAATATATCTTGTAAATGTTTGATCCGATTGTAAGCAAACCGTGCGGAAATCGTAAGCCACTTGGAGACGTTCAATACAATTTTGACATATTAAGGACGGAAGACCTTCTTTAAGCCACATCTAAAATAAAAAAATAAGGTATAATTGAAGAATAGACATGTCGCTTAAAAATCGCCAATTTTTTTTTTACCGGTGCGAAATCGCTCAAATAATCCGTTAAAAATTAAAAAAAAGTGCGGAAAAGTGAAAAACCTACCGAAAAATAAGTTTGAAATTCCGATGTGACGTCACGTTTTGTGAAGTCACGAACCTTCCTTACGACGTATTTTTCACAACACAATGGTTAAAATTGGTCCGATAAATAATTTGTTCCATATCCACGTGCACAACACGAATAATGTAAGTAAAAATAAATCATTTTCTCAAATTTAATGATAGAATTAACAACTTGTTAGTATTATCGTATTTTCGAGTGATATACCTGCTCGTGAGGATTAGGTATGGAGAAGGGTGTGGGTCAAATATTGGTATAGTCTTGTTGAAAAAAAACGTTACATTCGGATCCACCTAATATACTGATTTATTTCCGAATTTTGTGTAGAAATTAAGATTTTGAATTAGATTAATTTACGTTTAAATTAGTGAGAATTT
Source organism: Onthophagus taurus (assembly GCF_036711975.1). Taxonomy (NCBI): domain Eukaryota; kingdom Metazoa; phylum Arthropoda; class Insecta; order Coleoptera; family Scarabaeidae; genus Onthophagus; species Onthophagus taurus. Next base: position 34,708,155 of record NC_091976.1, read on the forward strand.
CCCAAATGTCGGATTAGATATGGGGAAGGGTGTGGGTCAAATATTGGTATGGTCTTGTTGAAAAAAAAGCGTTACATTCGGATCTACCTAAATTACTGATTTATTTCCGAATTTTGTGTAGAAATTAGATTTTGAATTAGACTAATTTACGTTTAAATTAGTGAGAATTTCCCAAATGTCGGATTAGATATGGAGAAGGGTGTGGGTCAAATATTGGTATGGTCTTGTTGAAAAAAAAGCGTTACATTCGGATCTACCTAAATTACTGATTTATTTCCGAATTTTGTGTAGAAATTAGATTTTGAGTTAGGTTAATTAACATTTAAACAACTGCGAAATCCCGAAATGTCGGGTCGGGTTCGGAGTAGGGGCAGGGTAAACACACGAGCAGGCAGATGGTTAATAAACGCGTTTTAGCACGTTTTAGTTGTTATGCGTCGAGAACCAAAGATGTTTCACCCGAAAATATGCGTTATAAGACTAAAAAGTTGTTAATTCTTTCATTAAATTTGAGAAAATGATTTATTTTTACTTACATTATTCGTGTTGTGCACGTGGATATGGAACAAATTATTTATCGGCCCAATTTTAACCATTGTGTTGTGAAAAATACGTCGTAAGCATGGTTCGTGACGTCACAAATTGTGACGTCACGTCGAAATTTCAAACTCATTTTTCGGTAAGTTCTTCACTTTTCCGCACTTTCTTTTTATTTTTAACGTGTTTTTTAGGCATTTTTACGTCGGTAAAAAAAAAATCATCGATTTTTAAGCGACATGTCTATTCTTCAATTTTTCCAAAAATAAAAATAGATGAGTATTTAGTCGATAAGTGTATTATTTACCACTTCCGCAACGCAAGCGGTTAATTTATCGCTGAATTTTATGCCGTCGTGATCCGATGATGTGGTTTCTATTAAGGAACATTCAATGCGGAGGCATGATCTGCAACAATCGGCGATATGAAACATATCCATTGCGAGTCCATTTGTTGCAGAACTTGGTCGTTCTTCAAAAATTATTATTTGTTCTGACATAAAAGATAACCTATTTCAAAGTGTTTATTGACAAACGCCTAAGTCGGTAATACAGGGATTTATTTATTTTTTTTTAAATTTATTTACTTAAAAGATATTTTTTTAATTAATTATATTTATTTAATGCTTACACTTTTAAATGAAGTTCTTTAATAATAAAAAAACTCAATTTAATCAGATGTATTTGAAACTGTTCATTGATAACGCCTCAGTAGGTAATACAGGGATTTACTTTTTGATTAAAAATTTATTTATTTCAATTAATTAATTATTAATACGATTTATTTTTATTTAAACCTTTGATTATCTTTATAACTTATAAAATTAATTATAAATTTAACTTTATTTTTTTAATAATAAAAAAATCTATCCACTTAATCAGCTGACTGTCAAATTTGTTGTTTGTTATTGTCATTGGTCAACCTTCATATTATTATCTTCTGGTAAATCATTTACAAGTGGAAATCGATTTGATATGTGACTTTGAAAGGGTGATATGATACCGGAAGGCTGCCTAAATTTTTTGTCTAAATGGAGATTGTGGATAAGACCCCTATTTATTCTTTTATACGCGTTAGCCGCTTTAATATTCGTGCCTTTGTTCTTGGTAAAATCAGTTCAGGATGGGTTTAATCGGAGGGACCAAGAGATCCTTATCGCCGGGATTTTTGTTCTTTTGGCCATACCAATTTCTTTATGGGAAATTATTTTGCACGTTATTCATTACACACAGCCAAAATTACAAAAACACATAATCAGGTAACGAAATTTTGAGAAAAAGTGATCATTTTTTTGTGATTATCTTTGTAGAATATTATGGATGGTACCGATTTATGCAGGAAATGCTGTAATATTTCTTATTTATATTTAGGCTTAATAAAATAATAAAAAATCTTTTTAGTGGCTTGGATTAACGTACCCAAGTTACGCAATTTACGTCGATTGTGCTCGAGAATGTTACGAAGCCTACGTAATTTATAATTTTATGAAATTCCTTTTAAACTATCTAAACATGGAGATGAATCTTGAGGTGAGTTTGGAATTAAAACCTCAAGTGAAACATATTTTTCCTTTGTGTTGTTTACCGGATTGGGAAATGGGGAAAGAGTTTGTGCACATTTGCAAACATGGGATTTTGCAATACACCGTTATTAGGCCATTAACAACTGCCATAGCTTTGTAAGAAATGTTTTTATTTTGTAATTTTTATATTAATAATTTAATTTTAGTATCTGCAAAGTAAACGATGTTTATGGAGAAGGTGAATTTAAAGGAAACGTTGCTTTCCCTTACTTAGTGGGGGTTAATAATATAAGTCAATTTATCGCTATGTATTGTCTGGTCATGTTTTATAAAGCTAGTCTTGCGGAGTTAAGACCGATGAAACCTTTACCAAAGTTTCTATGTATCAAAGCTGTCGTTTTCTTTTCATTTTTGTAGGTTATCTCAAATAATTATTTAATCAAAATTAAAAATAATTTTATTATTAACAGCCAAGGTGTTTTGATAGACGTTTTGGTCTATTCTGGTGCTATTACCCCAAATAAACCAAACAACGATGATGATCTCAGCATATCAACAAGATTACAAGTAACCTATCCATTTATTTTATTCTAAATCAAAATAATTTCATTTCTTTTAATAGAACTTTATAATATGTATCGAAATGTGCATGGCAGCCATTGCACATCACTATAGCTTCTCTTATAAACCGTACATAAGACCTGGATCATCTCAATCGTGTTGCGCCGCTTTCTTTGCAATGTTGGATGTCTCTGATGTGCATCGAGATATTCAGGAACATTTAGGGATTGTCGGCTCATCGATTAGTAGGAGAATACGAGGACGAAGTATGTATACTATGACGAGGGGCGAAGATGAGTACTCAAATTTAGTACCGAAATCATCAAGCGCCCCAACTGGGGGTTTGTATCAAAACGAAAGTGAAGAACAGTTTAGTTACGGCTCAATTGAGAGTGAACCAAATTCGGGGAGGAGGAATTTATCTCCTGTCCCTATACATACGAATATTAATCGTAAAAATGATGATGATGGCTTTATAAATTTATGAATTTGATTAAAAAAATAAATAAAAGATATAAGAAGATTGGAGAAAGATGACAAGATAAGAGTATTATGGTTTATCTTTTTGTTATTTCTAAGATTAATTTTTCTTTTGTGTAGCATAAAAGTCTGTATATTTTTAAAAGTATGTAATGTTTATAATAATATAATTTTGTTTATTTTTTTTTGTCGTTTTATTATTGAGATGACTTTTTATCCTTCATTTATTTATTTGCCCAAAAAGAAATATACATATAAAGTATATACATATCATATATATATATATAGGGTACAGCATAGCTGATTACTAGAAAACCAAAAATAAATACATATACAGGGTGGTTCAGTTTTTAATCGGGAAACTTTACTAGGACGTAGTACTTGCCAAAATAACACAATTTTTTTATATAAACATAGGGTCGCAACTCTTTTGTTTTCGAGCTATGAGCGATCAAAGTTGAGCTAAAAATTTACATTTTATTATTTATTTCGGCTATAAGTAAACCGAAGAATTTGAAATTTGGTATGTATTTACTACTGGTTAACATCTTGTTTTCTAGCATACCTTAAGCTTCCCTAGTGCCCTCTAAGGGGATGAAATTCACCACCCCCTTGGTTCTTTTTAGAAGAACTTTTTAACGCAATGCAATATTAACATAGAAAAATATGGGTTGTACAGCTCATTCTTTAGTGGTTCTTTTTTGTCTCTTTAGTTTTTCTCTTAAAATTGATAGTTTTTGCGTAAAAAAATAAAATATGTTACATTGCGCGGCAAAGCGCTACCTACAAATAAAAAACAAAATTTTAAGTTGGCTATGGAAGATGTAAACTTACCAGGATTTTGGGCTAACACAATAACACAAATTATTTACGATTTCGTCTCTTGACTTGTTTTCTCATTAAAGTAATAAAAAATTTAATTAAATTTAAGTTAAAATAATCATTCAAAAGATAAGTAACATTTAATAATAAATTAAATAGTATACTAAAAAAATGGAAATTACAAGAGAAAAATGTTAAAAAACAAACAGAAAACTAATTAAGAATCAAAATGACACAAATTTATCAAAAAAACTCATTACAAAAATAAACACAATTAATTTAAAAATTGTTCAAAATGCATGCCATTGTTATCAATGCATTTTTGGCATCTTGTAACAACAGAATTAACTGCTGCTAATATTTGAAACGGATTGTTCCTTAAAGTGTTAGCAGCGTCTTTTATTTTTCCCAACAGTTCTTCCCGAGTGTTTATTGGAGCGGCGTAAACTAGATTTTTCATATAGCCCCACACAAAAAAATCTAAAACGTTAAGATCAGGAGACCTTGGTGGCCAGGCAACGGGACCTCGGTTTGCCTCTTGATAATTGACAGGACCTAGTCGTCCTATCCGTCTATGACCATGCACGTACGTTAGCGCTGTAATGCGATGGTGCCCCATCCATCTGAAGCCAATGTTGCTCCAGATCACCTAGAGGAACGTCCGATAAACATTCCGCCAAATCGTTTTGCAAAAAATTTAAAAACATCGTTGCGTTCAAACGAGGTGGCAAAAAATAAGGCCCACAGAGGTTATTATTAATGACACCCATCCACACATTAAAACTAAACTCTGTTTGGTAGGTTTTTGGACGTATTGCATGGGGATTTTCATGCTCCCAACTATGTAAGTTATGGTAACTTACGACACCCCTTCTTGTAAACGTGACTTCATCTGTCCACAAAATCTTCTTACAAAAATTTTGGTCACGTTCAACAGACTGTACAAACCACCTACAGAAAGTTACTCTTTTAGGACCATCTTCAGGTCTTAAATTTTGTACAGGTTGAAAACGATAGGGTTTCCTGTGGTCCTTCTTCAGAGTTCGTAAAATTGTACTTCTTGAGACTCGTAAATTTTGAGCTTGAAGTAGTCTAGCAGCTATGCGACTGCTTAATGTGCTGTCATTATCAAAAAGGTTTAAAATTGCTCTTTGGTTTCTGTTATTTTGATTATTTCGTACTTGCTGGGTATTTAAACCATATTGTCGAAAACGTTGATGTGTATTGATAAATACCTGAGGATCAGGACATCTTCTATTAAAAAACCTTCTAGCGTATTCTCTAGATGCCGCTTCCGCATTTCCATCACAAAAACCATAAATAAAATGAATGTTTGCGTATTCTTCTGTCGAAAATAATCGTGGCATGATCAATTTTTCGTAGTTTTTTAAACAATGATCAACAATAAAAAAATAATGATACTTTTACTTAATAACAATCAAGAAATATTTTCAATAATTGTCAACAATTAAGAGGATTTAACGTAACTAACAGCTCGTCTCAATACAAACATAAATTGTTTTTTGAAAATCAAAGCCAACTTCTAGAGTAATTTTAGCTAAGCATGGCGGTACATGGCACGACATTCCATTTTTTTACACAAAAACTATCAATTTTAAAACTAAAGAGACAAAAAAGTACCATTAAAGAATGAGCTTTATAACCAATATTTTTTTATGTTAATACTCCATGGCGTTAAAAAGTTCTTCTAAAAAGAACCAAGGGGGTGGTGAATTTCATCCCCTTAGAGGGCGCTAGGGAAGCTTAAGGTATGCTAGAAAACAAGATGTTAACCAGTAGTAAATACATACCAAATTTCAAATTCTTCGGTTTACTTATAGCCGAAATAAATAATAAAATGTAAATTTTTAGCTCAACTTTGATCGCTCATAGCTCGAAAACAAAAGAGTTGCGACCCTATGTTTATATAAAAAACTTGTGTTATTTTGGCAAGTACTACGTCCTAGTAAAGTTTCCCGATTAAAAACTGAACCACCCTGTATATCAAAGTAATAACCAACAAAATAAAAATAATTAAACTTAACATTTTGATTCTTGTTCCTCAAGAAGCCTGCGCTTCAAGGTGCATTTAAAAGATCTATTAGATTTCAACTGAAAAACATCTGAAAAGCAATTATAAATTGTAGGTGCTCTGTACGCAAAGCTACCACAAAATTTAGCAGATTTATGTTTGGGAATCGTCAACAACTTCGTTTGTCTTAGATTAACATTATGTATTTGCGATCTTGGTACTAAGATACAATATAAATAATAAGGCAATTTGTAAAATATTACATTGTATAACATAACAGCTAGCAAGAGTGTACATCTAGGTTCCATTTTTAAGATAGAATATCTTATGTAATAGGGGGTAACATGTTCTCTACGATCAATCGAGTATGAAAACCTAAGTCCGCTGTTCTGAAGTATTTGAATACGATTTTTTAAAGTAGCTGATAGAAAATTGTAGTAAACGTTACTACAGTAATCAAGTTGACTTAGAATTAAGGAGTTAACAAGTCTCCATTTCAATTGTGGTGACAACAATGACTTAAATTTATATAACGATTTTAACTTATAGTAGCACACACCAATTTTCTTATTTACATGTTCCGCAAAATTAAGATTACTGTCGACAGTAAGACCTAAGTTGTTGGTCGATTCAGAGAACGCTAAGACAGTTCCATTGAGGTGTATAGGAACCGATAAATTATCGATTGCTCTTCTGCGAATGTTGGTCGACCCGACACACATACATATAGTTTTTTTCGCGTTAAGAATTAACCCGTTAACAGAACACCACTCACAAATATTCTTTAAATCAGAGTTAAGCAAGCGCACCGTGTCATCAACACTGATAATATCACAAGAGATGTAAATCTGCGCATCATCCGCGTATTGATGAACCGAACAGCTCGTCACTACATTTGGCATGTCTGCCGTAAATAAGTTGAATAATATAGGACCCAAAACACTTCCCTGTGGAACACCTTGCTTGACTAGGATACCGCTAGATATATTACCATTAATCTTTGTATGTTGAGATCTGTTCACAAGATATGACTGGAACCAATGTACAACATCTTCTTTACATCCATAACGGACTAGCTTGGCTATTAGAAGCTGATGATTGATGATATTAAAAGCCTTACTAAAGTCCAGGAATACAACGAAGGTAACTCTTGAGGCATCAATTGCACAGCCTAAATCGTTCACAATTTTAGTTAACGCGGTCGTTGTGCTATACTTCTCCCGAAATCCAGATTGGCATCGTGGGAGTAAATTAGTATGATTCAGGTGATGTACTAGCTGTGAAGCAACAATCTTCTCTAATATTTTAGATAAGATAGGTAACACACTAATCGGTCGTAGGTCTCCTAGTGACGTAGCATGGCTCACTTTAGGTAGAGGTGTTACTAGAGCGATCTCCCATTGTTTCGGATAAACTCCGTATATTAGTGAGAAGTTCATTATGTGAGTGATTTCTTGGAGGCAGTACTCCAATACAAGTTTTATCATTTTCAGATCGATTGCATCCAAACCACAAGCATTTGATTTTATCGTGCTAAGCTTATTTTTGATGTCTGTGTCGTTCACCACATCGAAACCAAAACAGTCGTTGCCACCCAAAATATATGTTTTATTAGAATCAAGGCTGTGCAACGACAAAAAAGGTGAAGGAATAATATTAGCGAAATAATCATTTATTAGCTCTGGATCTTTAAGTGATTCGTCGATTGTCTTGGTGTTCGTTGAGTGCACCTGATTGGTGTGCAGTAAGTGCCACAATTTTGAGGGATTATTGACGTTACTATTTATCTCTGCCTCAAAAAAAGCTTTCTTTTCGTTACGTATTGCCAAAGTGACATAGTTTCTGATATCGGTATAGTACCTTCTGTGGTTGCTACTACCAGTACGCGAAAACTTTTGGTAAGCTTTTTGCTTTAATTTGATCATCTCTTTGATCGTAGGGGTAATGTATGGACGTGATTTTCGAGTAACAGTGAAATCCTTCACTGGGGCATGCGCATTGAACAAAGAGATTATTAATTCATTTAGAATTGTAACCTTGACATCAATGTCCTCCGTCAGATATACATCACCCCATGGTAGATGGGATGAAACAGTTCATGGTTGAAGTACTTATAGCTTCTGCAAATAAATCGCTGACATTGTGAGCGTATACCAGAAACATCAATTCGACAAAAAATACATTTATGATCAGTCGAAGTTAACATATCTCTCGCACCAGCTTCGAGAGCCTGCGCTCCAATTGATATACAAATGATATCAATTAGTGATTCAGTAGATTCCGTAACCCTTGTGGGACATTTTATTACTTGTTTTAAGTTGAAAATGTCGAGTATGGGACTTAGTCCATTTACCTCTGGAATTGCATACGGAAAGAATCGAACGTTCGCATCTTCAACTAGTATAACGTTGTTGAAGTCAGTATTAATTGTAGATAGGACATTTTCAAGTTCGACCAGACATCCAATTTCAGCGGATGGGGGTCGATATATTAATCCAAATGCATAGGTTTCATAACAGTGCGTAAAACCCAACCATAACTGCTCAAGGTCCGATTTGAATCCATTTGATACAGCTAGTTAACGAAAGATGGCGCTAGTGCGAAATTAGAAATTAAAAATTAATTCATGAAACCTACTTGTTGTAAATGTTAGTTGCTCCAAAATAAATTTACTTTAGAATTAAATTAATATAATATAAATATATCAACGATAAAATTCTAAAAATACACAACATAGGGTTCGCATTTTAAATCTGGTTACCATAGCAACCATTTAATTTTGATTACAACAAATACATGTCATTGTGGGACATAAGCTTCTCAAAAGTTATTCAAGAATGGAACGAGAATTAAGTGGAAGAGCGTCTTCAACACGACCCCCATCAGGTATTTCTATGCCAAGAACAGCTTCCGTGGTAAAAACACCCATTAAAATATAAATCTACATTCTTTCAATAATAATCATTTTCAGATGTCAAGACCGTTAACACAACAAGGTTTAACGGGGTTAAAACCATCAACAGCAGGTGGGCAGCGTATCTATAAAGATAACCGTTTCTATTTATCTAAACTTCAATCTCAAAACACCTCTCTTCGTGATGAAATCGCAAGATTAAAAAAGTTAACCGATGAGAATAAAATGAAAACATTAAATTTGGACGATTTGCATAAACAAGCTCAAGAAGCGGCTAAAAGAATCGAGGAAAAACAAGAATTATTGTCAGCTTATAATATTGCTTTAGAAATGCACATTTCGAAAACGAAAGAGGACGAAATTTTAGGAGAGATAGAAAAAATGAAGCGAGATAACGATTTAAAAATGAAAGAACTCGATGGGGTCTTAACGAAAAAGATTCAAATGCAAGAAAAAATTGATCGGATGGAAAAGGAACAAGTTCGTAAAGAAAATGCGATTAAAGAATTGATTGAGTTGTTGCCCGAACAACAAAAAGAGGAATTTTTTGATCTTCAACGTCAACACGAAAAGGTGCTAAATGAAATTCAAGAGTTACAAGATGAAATTAAAAAGGAAAAAGACGAAAATGATAAATATAAAACGATAATATCGGAATCTCCTGAGCTGCAGGAACGATTTAAACTAATTCAAACAATCCGTAACCTCGAACATCAAGAAGAAGAGTTACAAAATTTCTTATCAAACACTCAAACACCCGCTCAACAAAGAGAAACCCTTCTTCAACAAGTCAAACAAGACAAAGCTGATATCGAAACATTACAAAAATTATTGGAGACACTCGAACAAGAAATCGTTCAAATGGAAGAAAAAATTGCTGAAATCAATAAAGAACTCGAAAATAAAGATAGCGCACGTTTAAAAAAACATAAAGAACTTCGAGAACGCGAAGCTCATATGGACGCTTTCATTGAAACTTACGATGAAAAAGTTTCAACAGCAAAAGAAAAACTTACCCAAGCCAACGATACGGTTATTTATCTTTTGGATCAAATGGTTGAGAATTTGGCCGAATTCAACATAGAAGAGTTTGGGATGACTCAAATTGATTCGAACGATCAAAGCTTGGAAGGTTGGAATAAAAGATGCGGAGCCTTTCAGGAACAAATTGCGAAATTAACGAGGTTTAGCGAAAATTTTGAATCGGAATCAAACCGTATCGAAGCTAAAAAAGCTGAAATGTTGAAAGAAATTGAGAAAATGTCTGATATTGAAAAGTGTAAAGAGGAAATGGCGAGGGAATGTACCCTTTTGGAGGACCAAAATCAATTGCTCCAAGCGAAGTTGGAGTCCACGAAAGCGGCTCTTAATGAAGGGTTAAGACGGAAAGATGAAATTGAGGTGACTTGAAAAATCAACCAATATAATTAATAAATATTCTTTTATTTTTTTAGAAAAAATTAGAAGATAATCCTACTTATCATGATGTGGTGGAAATTCAGAAAAAAATTGAAGAACTTGAAAGCAAAAAGATGGAAATTGAAAGTACTATAGAAGCTGAAAAAAAGGATACTTCACTTGAAGACGTTATTAATGGGGTTAGGGCTTTAATGAAAGAAAGAAACGAACAGCTCATTAATGAATTAAAAAATAAGATAAACAAATAGATAAGATTTATTTTTAATTTCATTCAACGTTATTTTGTGGTTAATAAAATAAACACAACTCGTTTATAATAGATTCTTTATGTTAATTAACCACACAAAAAAATTATTTTTATACAAAGATTAGTTTTTGTTCATAGTTTTATTAGTTTTGTTGCTTTGTTAAAATTTGGAACGAATTTAACATCAATCATCCAGTACAATCGGGTTCTTGTTTCTTGCCAAGAAAAGTTTTACCAGAATCGAATGCGAGCAAAAAAAAATTAAGTGTTCTCGACAGCGAATTTATGGACAGTATCAATTTGAACGAGGAGCGGAAAACGCGACTCCCACTCTCGAAAAATCTGTTCTTCGTTGCTGTTGGCGTCCCCTCCGGCTTCATTATATCATTTGCTGTTGTATACTCTAACGATATCAAAACTAACAGAGAAAAAAATTTGAAAAAAGAAAGTTCCAAGTTGTAACAAAAAATTGATTTCGATAAAGTTTTTTTAATAAAAGTTTAACTAGTTAATTAAGGTGGTGTTTTAATTTGTAACGTTAAATTTTGTTTGTTGATTAAAGGAAGTAATTTAGAGCTTAAAGGTAAGTTGTTTTTATTTAAAATTTTTTTTTTTAAATATTAACAAGTGGTCACCGTCAATGTCAAAAGTACAAATGAACCATCTGGTTTAAATCGAAAATAGACTCTACTTAAAATAAGCTTTTATGCGAATAACAATATCTTTTAAAACTTCAAATTCTTTTGCCCCTATATATACTTATTCCTTTTCCCCCCTTTACAATAGCTTAATTCTCCCTTTTTTAATGAACAATAACTTTAAGTGCCGCATGTGGGAAGTGTTTCACTTCGAAATGACTCACATTAACAACAAACTTCTTGTGATAAACATGGTAAAATGAAGTGGCATTGAATGGACGTGGGTTGAATTTAGATTATTTTTAACAGCAACGTCACCAAGTCAATGTAATTTCACAACATTTTTCAAACAAGATTTTTTTGTTGAAGAGTTTTAAATTTCATTATTTAAAAGGTTCGCACGGATGTTGTATTGCGTTCTCAATGGTCTCGCGTGGGAAAATAATTCAGCGTAAAATCCAATTATTTATTTGGATTAAGGTCAAATGTAAAAAATGTTTAGGGATAAAGTTTTTTTAATGATTTTAGTGTTTTAATTGTACGAATTATTACAAAAAACTATAATTAATAGCTATTTATATATACCCGTGCGACGATAACAACAATAATAATAAAGATAATGATAAAGTGGTGGCGACAACCACACTCATCATATCAGCCCAAGAATGCCTTTAACCAAGCTGATTCATAGTTATACAAGAATAAACTTGTTACAAAAAATATTAATTTTTTAACATCAATATACAGGATGATTCATAAGTAATGGGCCAAATTGTAAATGTACGTTCAGGAGGCCAAAATAATAATATTTTCATTAACAATAATGGGTCTTAGTCTGCTCCTTACTGAGATACAGGATGTTAAAGCGAAAAAAATAAAATAGATTTTTGTTAATAGATCAGCTACTTTTCTACATAATGACTCATAGTTGACTTATAGTTTTTGTAAGGGTAAACAATAATGTGTGAGGGGATTTGAGTTAACTCGTAGATGTCGCCACATGCGCCATATGAATTAGATGAAATCAGCTACAAATTTTTTATCGCTCATTATTTTACAACATACTTGTTTAATTTGGATAGCCCCATCATTTCTGTAGAAAAAAGCTATACTTCTTTGATCTTGAAAATATTAACGATTTTCGAGATATTTGAATTTTACTAATTCACTACACTACATTTCACGGTGGTCGACGTAGCATTAATCTGTTAAGACACAAGCATGGCATGGAATGTTGACATTTACCTAACCGTAATTGATAATTGATAACAATATTAAACTGAAACCATAAAAAAATTACGTAATAAAACAATTTATTGTACGCCAGTTAATAAAACGAAATACAACATTAGAACAGACTTGAACTAAGACCACTTACGACAACTGTTATCAAAACCTACATGTTAATGTTGTGCGAAGTTAAATTAAATTTAAGCTTAATTATGAGCTACTGCAAAAGGTTTTCAACATGACTACCACCAGCATTTATACACGCATTTAACCGTTTGGTTAAGGATTGTCTGACTTTAAAAAACGTAGCGGGATTATTTCGTATTGAATTGGCTGCATCTTGAATTCTATTCCATAACTCGTCTCGTGTATTTATAGTAGGTTCAGCATAGACCATTGATTTCATGTAACCCCACACATAAAAATCAAGTGGATTAAAATCGGGACTGCGAGGTGGCCACTGAAATTCACTACCACGTCCAATCCAACGGTGAGGGAATGTTTCATTCAGATGTTCGCGCACAGCACGTGAAAAATGTGGAGGAGCACCATCTTGCATGAACCACATATTTCTTCTTAGTTGTAATGGAAGATCTCCCAAGAGGTCGACTAAGTCATTATTTAAAAAAATTAAATATGACTCTCCATTTAAATTAGGAGGTAATTCAACTGGGCCCAGTAATGTATTGCCTATTACACCGCACCACACATTTATTTTAAACTCGTGCTGGAAATGTCTATCTTTTTTTAAACGAGGGTTTTCGGTTTCCCAGGCATGACTATTTCGCCAATTAAAAACTCCGCGTCTGGTAAAGGTTGCTTCATCCGTGAAAAGAATGTTATTTAGGAATGTTGGATTATTATTCAATTTTCCTTTTAGCCACTGACAAAATTGAACTCTGATTCGATAATCTGTTGGAAGTAAATTTTGCACAGGTATAAAATGATAGGGATATAAATTTTCCTTGTGTAAAATTCTAGTCACGGATGGTTGGCTTATTCCAGTTGCTGCAGACAATCGACGAGTGCTTATTTCAGAATTTTGCGCAATTCTTACCAAAATTTCATATTCTTGCTGCGTAGTGATAATCTTAGGACGTCCTGTATGATATTTTGGACGAAATGAACCTGTTTCACCCAATCGATTATAAATATTTTGAAATATCTTCCGGTTTGGCTGCCTTCTGTAAGGGTACATTTCACGATATTTTCTGGATGCTGCTTGCCCAGAAAAACGTTCTTGTGCGTAAACGCATAACATGTCTCTCATTTCTTCGTTTGAAAAGTGATTATGTCTCGGCATTTTGATTTATGTTAGGACAAGAATGAATCAGTTTACTTAACAATAAAATGTTTTAAACTATTCATTAAACGTAAAAGCTCATTGACGTTTCATAATTCATATGGCGCATGTGGCGACATCTACGAGTTAACTCAAATCCTCTCACACATTATTGTTTACCCTTACAAAAACTATAAGTCAACTATGAGTCATTATGTAGAAAAGTAGCTGATCTATTAACAAAAATCTATTTTATTTTTTTCGCTTTAACATCCTGTATCTCAGTAAGGAGCAGACTAAGACCCATTATTGTTAATGAAAATATTATTATTTTGGCCTCCTGAACGTACATTTACAATTTGGCCCATTACTTATGAATCACCCTGTATAAAACCCGTGCGACAATAGCAACAAACCTCCCAGCAACAAACTTTTACCCGTAATTTCCTATTTACTTTCTTAGCTGATATCTTCCTTATAATTAGGGATAGCGAAAAACTAAATGCACCACTTGAAAGCTTAAATCTTTCTCTATCTAAAATCAGGTTTTCGTCTGCCGATAAGTTGATATTAAGATCAATAAAAAATGAAGAACACCGCGCTGTACTTAAAAGAGCTCAAAATTACCAAACTTCAAGGCCTTGTGCAATTGTTACGAAACCGAATTTTAAAAAACTGTTATCACAGTCAGAAAGGGCGCTCCTTCTGCTATCTTAATCCGGGTTTTCGTCGGTCAATATCTATCGGCGTCATGCTTAAATCACCCTTAATGTCCATCCCTACACGCAGAAACGCTTAAGTACTCTTCCTCTAAATAACTTTCTTATATGAGCAGGAGAAAACTCTAGAACTATATCTATCTTATCGAAAATTTCCTGCTCTTTCTAGTGGTGTATAACACGCGACGATCGCGCGCTTGCACATACACGTTTTGTGCCAAAAACTACTAACGTTGTGGATTTTTCTGTTTCTAGTTAACTCCTATTTGTGACAGAGTCTGTCACGACGACCTGAGTGAAAATCATTATAAACGATTTATGGAAAAATCCCTGAAATCGGTCTAAAGATTTAACTTTTGTGCAATTTTTTGGTATAGATTTCAAAATTGTTCCCTCATTTTTAACCCTTTAACGGTTAGCGGCTTTTATAGAGACCACTTGTCAATAAGGTCAAATAGTTGCATTACCATAACTAAATCGTTTCTAAAAACGAAAAAATAATGTACCCGTTAAACGGTTTAACGAGTTATGACGCAATCGATATTTTTTTCAAATGGCAATCCCCCATTTTTATTACGGAATACAAAAGAAGATTTTTTTCTGAATCTATACTCTGTTTTTAAACCGGGAGGAGTAAACGCGAAAGTCAGATTTACACTAGGAAAAATCACCAGAAAATATCACTAGATATTTTGGCGGTAAATTTAAATTAATAATTATTATTATTTATTTATTTACTTATTATTGTATTTATTTTCGTTTGTTATCGTCAACACTAAACATACAAATTAACATTGAAGTTATGAGTGTATTTATTTCAAAATATAATAAAGAAGGGTTTAAGAACACAAAATTTACAATAATGACACGAAACTGTCGAATTGTCAATAACCTAACCTTCAAATTCAAATTCAAAATTGCCTGTGTGTGAACCTTCCTCGCATTCAACCAATCACGTGCAAGATCAATCTGGTGACAAATTTAAAATACTCCTCCTGGTTTAAAAACAGAGTATCATTGCCAAAGAAAACTTCAAGGTATAATTAATGTTTGTAAACAAAACTAACCTTACCTAACATTCCTTCACGCTATAATTGACATTACAAAAGAAAACTTCACGCTATAATTGCCATTACTAATTGCTAAAGAAAACTTCATGGTATAATTAATGTTTGTAAACAAAACTAACCTTACCTCACATTCCTTCACGCTATAATTGACATTACAAAAGAAAACTTCACGCTATAATTGCCATTACTAATTGTCAAAGAAAACTTCATGGTATAATTAATGTTTGTAAACAAAACTAACCTTACCTCACATTCCTTCACGCTATAATTGACATTACAAAAGAAAACTTCGCGCTATAATTGCCATTACTAATTGCCAAAGAAAACTTCATGGTATAATTAATGTTTGTAAACAAAACTAACCTTACCTCACATTCCTTCACGCTATAATTGACATTACAAAAGAAAACTTCACGCTATAATTGCCATTACTAATTGCTAAAGAAAACTTCATGGTATAATTAATGTTTGTAAACAAAACTAACCTTACCGAACATTCCTTCACGCTATAATTGACATTACAAAAGAAAACTTCACGCTATAATTGCCATTACAAATTGCCAAAAAAAACTTCATGGTATAATTAATGTTTGTAAACAAAACTAACCTTACCTCACATTCCTTCACGCTATAATTGACATTACAAAAGAAAACTTCACGCTATAATTGCCATTACTAATTGCCAAAAAAAACTTCATGGTATAATTAATGTTTGTAAACAAAACTAACCTTACCTCACATTCCTTCACGCTATAATTGACATTACAAAAGAAAACTTCACGCTATAATTGCCATTACTAATTGCCAAAAAAAACTTCATGGTATAATTAATGTTTGTAAACAAAACTAACCTTACCTCACATTCCTTCACGCTATAATTGACATTACAAAAGAAAACTTCACGCTATAATTGCCATTACTAATTGCCAAAGAATACTTCATGGTATAATTAATGTTTGTAAACAAAACTAACCTTACCTAACATTCAGCGTCTGAAGACACAGGGCTAAACCCGAAACTTAAAAATATACTGTTACCAGACGCGTAGAAAGGATAACACCAACAAGTGGCTGTAATCCGAAACCAGAAGAAGAGATAAACGTAAAAAAGTATAAAAGCACGTACAAATCTATTGTTTATTCAATTATTAATCAACTTCTTAATAACCCACATATTAATTCGTTAAAATTGTAATTCGTAGTTACTTTAATTTTCTGTGTGATTGTTTTTTGAAAATAAAACTCTTTTTAAAAACAAACCAACGCGGTCGGTTATTGTAATTATACAACTTAGGGCTGAATAACAATTAAAACTAGAACTAACACTTGCACTAGAACTATACTCTGTTTTTAAACCAGGAGGAGTAAACGCGAAAGTCAGATTTACACTGGAAAAAATCACCAGAAAATATCACTAGATATTTTGGCGGTAAATTTAAATTAATAATTATTATTTATTTATTTACTTATTATTGTATTTATTTTCGTTTGTTATCGTCAACACTATACATACAAATTAACATTGAAGTTATGAGTGTATTTATTTCAAAATATAATAAAAAAGGGTTTAAGAACACAAAATATACAATAATGACACGAAACTGTCGAATTATCAATTACCTAACCTTCAAATTCAAAATTGCCTGTGTGTGAACCTTCCTCGCATTCAACCAATCACGTGCAAGGTCAATCTGGTGACAAATTTAAAATACTCCTCCTGGTTTAAAAACAGAGTATAGTACATTCAATATTAATATTGGTTACATAAGAAAATTTTCGAGAAAAATTAGTTTAAACTTTAATTATTTCAAATTTATATAAATGATAAAAATAGCAGTAGCCATGAGTAACTATGGTAACCAATAATTTTTAACAATTCCCTGTTTGTCAAAAACTGATTTAGTAGCTTCTTGAGGTGTGGTGGCGCGCCATCTTGTTGGAATAACTGCCGTTGGAATTGAGTTGGGTCAAAATTAGCGGGATGGAAGGAATAGCACAGTTTTCAAAAATTTAAACATGTCTTTCCAGTTAAGGTTTCCTCAAATCTTTTGCGGATATTGGGTGTGCGCATCATAATGTCTACAGTAAAGTAACTAAATTTAAAGTCTACTAGTATGTTTACTAGTAACTCTACTAGTATGGGATGTAATCACAAAGTGTCCTGATTTTTCAGCATATAATACGGTGGTGAGGGAAAAAAGTAGAGTTGCCATTTAAAAAAATAAACTTTTTGAGATACGGAAATTTGACGCACATTTCTGACCATCCCGTATAACTTTAATTAACAATTGTTGTTAAATTAAAGTGTATAATTGTTATTAAAAGACACCATTAGAAAGAGCAGAAAATTTTCAATAAGATAGATATGTTTCTATAGTTTTCTCCCGATCAAATAAGAAGGTTGTTTAGAGGAAGAGTATTTAAGCGTTTCTGCGTGTAGGGATGGACATTAAGGGTGATTTAAGCATGACGCCGATAGATATTGACCGACGAAAACCCGGATTGAGATAGCTGAAGAAGCGCCCTTTCTGACTGTGATAACAGTTTTTTAAAATTCGGTTTCGTAACAATTGCACAAGGCCTTGAAGTTTGATAATTTTGAGCTATTTTAAGTACAGCGCGGTGTTCTTCATTTTTTATTGATCTTAATATCAACTTATCGGCAGACGAAAACCCGGTTTTAGATAGAGAAAGATTCAAGCTTTCAAGTGGTGCATTTAGTTTTTCGCTATACCTAATTATAAGGAAGATATCAGCTAAGAAAGTAGATAGGTTGTTGCTATTGTCGCACGGGTTTTATATATTGATGTTAAGAAATTAAAATTTTTTGTAACAAGTTTATTCTTGTATAACTATGAATCAGCGGTTGTCACCATCACTTTATCCACCTTTATAAGTGTCACCTCGTCATAGCTTGTAAGCTAAGAATAAAACAACAAT
Source organism: Onthophagus taurus (assembly GCF_036711975.1). Classification (NCBI taxonomy): domain Eukaryota; kingdom Metazoa; phylum Arthropoda; class Insecta; order Coleoptera; family Scarabaeidae; genus Onthophagus; species Onthophagus taurus. The sequence continues at coordinate 34,726,567 of NC_091976.1, forward strand.
TTTCTACAATCATTTTTAAAAAAATCGTCAAAAATGGAATTCTTAAGATATATTCATGAAATACTCACATATTATAGAGCAAAGCATGTACTTTCTAATAAACGAAACCATACTTGAATATCTCTATTCGTTCGTGAGATATTAATTTTTTAAATTAGCCCGAATTTTTATTATTTTATAAATACAATTTTTTGAAAAACTCGCCAAAAATCGAATTTTTACGTTATCTTGATGAAACACGCAGGATTTATGGAGTAAAGCATGTACTTTTATATAAAGAAAACCGTAGTTGAAAATCCTTATTCGTTGGTGAGATGTATAATTATTACCTCAATTTGAAACGATTATTTTAAGTACTTTTTAATGAACTATTTATTTTTTCTATTTTTAGATAAAAATGGATCGTTCGGACAGCTCATTTTGTAAATCGCCAGCTGATCAACTATTAAAAGCAGTTCAAACAAATGCAATTTCAACGATAAAAACCATCATTGACGAAAATAACGATTTAATCAATGAAATTTATCCGAAATTTCAAAAATCGATCGTTCAAATTGCAGTTTCAAATTATTCTAAAACCGTTTCAAAAGAAACAGTTTCTTGTTTAATAGAACTCGGAGCCGATCTTTATTTAAATGTAAGCGATAATAATAATCAACAAACCGTGCATTTCGCCGTTTTGGGTCAAAACCCAACAATTTTAAAAACGATCGTAAATAAACTTGGTAAAAATCGGATTAACGATGTCACAAAAATGAAAGAAACTGCTTTACATTTATTGATACGAGATGGTGATGGGAAATCAAAAGATTTTGAGAATTGTTTGGATGTTTTATTAGAAAGCAACGATGTTGATGTTAACAAAGAAGATAGAAATGGGAATACGCCTATTTTCATTAGCGTTCGAAAAGGTTATAAGAACGTTGTTGCAAAATTATTGGGTTCAGGAAAAAGAGTTGATGTGGATAATTATAGTTATCGAGGGAAAACTTTGAGGGAAATCATTTTGAGTTGGAACATTGAAATTAACGACCAAAATTTTAACCGAAACCCGCATGAAAATTTAATCAGTTTCATTAATACGAAGAATGAAGATGGATTTATAAATTATTTTAATCAAAACGAAGATAATTTTGATTTTAATGACGCTATTTTCAACAACGAGACGATCCTTCAAAGCGTGTGTGAAAAAAATTTAATCAAAATCGTCGATTTTTTATTAACTAAAGAAATCGATGTCAATCAAATTGGGAATTTAAATCGAAAATCGCCCTTAGAGATTGCATCTGAAAATGGGTTTCACGCGATTTTTAAAAAATTATTACAACAACCATCAATAAAAATCAACGAAAACATCTTAATAAATCTATTACAAAACGTTATTTATAAACCAAACGAAGATTGCAACCACAAAGATTGCTTAAAATTTTTATTGAATCAAAACAACGTTAACATCCCTATTAACGTTTATAAAGATGGAAACACCCCGTTACATTACGCCGTGAAATATTCAGATCGCGAAACGATTATTAATTTATTAAAACGCGGAGCTTCGTTGGGAAACAAAAACGTTGAGGGTGTTATGCCGATCGATGATATTTACGCGGGAACTTTAGAAACGCATTTAAATAATTGCATAAAAACGAAGAATAACCCACCGTGTGATCGTCAAAGCACAATCGTTTCGTTTGATTATTCCACGTTATTTTGTAATTACCCCAATGAGGGGTTAAAAAATTACGAGAACGTTTCATTAATCGATGGGAAAAATCAAAAAATTATTCCGGAAAGTGATGTAATTTTATCGATAAGTAAAAATTCGGATTTAAAATATTTGCTGAAACATCCCGTTGTTTCCGGGTTGTTGTATTTAAAATGGGAAAAAATGAAACCGGTTTTTGTTATTAATTTCATTTTTTATTTAATTTTTATGATGTCTTTAATCGGATTTATTTTTTTTAAGGAATATTCAATTTTTTATTATTTGTTATCGTTTACATTTACTGTATTAGTTTTAAGGGAAATTATTGAATTGTTTTTGGCCCCATTAGTTTACGTTAAAGATACAGAGAATTATATCGAATTCTTTTTAATCCTCGCAACATTTTTAACTATATTTTATAAAAATAACGAATCAGATTTATGTTATAAACAAATCTCCGCCAGCTCAATCGTGTTGGGCTCTATTGAGATGATGTTATTAATCGGGCAATTACCACTATTTTCGACTTATATCTCAGTGATTAAAACGGTTACTTGGAATTTTTTTAAGTTTATAATTTGGTCGATATTTTTACTTATCGCTTTTACCCTTGGCTTTTATATCATTTATCACGAACCAAAAGAAATCAATAAAAATAACTCAACAAAACCCGAAGAAACCGACTTTTTCGCCGACCCTACATTAACTTTCATCAAAGTAATCGTAATGAAAATTGGGGAATTGGACGCGAGTTCTTTAACATTAGAAACTTATTTAAGCAAAATATTTTTTTTATTTTTCATATTTATGGTAACAATAACCCTTTCGAATGTGCTTAACGGTTTAGCTGTAAGTGATATACAAACCATAAAAAATAACGCGGAAATCGTAAGTTTAGTTGAACGAATCGACCGGATTGTTTATGTAGAAAAAATGCTTCTTGGTGATACATTATTATCAAAAATTTTAAGAGCTTTTGTGCGCTATTTTTGTTGTTGTAATGATAATTGGACTGATCACGAAATCCCAACGTCGATTGCTAAGAAAATATTTTTGTTTCCTTACACATTCAAAAATAACCAAATTGAAATGTTACTTTATTACAAAGGCGAAATTGTTAAAGAAAATAAACTAACTGGTTGTTATAAAAAATGTGATAAAACTCGCATGAATTCCAAGGTAATGAAGAGTACCAAAGAGATTGTATTGAAACGATTAAATTCGGACCGAGAAATTGTCGAAGAACGGTTATTAAATGTTAAAAGAAGTATTGATAAAATTGTTGATGAATCGAAAAAAGGGAGTGTTGAGTATTTGGACGTTATAAATAATTTGAATGCTTTAGAAAAGAATTTTTGTTAATATTTTTATTAAATTTATTTTTTAATTATTCTTTTTTTAGTAGAACGTCTCTTTTTTGTTGTACAATTTATGTAACGTTTAAATAAATGTCTTAAAACTCTTGTATGTGGGGCCTTTGTACATCCCCACACATTATAATTCATTCAGGGGTCAGAAAACCAGCCCAAAGTTTTAATAAACGTTAATATAGAACAGAAGGGTATGTTATTTATATCCGAAATTTGGTCTTCCATTTCACACCCTCTACAGAGGGATGTGGTTGCCAGCTTCATGTAGAACATGTGCTTATTACGTAACCTGCAGTGCCCAATCAGGAAGTGGGTGAGGAGCCTCAAATCACTTTTTAATTTTCCCAGGAACTGAGTAAATCCCTTCCGGTCATGTCTTTGCAAAGACTGCTACTGCAGTCTCATCCGATCTATCGCAAAAAGCTCGATGGGAGATGGAGTTGATGAGCTTTGATGCTGTATGCTGTATTATCTAGCCGTCTTGAGAGACGTGCTGCTTCAATTGGTCTCCTTATTGTGCTCTCAAACCCGACAATATCGACACGATCCATCAAATGATTCTTCATTCATTCATGTCCTAAGAAATTGTTAGAGCCCAGGCTCCTCATTCATTGTTACCAATGTTCTAACATCAAATCCAGATATTGACTGGCTCTTATGGTCCCTACAGACGCTCCGACTTATCCGACGACTTGCCTGCGCAGTTCCGGTTTGCGTAGGCAAGTCCTAGCAATTTTTCGCGATTCAGGCAGCCTGTGCAGGCGGATGACCTGGCCTGTGCTAAATCCGTCTTGTTTGATATTTTTATAAAACTGTGCAGGCAAGTTCGTACGTGTGTAGGCAAGCTCAGTCCGTTACCTCAGTTTTTGTCGTAAAGTAACTAGTTAAAATACTTAACTTAACCTATAAAGTGAACATACTTAGTTTTCTTTACGTAAATTTACAAAATGGATACCAGAAGTATGTCAAAAGACTTTTTATTGAGTTTCATCGAACATTACAAAAACTTTCCATGTCTTTGGAAAGTGAAATCCAAAGAATATAGTGATAAACATAAAAAATCTGCGGCATACGATGTGTTGGTCAACAAAATGCAGGAAGTAGATCCAAACGCCACAAGAGAAAGTGTAGTAAAAAAAATAAATAACCTGCGCAGTGCATACAGAAAGGAAGTGAAAAAGGTAATAGCCAGTAAACGTAGCGGTGCTGGTGAGGATGAAGTACATATTCCTAATCTTTAGTATTACGAATATTTAACATTCCTCGCCGATCAAGAGGTTCCAAGATCTTCCTGCAGTAATGTTGATACACCACTAGAAGATTCAGAAGATATATCTGAGGTTAGTGTTAAACAATTATTTGTTAATGATAAGAAGTACAGATCGGTTTCTATGTATTTTATTTACAAATAAAAACATCATATTTATGTAGATGTAAAGTAATACTTATACATGCATAAGTTTGGTTTTCTTATCAACAGATTTTATTCTAACATTGAATAATTTTATTCTGCCACTCCACTGCACCTTCATTATTAAAATAAGAAACAAACATTTCACGAACCCGTTTTGGATCTGCCGCTGGATTTCGATTTATACTAGTTTGCAAATTCATAAAACATCTTGTATCTATATTATCTAAATCTTCCGTTCGTATATAATCATTTGAACACTTTCTTCTTAAGTAATTGTGTAAAACACAGTAGCAAGCAACTGCGGTATCGGTGTTATGTAATTGTAAAGGTATGGCTGTATGAAATATGCGAAATCTGGCAGCTAAAATGCCAAAAACATTTTCAATAATTCGTCGCGCTCGTGATAGCCGATAGTTATATATTTTAGATTCTTTGTTTAATTCACGTTGAGGAAATGGTTTTAATATATCTGCTCGTAGGGAGAACGCTTCATCACCTATAAATACATATGGTAATTCTTCACAACTGTTTAAAACTTTTGTAGCAGGAGGTATATTCAGTTCTTGGTTTACTAATTTATTAAACAAGTTAGTATATTCAAGTACACCACCATCAGCGATTCTACCATTTACTCCGTAGTCAATCATAATAAATTCATAATTTGCATTTGCAATAGCCATTAAGACTAAGCTGTGTGTTCCCTTGTAGTTGTAATAATAGGAACCACTTCCAGATGGAGGTACTATTTGGACGTGTTTTCCATCAATTGCACCTAATAAATGAGGAAAGTTCCACCTTCGTTCAAATGCTTGTGCAATTGATCTCCATTCATCCTCTGAGTTAGGAAACTGAAAATAAAAAAAATATATATAAAAGTTAAGATTTGTAGCAAATGTATTTTTTGCTTTTTAGACCCATGAGAATTTAATTGAACACTCCTTGCCAAAAACTCCAAGTTCAGTCGAATCACGACCTAGGAGTAGTGCGGAAAACCAAAAGTAAGTAATAAACTACAAAATATTAAAGAAGATGATCAATTTGACTGCATTGGAAAAACAGTTGCGGTAAAACTGCGAATGTTACCAAATGACCAAAGGATTTTCGCAGAGAAATTAATAAATGATGTTTTATTTGAGGCAGAATTAAGTGCTTTAAATAGAACGAGTAAAGTAGTTGCCAATAATAATAATCAAGAAAATGTCGGTTATCCTAGCAATAACCAAAATCATAGAAATGGCAACTGGGGCGAACACCAAAATTACAACAACACATTAGTTGGATACATCACAAATTTTGATACAGAAAAATATTAATAAAGAACCTAACTTGTGTAATGATTTTGTAATATATGAAATAATATATTCGTTACTTACCTTTAAATAATCTTTTCTTAAAGCCTTCCAAATAGCATGACAAGTATCTGGAATTATATAGCTTGAGGTGATATTATAGTAGAATATTTTAAACCTGCGTATGTTCTTCCCGTTGCTATGTATCGAAGTGTTACGGTGAGACGCTCATGACAACTTACAGCTTGTCGCATAACTGTGCTCTGCTTTTTTATATAAGGTGACACTACCCTTAATAATTCGAGATAAGTTTCTTCATCCATTCTTAGGTAATTAAACCAGTCGCCCTTTTCAATTCTTAATTCCGATAATAAATTTGTATGGGAAAAACTATTTCTTTTGAGCAACCACTCTTTTTTGAATTTATATTTCTTCTTTAATAAGCTTATTATTAGAGCACTTAACAATAGAACATCACTACTTCCCTCCATGCTGAAAAACTGAGCTAATCCAGCAAATGGGACTGTACGTGTGGAGGCAATTCCATGGTTCAGGCGGCCTGTGCAGGCCAAAACTGCGCCGTAAGTGCCTGTACCGGTAAGTCGGAGCGTCTGTAGGGGCCTTTACAACCTTCGCTTAATATCACCATCAACCTCGTTAATCAACGTTCCTGACTTCGTCAAAATCGTCTCGAACATCTAACATCATCTCAGCTTTCTACATAGTTCTAAACAATCTTCAATATGGTCGCTAACAACGAAAAATATCTTTTAGCATCTTCGTGAACATCTCTGGTACTTCATAACATCTTTTATAATTAACAACAAATTAAAATATAAATATGAAATGATGCAACCCAAATTGCACAAAGAAAAATATAAATAAAATACAAATTTATTTAAGAGCAACGGTTGGAATTAATCAATGGTCCATAAACTTTTTGGAATAGGATTACGTGATCAAATAATATGTTAAAACGCCGCATAAAGAATACCTACTGTTACCAAGACAAAACACAACAAGAAAATAAGGAAATGTATAAAAAATCAATAAGGAAATTAAGTGTTTAAAGGTGACGAACATTAATTAGCAATAAAAAATTCCAAAAACATACTAAAACATTAATTTATTTTATACCTACTTCATTGTTTTTAAAATAACCTTAAAAAGTAAACACGTTTTCAACACTTCTTAATTTATCACTCGATATTCGAATCGATTCCAACCACGCTAACAATTCTTCGGGTGGATTCGGAGATTTCGGTTCGTTCTCTTTCAACAATTCCCTCAGAACTTGTCTAGCATTGACAACGAGAAATTTTTGTTGACTCATGCAGACGGCCAAAACGAAACCATCGCGTAAATTAATCATTTGATGTTCCAAATAAAACGATTGTTCGTCCCAATAAATAATTTTCGTTGTGATCTTAAACGAAGTAAAAAGAGGAATTGGTCTTCGATAACGAACGTTGCAAGCCGTTTGTAAAACGTCTCCGCCAACGTTTCGAACGATTCGGGTAACCCCGATTCGTGAGTAAAATAGTATTCTTGCAAAATCCATTTCGCGTAAAAATCGGGCGTTGTTCATGTGGCGAAAAACTGTATCTAAATCGTTTGTTGTACAAATTCCTATTTAAAAAATTTAATTAATTCATTCACTTTTGATTTGATAATGTATTTATTTACCATAAGTTAAACTTGTGTCTAAAATATTAATTGGTTCCTCATAAATCGCACAAAACCACAAATTGTAAGATATCCGTAAAAAATAATGCACATCAAAAAGATTAAATAACCCCAAAATAATTGAAAGAGTAATTATTGCGTATAAATTAAATTGATCCAAATCAATTTCTAACTTAAACATTTTCTTGGTTTCGTTAACTCAACTTGTTATTGAGTTGAACTGAATTTTTTATTTGATTTATGCCATTCTTTTCCATACAATTAAGTAAAAATTGTAGGTTGCGATCATAAAAATGTTTTTAATTTTTTTAAGGCGAGTTTAAACTTGAGAAATTTAATGAAAACGAAAATTACTTAGTTATACATTTAATTTTTTTTAATAACATCTTATTTCTAGGAATATTTTCTAATAACAAAAAATAATATAAACTCTTCTTATCCATCAATACTGATTCTTTCATATTTTAACATAATCTTTATCTAAACTTTATTTATATACGGTAACGGGTGCATCACAGAGAAAAAAAGTGCTGAAATATCAATTCTTTTTTAAACGACTCCTCTTAAAGCTTGACTAGAAATTGTGTTACTCTCCATCCATTTTTCTAAATCGGGTGGAATCTCCGGCCGAGTTTTCCCTCGATATTCTGGGTCATTTTTCGAAAGAATCATTTCTTGCATAATTTCTTCTGCGTTACAATTAATCAATCGCGTTTTAGTCATGACAATCGCATTAATAAAACGATCCCCAGGTGAAATAAATCTGTGTTCCATATAAATATTTTGATCGTCCCAATAAGTAACCTACAAAAAAAATAAATATATTGGTGTTAAATGGGTTGCTTATATTTCCAAATTACCTTTGACGTCAAAATGTATTTATGAAACAACTTTACGAATCTTCTATATCTTATTGTTGTGGCCCCCATAACCAATCCACCTCCTTTGCTTTTAATACACCTATACAAACCGGTCCGTTCGTAAAAATCAACACGTGCAAAATCCAACTCTCGCATATATCTCGCATTGTTCATGTGAAATAACAATGTATCGATGTCGGAAGTAACACAAATTCCTAAAAGAATTAATTATTATTAAAAATTATTTTTTTTGAAACATAACTTTATTATTTATACATTAAATTTCATTTAAAATGTAATATATGTACAGGATGTCCCAATTTCGATGTCCGCATAGGCTATCTCCGAAACTAAAAGAGATAGAAAAAAAGTAGCTTACATGTCATGATCTCGTTTTTTGAGAAAATGTTAATGCCGAAAACTCCGAACAGCTATCGTCTTTTGTTTTCGCCCTATCGGCAAAAACTGAAAATTTTGCGAAAACGACATTCGCAAATATCTCACTTATTATCAAAGATGGAGTATTATAAATAAAACATTATATGGGCTACTTTTTACGAAGAATTCAGTGGCGTAGGTAGAATTTTTTTCCCATCTTTTATTTTCGAGATTTTAGACGTAACTTTATTTTTTTAAATGGAAACCATAGTTGGCTATGACTTAAAATAATTTGTTATTTTCTTCTGATAACAAATATATATAGTTTGTAGGGTATATTTCTTATGGTTATTGAATAATTAACAAAAATTCATTTTGTTCTGTCTAAAACTAATGTATGTATTTAAAAGTTAATGTTGCTATGGTGATAACCATACATACTATGATGGAACATAATGTATCAAATAATTGCCAAAGTTTGTATTTAAAAATTCGATATCAACTCTGGCATTATGTGCTGGAATTATGCACCAGCGTGTTAAGTGTCAAAGTATAACAAAACTGAATAAAACTTTACAATGAATTTCGAAAATTATGAAAAATGTAACATGATGGAATGCTATATGTTATCAGATAACAATACGACGTTAGCCGCGGAATTTTATTTCACAAGATATCCAGAAAGAAGACAACCGCACGTAAGAACCTTCAGCCGGTCAGCAGAAAATTTAATAGATATTTGGTCCTTCCCCAAACCACATACAAAAACATACCAAAATGACCTGCAAGAGAAATTGCAACAAGACGTCTGACCCAAAAGACGCTGTTCCCGAATATGAAAGAAAAATAAGTATAAACCATACAAAGCGGGGCTAACTCATTATCTACGTGCCGGAGATGTCAATCGAAGATTAGAATTTTGTAGATGATATTTAAAAAAATTAAATAATCTGCTGTTTGTTCAAAATGTAATCTGGACCGATGAAGTCTCTGAGTGTTCAAAGAAGATTGGGGTTCAATGTATGGTGTGCCCTTTTAGATAATAGAATTTTGGCATATAGTGTCTACCATAAAAACTTAAACTCAGGGAAATACCTCAATATATTAAGGCAGCACATTGAGCCTTTGGACGACAATTTGCCACTAAATATGTCTCAAATGATATATTTTCAATATGACGAAGCACCAGCACATAATGCCAGAGTTGTTAGTGAATTTTTAAATACTACTACAAACTCAAGGACAGTAGAATCTAACAGGACTGCTACATCCATTGTTGTGACAGCCTACCAGCAAACTACGTCACACCATTTTCCACGCCTAGCTGTTGTTATAGTCTATGCGTTTGCTGTGTGTTTTTAGAGGTTATATCCTAGACGTATTCATATTAGTTTTGAAGTTTTATGTTTTTAGACGTATTAATGTCTATCATATAACCTCTAAAAACATAGACAGTTATCAGGCGTGGCAAATAGTGTGACGTAGAGTGCGGGCAACCAACCCGTAGTCGACTACAAAAATACAATGGATGTAGCAGTCCTGTTAGATTCTACTGTCCTTGCTACAAACTTTGGCAATAATTGGAAACAATGCTTTCCCTCATGGTATGGTTATCACCATAACAACATTAAGTTTTAAATACATACAATAGTTTTAGAATGAACAAACAAATTGATACATTATATTCCATCATAGTATGTATGGTTATCACCATAGCAACATTAACTTTTAAATACATACATTAGATTTAGATGGAACAAAATGAATTTTTGTTAATTATTCAATAACTATAAGAAATATACCCCACAAACTATATATATTTGTTATCAGAAGAAAATAACAAATTATTTTAAGTCATAGCCAACTATGGTTTCCATTTAAAAAAATAAAGTTACGTCTAAAATCTCGAAAATAAAAGATGGGAAAAAAATTCTACCTACGCCACTGAATTCTTCGTAAAAAGTTGCCCATATAATGTTTTATTTATAATACTCCATCTTTGATAATAAGTGAGATATTCGCGATTGTCGTTTTTGCAAAATTTTCAGTTTTTGCCGATAGGGTGAAAACAAAAGACGATAGCTGTTCGGAGTTTTCGGCATTAGCATTTTCTCGAAAAACGGGATCATGACATGTAAGCTACTTTTTTTCTATCTCTTTTAGTTTCGGAGATAGCCTATGCGGACATCGAAATTGGGACACCTGTACAAAAATATATTTCCAAAGAAACAAATTACTTTGTCCCACATAAAATATAACATGTCTACATGTTTCTGATTGTAGGTCTAATGTTAATTCTAGTGCCAGTGGTAGGTAGCATTAGTTTTTATTGGACTAAAACTAGAACTATCATTTAAACTAACACGAGACCTAGAACAAGAATCATTCGAGTTAAGCCGCACGTCTCTCTTCTTAGCGATTAAAAACTCATAATAATTCAAAAACGCGAGAGGTCGTGTCCCTTGTAGAATTTTATTGAGATAATATTTTATTTGAGGGGTATGTCAAAGTCATCTAGTATGCGGAGGGTTAAATTAATTATAATTATTGTTGATTTTTAGAGATTTTGCTTGGGAAACCTTATAAAATACAAATCAAAAAATATCTCGTAATTTAATTAAAAACCACGTTACCAGCTACGTGTATCTAATGTAAACAAAAGGGGAAAATATTTATAAAAATGTTTATCTTTCGATTTAATTAGAACTTAATATTATCGTTTCTAAACGAACAAGTAGTAGCAAGGTCTGCTGCGTTTACAAATTTTTGCCTTTAATTTTGCTTTATTTAAATTTTCATCATTCCCTCGATTAAATGTCCGTGAAGTTCTTGGCCAAAAAATTAACATAACTCAGTTACACGTCTGTGTTATAAATGTATAGTATCATCATTAACATCAATCGACCTTTGAATTTCTTAATAAACCATAAAATCTTAATAGAAATTAAAATTAACTCACCTCTAACTGTTGCTTCATCCAAAACGTGAATTTTCGTTTTAAACCTGGCTAAAATTACACTTAAACAAATCCTTAAGAAATAATGCAGTTCGAATAACCCATAAAGAATGAGGATGAGGGCACAAACACCAACCAATGCAAAGCAAAAGACCATATTTTCTTTTAAACTTTAACACTCAATACTATCACAGCCGAATTTTGGAATAAAATCATTCGATTAAATTGTTTTTCAATCGAAAGTGTTGATTCTTGATTTATTCGTTCGGTGTGCAATCGATCGGGACATATTCAGCGTTGAGGGGAACGATTTAAAATAAGAAAACTGCGATCGAAACGATTTCGGCATCGTCTTTGACGATCGTCAGCAGAAATATCGCAAACCGAGCTTGAGTTCATTCGAATATCAATATTTGGTGCGCATGCGATGATTGACTCTTTTCTTCGTCTATTTTCAAAGTTGCGCAATGTAAACAGTTTGTTTAAACAATACTACCTGTAAAAGATTAATTAAAAAAAATCTTAAATTATTATTAAAAAAATAAAATGATTAAAATAATCATCAATATTCGTCAAAATAAACACTAATTTCAATTTTAACACTTCAAAATTAATAAAATGTTGAAAATTCTTGGTAATTTACGAATAGGTTTGCCATCTAAACGTCAAAAATGACGTTTTTAGTATATATTCACATTTATCCATCAAAAATGACAGTTTGTGTCATATTTGACATTTAATCAATACTTTTTCAAAATTATTTAGGAAAATCTCGATAATTAATCAATGTAACGCTATTAAATCTTTGGATAGTTATAAAGAAGATTAAATAAGGTTTTAAGTTTTAATAAAGAACAATTATTGTATTATCCCTTAAAGAATTGATTTTTTATCAAGGTTATGTTAAAAATTTCAATAAATTTAAACCATTACTTTCTTTAAAATACTTTATTTTCAAAATCATTCAAATCCAAAATAAAAAAATATACAAACACAATTTTCTTCTTTACATAGATGTCAATAATGTAAGTTTTTCATTTAATTGCAATTGTGTTTTCAATAGTTGCGACAAAGAAATAACCATTAATAAATCTTTAACGTTACTGTTAAACATCTCAGAGAATTGTTCGTTACTCATATGAGGTATAGAATTAACCAAATCGAGTAACGATCGTCCCACTGCGTTATTGGTGGGGACACGATTAGCTAAAACATCTTCAACGAAAACCAAAACTTGATCTAACAAAACCGTCAATTTTGAGCCAGCTTCAGAAACTTGGGCTAAATCGGACATTGGATGAACAGTTCTGAAGGTTCGTTCTCTAACGTTACCAGCCCCAATCGTTTTTTGACACAATTGTAATCCAAAGACTTCGGGATCATAACAAGTTATCTCAACAGAAACTGGGGTAAACATACATCCTTGTTTTCCACCTGGTACACCTAATGGGACACAAATGTATGCTTTTAAGCCCATTCTAGCACCTTGTAAACTCGTATCAAGCGTAACATGAACCGGATTGTTACATTCCCTTGAATAATACTCGTGGATTACTGAACTATGATTAGTTACTTCATGTCCTGTGGCCCACCAACCAACGATATTTTCGCTCGAGTTAACTTTTCTGTTTAATTCATATACATCCATGGCATAACTAAGTTCCGCTTCAACTTGATCATCATATTCTTTATGAGGTACACAGAAGCAATTTGTTACTTCTACGATGCCTTTATCCGCGGTACCTAAAATAAAAAAATGTTGACGTTTTAATTGTCAAATTTAATGACATGATAGAGGTTATGTAAATACATGCTGCATATAAATAAATGTATGAAGATGATAAAAAGTTTTTAACTTACCAAGTAAAGTACCGATAACACGTTGTGAATCGGCATTTCGTCGTTCGTAAGCATCGACAATTTGAAATAAAACGACCGGATGAACCTTAACCAACAAGTTAAGCGCCATTTTGACGAGTGAAATCAATACAACGCATCCAACATAACGGCGAGAAAATTCCCCATGTCGGTTTAAACTTGGTTATGCCGTAACGTTATTTGAACTCGTTATTAATGTAAAATTAATAGAAAAATTTTGTTAAATAATGTTTATGAGGATGTTGATGAGATAAATGAGGAATGTTAGCGAAAAATATAGTTTTATTTGTCCCCGGTCCTCTCCTAGAGTATTGATGGCTTCGCTCAAAATGGTTTCATTGCCCACCACTACCAAAACTGCCTCTGTGTATGCGTTGTTCTGGTATATCTGCAATGCAGGCGTGCCTCAACGACACCAGTTTGTAGTGAGTGCGGCCGTATTTTTTCCACGAATTACAGGTCTGTTTGAATTACAAATTCTAGACCGAAAATACGACCCCCTCCCGACCCCCCTCGCGTTTTCATTTCAAAATGCGATTGTTTATTGATAGACCCAGATAGATATTCCGGAGTCGCTTTAAAAACGTTTTTCGTATACTTTATGTGTGTTATATGCTATGGTTTGATTGAGACTCAAATATAAACATATGCGTAAGGTGACCTTCGTCGCGTACGTTAAAAAACGAAGGGAAATTAACCAAAAAGAAAAATTTTTTTCTTGTTATCATAAAGATATATTATAGAGGCAAGGAAATGAACTCAACTAATCCTATTATGTCATTTCGCAGGAGGAAAAATGAATAGTGACAGTTCCTCAGAATACACCAGTTCGGAGAGCACCACATCAGATAGTTCTGATTATGAAAGGTTCGAGTCAGTGCAAGCCTGTGGGGTTCGTTTACAATTACCGGAACCGTTGTGCCGCCAAAAGGAGATATTCGACAAGTTTTTTTCATCCCACGCTTGGAACTCCTTAACCGATAACAGCAGGCAACAATTAAGCAGGTTGTTGCCAACGTTCCCCGAAGACGATGAACACGAAAAGTACGTGACCCTACAAAGACTATTAGGAGGTGATTCTTTTAGGTTTTCAAGTCCTTTATTACAATTTCACGAGCGATTAAAAGCGGGGTATTACCGCCCGGAAATCTCCAAAATGAGGTACATGATACGTAAAGCTGAACGTGCCGAAGCTAAACAACGTTACAGGCGGTTTCGTGAACAATTAAAAAACGATGTATTGGAATCTCGACGTTCTTTGTTAAGTGCGGTTAGTTCTGTGCCCCAAATTGAGCCACAAAGTGCGAACGTTTCGTCGTTGTATGTGAGTTCGATTTCTTATAGGACTAAGGTGAGGTATTTTCAAGAATTAGCCACGATTAAATCGAAAATGGATGAAACGGGGTTTTCTTCGGACGATAATTATCCGGACGGGCCCCCGATTCCTTTATCGAGGAAACAGAAACGTCAGTTGAACAGTTTAAGGAATTCATATCCGGGGAACGTGGTTGTTTCAACGATGGCCTCGAAACCGTGTTTAGATTTAGAGAGACATGTCACGGCTCATTATAATCCTTTTTTAATAAACGATGAAATGTACAAAAAATTACTTTTAAGTCATAAAAGATTGAAATTGGACGATGTTTCTTCGCACGAGTATAACACTAAAGGATTAACGATCGGAGATGTAATTAATCGGACGAAATTGTCTTATATTAAAAAGGTTCCGCCTCAACCAATTAAGAGGCGCATGGAGAAGAAGATTAAAAGTAGGAAAAAAATATTAAAAGCAACCCCACAAGTTGTTCGAAGTAAATCGCCGGAAGTTATCACGAAGGCTAATCCATTTTTTGGGTTGAGTTCTCATTCGGAGATCGAATCCGATTCGGATTCGTTGTTGGAAAGGAATTTGTTTAAAAGTAAAAAGTTGTCCCCCGTTTTGCAGGAAAATCATTTTATAAAGTCGCCGGAAAAAGTTTCTAGTCCAATTTTAAACAGTATGAAGAGCCCTTATACGCCTTCTTACGGCAAAATCATTCCAGCCACATTTTCCGATTTGGACGCAATCGGAATGATGAATTTACCAATCGACTTTGAGGACGATTGTTGTATCGATATCTTAGAAACGAATAATCGAGTGGAATTGATGCAAAAAACCCACACAAATTTCTTATCGGTCATCCGAGACTTGATTTGTTCAACTTCCGAGCATCGAATGGATTATAACACGCTAGAGGAACGATTAAAACAATGGCAAGAGAATCCCATTAGCACCTTAAACGATTGGTACAGCTCCGCGGATAATTGGATACAATTATTGAAGTCGGCCGTTGATTTTTTGAGCGGGAACTCGTCCGAATTACCCCCAGATTTCGTGCCGTACATAGAATATAAATCCCAATTAGATATGTATCAATGGATCGGAGCCGGGAGAGATTCGGACACCTCGTTATCATCGTTAGCTAAATATTGGTTGGACCATCGAAACGAATCCAAAAATTTGATCCACATAAAAGAAGAAAAGGAGGAAATCGAAGTTTCCGATCGCTCCCAAACCCCTCCACCCCCTCGATACCCCACAAATTGGAGCGTGCGTCGTGCAGACCCCGAGGAAATTCGAAGTTACCAAGAGCAAGAACGAAAAAGATACGACAACCCACATAAAGCATTTACTTTTCGTTGTAACGGTTACGAAAGCGTTGTGGGGCCTTTAAAAGGGATTTACAGCGCGGGATCTGGCAGTACTAAAGCGAGGGGGCACACGATGTTGAGCGCGGATCGACCCAATTTCGTAACAATTTTATCATTGGTAAGAGACGCAACAGCACGTTTGCCAAATGGCGAAGGAACGCGAGCCGATATTTGCGAATTATTAAAATCGTCCCAGTATATATCTCCGACAGCCCCGGATAGCGTTTTGCAATCGGTGGTGAGCGGGGCTTTAGATCGGATGCACACTCAATTCGATCCTTGCGTTAAATATGACCCAAAAAGAAAAATTTGGATTTATTTGCATCGAAATCGCTCCGAAGAGGATTTTGAGCGGATTCATCAACAATATCAAAACGTGGGAAAAGCACCAAAGAAAATCAACAAAAATAAGACTCCCATTAAAGAGAAAAGTCGAAATTTGAACAAAATTAAAAAAGAATCGACTCCGCCATCTCTCGAAAATAAACAAAAACACCACCAGAAAAATAAATTAAATTCAGATTTAACCTCAAATTCGGAACTAAATAATCCGGGGACTTCAAGTGCTGTTTCGCCGGGAACTTCGCTTCTTCTACCTCAATTAAATAAATTAGCAAAATTAGAATCGAACGAAATTCGAACTCAATCTCCGACGAAAATATCAAAACAAGAGGAAAAAGAAATTAACGACGCCTTACAAACTATCATGCAAATTCCGAGCCCAAAACAAAAAAGTTTGGTTAAAATTATATCGACGCCTACTCAGGGAAAATCTTTAATAATACCAACTTCGAAATCAGAAAATTCAAAAACACCCCAAATTATTCAACAGAAACTTCAACAACAACCGATTAAATTGGAATTAAATGAAAAATCTGATGTTAATAAAGTACAAACAAAAGTGCCGATTTCGGTGCAACAACAAATTTTGCAATCAATCACCGGTCAACAACAAATTCAACAGTTTAAAAACGTCGCGTTAATTCGGAACGTTTCCCAAAAATTGAACACAAATCAAACGATTCAAATTCAAAATACACAACAACAACCAATTCAAGTGAGCACCCCGATTTCTGTAACGAGAAACTCCGAAACGGGGTTACAACAAATCCGGGTACAACAAACCGCTTTGACACCGTCGCAACAACAGCAAATTTTACAAAGTTTAAAACAAAAAGTTGTTCCAGTTCAATCTTCAGTTTTGGGGGGACAACAACAGGTTGTTGTTAAACATAAAGGGATACAGAAAAATGTTGCTTCGGGGACGTCGTTGTTGGGATCAAATCGGATTAATACAGGTTTGTGGAGATTTCTGGGTCTAGTGTTAGTTCAACTTTTTGTTCAATATACCGCTGAATAACAATTAAAACTAGAACTAACACTTGACCTGGAACTGGAAAGACATTCTAGTTTTACACTATCACTAGAACTAACACAAGACCTAGAACTAGAATCATTCGGGTTTAGACTTTACGTGCGAATAAACCCGAATGATTTGAGTTTTAGTTCAATAAAAAATTTAAAATTAATTTTTTTTTGTAGATAACGTTTCGAAATCAATTATTAATAGTAATCAAACCCCTTTGGTGGCTAAAGTGTTAACGAACGCCGCTGGGCAGGTTATTTCCGTTGAGAGTCTTTTAGCTCATCAAAAACAACACGGTTCTTTACCGCAAGGTTAAAATTTTTTCTTTTATATTAACATAAAGATAATTTTAACTTTTTATAGGAACAACGGTTCGTGTTTCTGGCATGAAAGGTTCCCCAACGAACATAATTCAATTAGCTCCCACAAAACAATCTGGAGGAGTAACTCAATTAGTCGGTTCTCAAAATAACATCATAGCAATCACGAATCAACCAAAATTGGTGTTTTCCTCGCAAGCGATGACCAACACAACCGTAACGACGACGAGTACAACGACGAAAAGCAACGCGAAAAGCTTAAAAACGCAAACGGTGACGAAGTTTACCCCAAAAATCGCCCAACAATTAATCAACGCGAAATTTGTGCAAAACGTTGATAATAAATCGAAAATGTTGTTGGGCCAAAACCAATTAAAAACAACACCGAAATCGATCACCGTTACAAATAAATCAATGCCAACTCAAGGAAATACGAACGCTATAAGAATGGTGAACGCCGCGAATTTAAATTTAACGCATATCGGAGGGAAACCCGTTTTATTAGCGTCAAAAGGAGGTTCGTTACAAAATTTACAAGGTCAAAATGTGATCATACAATCGACTTCACCTCAAAACACCAGCTCCGTTAACGTGATTAACCAAGGAAACACTCAGTACGTTTTGGCCCCACAAATTAAAGTACAACAAAGTCCTCAAGTTTTATTGAGTTCTTCAAACGTGAAGGGGAGCGTTCAACAAGTGGGGCAAAGCGGGCAAAGTCAATTGGTGTTGGGAGGACAACAAGTGAGGTTACAAAGCGGTGGTACGTCTAATCAACGAGTTGTACTCGCAAGTCAAGGACAAAGTGGACAAATTGTTGCTCAACAAATTCTTTTACCCGCCGGGTTTCAAGGAACCGCAATTAATATTAAAGCGTTACAAGGGGTTAAAGTTATTCCTATTGCGCAAGCTCAACAAACTGCAAAAGGTAAATGTTAGTAAAATTAGTTTTAATTAATTACTTTAATTGCTTTAATTATTATTAAGAGTTTATTGTATACAGTAATTGTTTACAATTCTTTACATTATTCAAATATTACTTTCACTCTCTACCCTCTTCCTCCATTTCCACGCCCTCGGCTCCTCGGCCCAATCATCCCCTCACCCATCCCTTTGTCTCCTCACCCCCATCACCATTCTCATCCATCGTTTCGCCTCTCCCCCCTCTCCTAAGATCTGCCTTCGGTCCATCTCCTCCTCCCTCAACTCACTGCACCCATTCAGCATGTGTTCTAACGTTTCCCATTCCTCCCTGCACAGCCTACACCACCTCTCCTCATCGGCCATCCAGTATTTGTTGGCTCTCTCCTCGTTTACACAACGGAACCTAGCCACCAACTTTTTCACTTCCTCATCTCTTTCCAATATATAATTATGTCCCTGTATCTTTCGTTATACTTTCCCTCTTTTATTTGTGTCCTTCTTTCCTGTCTCTGCACATCTCGGTCCCTGTCTCTCAACTCCCTCCACATCTCCCTACCCACCCTTCGTCTACTATTTATCTCCGTTACCGAGTAACCCGCTCGTCTATAATAGTTGTCTCTGTGTCCTTTCCCATATCTGACCTTTCCCTCTCTAATTTCCCTCCAACATTCCCCCAGGATCCCGCAGCTTGGCCTCCCTTCTATTCTTTCTTCATATTTCACTGCCCTCCTGCTCGCCTCCACCCTGACCTTATCCACCTTTACCTCTTCCCTCACTATATACCCCGGTGTTTCTCTCGCCACCCCAAGCATCCATCTCCAATATCTAGCCTGCACGTCCTCCAGCGGTCCCTGCTCCCTCCATCCCCATACCTCTGCCCCATACATCATCACACTGCTAACCAGACCTTCAAACATAATCTTCCTCGCTGCCACATTCCTTCCAAAGACTCTCTTCCCCCAACCCCATACTTGTCCCATCACCTTATTCGCCTTTTTTGCCATAGCTATCACATGCGACCCCTCCCTGTTATCCTCCCTAAACACATACCCCAAGTAAGTATACTCCCTAACCTCCTCGATCTCCTTTCCCTCCCATCTCCAGTTTTCTGTTCTTTTTCTCCCACCCTTACAAAACTTCATCATCCTTGTCTTCCCCACATTCACTTCCAGCCCCTTCCCCCTAAAATATCTTTCCAATGTCTTTATCATCTCCTTCATCTCCACCGCTTCTCTCGCCATGACCACGATGTCATCCGCGTATGCTAAAATATGCACCTTTCTACCTCCCACCACCAATCCTCCCATCTGCCCCTTCCCCAATCTTTCCTCCAGGTCCGCCGTATACAGTGCAAACAGACTTGGGCTCAGCGGACATCCCTGCCTCAGTCCCTTCGTCGTCCAGAACACGTCGCTCAGCTTATCTCCCACTTTTATCCTAGCCATCGTCTCCATGTATATTTCCTTCACTCTCGCAATTAGGTGTTCCGTTATCCCCCTCTTATCCAGCTCTCTATCTGCCAAATGCTTCAACACATACACGTTGTCGATTGCTCCCCTTCCCTTCCGAAAGCCTGTCTGCCCATCCGGCAAAATTCCCCCCAACTCGATCTCCTCCTCCAATCTTCCCAGCAGTATCTTCGTGTATACCACCTTGTATGCCGAGTCTAGTAGGTTAATTTCCCTGTAGCTCTCTACACTTCCCTTATTACCCTTTTTATATACTGGGCAAATTACCCCCACTTTCCATCCCTCCGGAATCCCACCCCCTCTCCATACGATATTCATCCCCTCATCCACCCTTGATGCTTCCAACCATGCTTCGTTATGTATCCCATCTTCACCTGGCGCCTTTCCCTTCTTCAATCTCCTAAGCACCGCCTCCATCTCCTCTTCTGCTATCTCCTCTCCCCCATCTCCCTCATATCCTCCCAACCCCGTTAGCCTCGTTTCAACCCCTCCCAATAATCCCATAAAGTAACTCTTCCATTCTGTCATGTGTATTTCGCTGGTTATCGTCTCCTAATTGACGATAAATAATTGTTTTAATTGTAGGTGTACAAAATAGGCAAGTTTTTGCAAGAGTAATGGCGCCAAATATAGTAAGAACAGTACAAGCAACGCCGGAAACTGAAGGAACGGCTCCAACTTCAGAATAAGGTTAAAAAAAATTAAAATTAAGATATCGTGTAGTGTTTACGGTGAGTTGTGGACTAAAAAAAATTAATTAATTACTAAATTAATTGTTGAAATTGGCGATTGTAAATAGTAGGTTTTTTAGTGAATAATTTTTTTTTCTCTAAAAAATGAGAGAAAATGTGGAATTTGTAAATAAATAGTTTATATTTTTATTATCATCATGATTATCTCCTTTTTGGTGTAATATTAAAATCGGATTAATTAATTAATTATTTATATGTTGTGTACAAGTGTAAAGTAAAAAGTAATCTTAAAACGAAAATATGAAACGTTAGTTACATTAATAACAAGAAGTTGTTTTTGTATAAGAAATAAATTAATTGAGACACTTAGAAGGAAAAACACTGTAGCGTATCGTATGGTTTTACCAATTAAATTATAACATATATTTTTTACACAATCACTGAGAAATAAATAAAATAATTTAAGTGAAATGAATAAAATAGCAGTGCGAATCAGCCCCACGAAATGTTCTTATACATTGAAATACAATTCTGTTTCTAGATGAAAATAAAGACAACTATTTTCCTAAATCGTTCTATAATTTTAATTATTGTCAATAACGTAAATTTTCCAACAGCCATCTTACGATTGCTTTGTGAAGCACTGCTAAATTACAGTTTTCTGTATTAAAAATCTAATTTCATTTTTCTTATTATCAAGCAAATTTAGAAGCATTCGCAAAAATCATTTCATCATTTAAATTATGTTTATTAAGATAAGATTGAATATCTACTAACCTTTGATTATATATGATATGGATTGAGCTAACTGAATATATCTACTAACAAAAATGTGGCTCAAGGTGAATAGACGCAGATGGAAAGCGATAATGTGAAAGTGTAACAAAGATAGACATAAAACGGTACTAAACAGACGGGCGCATTCGCACAAAAGTGTCAAACCTCTTCCATTTGACGTTTATCGTTTTGTTGTCACAGCCAGTCACACCGTTATGTTTAAAAATGTATTGTTTCGTGTGCAAAGTTCGCGATAATACAGTTTCACATCACCTGTAAGTATTATAAATAATAAGGAAATTTTATTTTATTTTATTTTTTCATTTATTAATTTTGTTTTAAATTTACCGCCAAAATTAACGCACGCCCATTATATGTCAGTACGCTTCTATGTCTATCTCGGTTCGATCACCTTGCGCAAGCTATCTCTCTCGTTGGCTCAATCCATATTATACAGGTGTATCTGAATGACATGCCCAAACTTCAGGGGGTGTCTTTAGGCAATTTTAAGGGTACTTTGATATATAAACCATGGGCGACTTGGGCTCCCCTAAGGAGCTACACCCCTCCAAAAATGGCGGAAAATTTTGGTTTAATTTTTTTTTCTCAAAAACCATAAACGCTAGGAAAATGAAATTTGGGGAATATGTTTAACTGGTAGTAGGGCACGTTTTCACCCTATTTGTACTTTCAACCTATCCTTCTAAACTACTAAACGTAACCACCCCCTTTACATTTTTACTAAAATTTTTTTATGCAGAGAGTAAATACATTAAAAAAAAAATTACATAGGTAGATGAAAGTATTCTAAAACTTTTTTGTCTCTCTAAAATTTTTCCAAAAACGACTAATTTTTGAGAAAAAAAATAATAAAGTAAACACTGCCCGTTCAACAACGGGGTTGTCGATCAAAAGTTGGAATGAATTTTTAATGAAAAAATCTTAGTAGGCTTTGTAATCTTTGTCAGAAATATTTTTGACGTTTAAATGTCAGTGGTTTTCTTACTATTATTATTGTTTTTCAAATTAATTTATGAATAAAGTTTTACCGCATTTACGCTCGTTCACTCGACGTTTCAAAATTTTAAATAAACCAATAATAATAGTAAGAAAACCACTGACATTTAAACGTCAAAAATATTTCTGACAAAGATTGCTAAGCATGCTAAGATTTTTTCTTTCAAAATTCATTCCAACTTTCGATTAACAACGCTACAGCTTAACATTAGTGTTTACTTAATTAATTTTTTTCTCAGAAACTATTAACTTTTCGAAGAACATCAGAGAGGCAAAAAAGTTTTAGAATATTTTCGTTTATCTAAATAAAATATTTCCAATGTATTTATCATCGTCATAAAAAAGATCTAGACAAAAATTGAACGGGGGTGGTTATGTTTAGTAACTTAGAAGGAAAGATTGAAAGTACAAATAGGCTCGAAACATGCCCTATTATAAGCTAAACATATTTCCCAAATTTCATTTTCTTGGTGTTAATGGTTTTCGGGAAAAATAAAATAAACCAAAATTTTTCGCCATTTTTGAAGGAGCGTAGCTCCGCAGGGGAGTCGAAATCGCTGATAGTTTATATGAGAAAGTACCCTTAAAATTGCCTAAAGAATCACCCCCTGAAGTTTGGGCACGTCATTCAGATACATCCTGTATATAATCAAAGGTCTGAACTAAAACTAGAAATTCCGGGGTTATGAAACACCAGTAATGAAAGTTTACAAATTTATAGTAGAGTTTGTCTTGTAGAAGACAATTCCTCATTTTGGGACTTCATATGATGATGAAACCACTTTTTCCATATTAATTTAGGCGTTAAAATAAATCAGTTGTCAAAAATATAACCCAAAATTTTTTTTGTGTTATATTTTTGACAATTTAAGTCTAGTTATAGTTCAAGAAATCATTTATTTTAATCTTTTGTCGTCTTTAAACAAAAATCTTCATCAACATCAGTATCACAATCATATACACTCAAAGCCTCTTTAATAATCAACGCTTTTTCACCTTCATTTTCAAGGTTATCGTTAACATTGCTAGGAATTAATTCGTTCTCATCGATTTCAAAGACTGGGGATGGAGTTCCACTTGGTGAATCTACGATAACCCGGTTTCTTTTAAATTTCTTTTGTGAATTTTCTAATTCTGTGTCAGATCCACTAAAACAGAAATAAATTATACAGGTGTTTCAGCGAGACCGGTCATTAGACGTTTCTGGGGTTCTGGCCAAACAAAAAATTTGAGAATGCAGACTTAAGTATTATCAATTACGTTCTCTTCATCTAAAATATTTTCAAATTTCTAGTACTTCCGCTTATACCGCAAGTCGCCACCTACTTTATTTTTTTAAATGGAACACCCTGTATATTTTTACATATTTGGATTTGTCTGTTTTCAAGGTTTATAAATAACTTTACTTTTTGCAATTTAATTCGAAGGTTCTCGAGTTATTCGAATTTTTCCAGAAAAATCTGCTCCAGCAGACATTTCTTCAAAAAATCAGAGAACACTCGATTTTTGGGATATCAATTTAGGATTGAGAACATGCTTAAGCAACATGATGGGGTATGTTTTGGTGCCGAGAACTGCTGTCTAGAACGTTTGGTCACTTTACTATGGCACGTTAACTTTTCAAATTTTGGAAGTACCATAACTTCATTTTTTTAAATGGTACCCCCCATATTTTATTTCTTAGTCGTCTTCGGTGGTTCATTCTACATCTTTTATATCCCATATGTCCCATACCTAATATTAATAGTTTGGGAGATAATTAGGGGTTTTTGAAAAATGCACACATATCATATGGATATTTAGCCTAGTGTGCCATGAAAAACAAGCCTCAATGAGTTCTTGTCAAAGACTCACTTGTTTACGTCACTTGATGCATGTGAGCTAATAATTATCTGTTATGTCCCTTAATATTAGTACTGAAACGAGTTAAAATCGATAACAATAACGAAAGTAATATTTACACAATTCCATTTTAACTGGTTTTAGACTCACAAGCATCAAACAACGTAAATCAGACTTTGACGTTTATCAATAAGTCATTAAACATTTGTTTTCCATGGCACACTAGGTTAATATCGATATGATATGTGAGCATTTTTCAAAAAACCCTAATTATTTCTCAAACTATTAATGTTAGGCATAGGACATATGGAATATAAAAGATGTAAAATGAGACGCCGAAGACGACTAAGTAATAAAATATGGGGGGTGCCATTTAAAAAAATGAAGTTACGATGCTTCCAAATTTCGAAAAGTTAACATGTCATAGTAGAGTGACCAAACGATCTAGACAGCCGTTCTCGGCACCAAAACATACTCCATCATGTTGTTTAAGCATGTTCTGAATCCTAAATTGATATCTCAAAAATCGAGTGTTCTATGATTTTTTGAACAAATGTCCACTGGAGCAGATTTTTCTAGAAAAATTCGAATAACCCGAGAATGGCCGAGTCAAATTGCAAAAAGTAAAGTTATTTATAAACCTTAAAAACAGACAAATCCAAATATGTAAAAATATACAGGGTGTTCCACTTAAAAAAATAAAGTTGGTGGGGACTTCCGGTATTATAACCGGAAGTGCAAGAAATGTGAAAATATTTTAGACGAAGAGATCGTAATTGATAATACTTAAGTCTGAATTCTCAAATTTTTATTTTCGCCAGAACCCCAGAAACGTCTAATGACCGGTCTCGCTGAGACACCCCTGTATAAGAATTCTCCCTTAATTTTTGTATTTACTTAAAATTTGTTTCATCCGATGATTCACCATCAATTTCTTCACCGATTTCTTCCTCACTTTCTGGTTTATTTTGATCGTTTCGATCTAAAGCGTATCGTCTCCAAGGAAGACGTTTTCTTTGTGCGTAACAATCCGGGATCCAATCCTTTGTAACTATTTTTCCTTTTCCTTGGACTTGATTAAATTTTGGGGTATTTGCAAAAGCACAACTAAATAAAAACAATTATTATTTCATTAATTAATCAGCTAAAAAATTCTTACATTAAGTGAGTACAATTATTATCCCAATCGGGACGATATTTAGCCCCTATTGATAAAGCCATACTACGTAAATTCCCTCTTTCTGGGTTTTGAATACCACTAATAGTAAAAACGACTCCTTTTAAAAGTTCTTGATATGGTAAAGATCGTTTTTTCGCTTTTCTTTTTGTGGGTTTGAATTTCATGCTATTTTTTGAAGTATTTGGAGAAGCAATTTTCTTTTTCCTTTCTTCCTCCTCTTTAATTTTTTTCATTTTCGACTCTTTCTCTAATTTCTCAATAAATTCTCTTGCCTCTTTCTCCTTTTTCTCTTGATCTCGTTTAGCAATTAAAGCATCAATTTTTGAATTCTTTTTAATTTCATCCTCTTCATACAACAATTCATCACGATTCCTCATTTGAGGGCTTTTTTGCGCTTGTACAGATGCCTCTCGTATAGCCGCCGTTAAAGTTTTCTTTTCCTCAAACTCATTTCTTCGTGCAAATAAACTCCCCGCTCCTAAATTTGTTGGGGATTCGCTTCGAACCAAAAACTTTCCGATATGTGGTGTAACCGCGTCTAATTTACCTTCGTTTGAAGTTAAACTTATGAATGCTAAACCATATTGAACGTGACGGTTAAAAGGTTGTGTACAAACAATTTTAATTCGGTCCCATTTTTCATCTCGCTCCGGTGAGGACAATTGATCGTAAGTGAACATTCGTACTTTTGTTGTATTGGAACTCTGACGAGCTTCGATGGGTGTCATAAAAGAAGACATAACCAAAAGGACTTTGTAATCATCGTTTGAACTTGAGCGGGATACCAAAACTTCTATGTAAGCGGAATGCTCATTTCCAATATCGATGGATGTGATTTGTGTGGCTTTTTCTAGTTGGAGGACTATATTTGCTGATTTTTCACCTTGCGAATGAGTTTTCCATTTCTTTGTTGGATCAGGATTTAATATATTAGATGCGGGAAATACCTAATAAAAAAATTAAATTATTAAAGCGGGAAAAAATAATTAAATTATTAATAATCTTACGGGATCTTCTGTGCTAAATGAAACCACTGTTTCGATATTAATTTTAGGCATTTCTTCGATTATCAAAAACGTTTTAAGTTAAAACAAGCTTTAAAATAAATCAGCTATCAAAAACATAACCTCAAAACATTCATTATCACTATACTTAGGCAACCAAGTACACATTTATGTTATTTAATTAATTATTGTGTTATTTTATAAACAATTTATTTATTTAGTTTCGATTTCATCATTTCAATCAATTTTATTATATCATACAGCTTCCTTTTGTATTAAGTGGGCAAATATTGGTGGAAATTCATGAAGCGTTTAATCCAATCTTGTTATAAACCCATAAAATGATTGTCCCCATATCGAATTACATCCACGAGCTTTTATTAAAGTGATTTTGCTTATTCCTTTCGAGTTCAACTTTGATCGTCGCAAGAAACACTCCAAAAATGATTGATTTTGAAGCTGCTTGTTTATCACAAAATATTTCAGAGTTTTTAACGGGTGGAGCTTTTTGCGACCCAGTTTTTGATGGGTTCTTGTGTTGGCCAGCTACGAAAGAAGGCCAATTAGCTTCACAGGAATGCCCATCAGCAAAAAGCAAGGTAAGATAATTTTGAATTTCTCAAAACGAAATGAAGGCAACCAATTTAACACCTATCCAAAAAAAATTTAAAATCTGACTTTGATTTAAGAAAAACGCAACTAAATTCTGTACCTCATCTGGATATTGGAAAGGAACGAATTACACTCAATGTTGGGTCTATTACGACGCTTCGAGTTATGCCGTTGAGTTTTCAAAGAACGAAAATGAATCTCCCGATTATAAATGGTGGTCGATTATGAAAAATATTTCTCATATTGGTTATTGGTGCTCTTTAATTGTTTTGGTCGTTTCAATGTTAATCTTTCTCACTATGAGGTGAGATTCATTGTTGTGATGAAGTCGATGATTAATTGATGATGTTTGAATTTTTTAGGAGATTATATTGCGCTAGAAATCGCCTTCACATGCATCTTTTCGCCTCGTTTATTTTAAGAACAACCATGTTTTTGTTAAAAGGATTTTTATTTTTTGAAAACGTCGCATTTTATTCCGATATTATTTATATCCCTGGGAAGGGGTACTTTATACGCGATCAATTTGTATGAATTTGTATTTGTTATTAATTAATTTTTGAAGTATTTTTTGTTATAGAATTGGGTTTGTAAGTTATTCATCAGCATTTGGAATTACTCTATTTTAGCTAATTATATGTTAATTTTAATGGAAGGGGTGTATTTACACAATTTAATGTATTCAAAGCTTTTTTCCGATAATAATAGGATCACTTTTTATTACTGCTTTGGATGGGGT
Source organism: Onthophagus taurus (assembly GCF_036711975.1). Taxonomy (NCBI): domain Eukaryota; kingdom Metazoa; phylum Arthropoda; class Insecta; order Coleoptera; family Scarabaeidae; genus Onthophagus; species Onthophagus taurus. Next base: position 34,754,733 of record NC_091976.1, read on the forward strand.
AAATATAAGTTATAAAACATCGAATTTTTAAACTAATTTCATTCTTTTAGGTGTGCCGTTTATATTTTTAATCCCTTGGGTGATTTTAAGGGCTCAATTGGATAATTTGATGTGTTGGACCATGTCAACTAACTCAACCATCTCGATGTTGGTTCAAAAACCTTTGGAGATTGCAGTTATAGTTCGTATTATTATTTAAATGAAAATAAAAATATATATAACTTTGTTTTTCAGATAAATTTCATTTTATTCATCATGATTGTTAAAGTTTTATGTACAAAAGTAAATTCAATGAATTTACAGCAAAGAAAAAATAAATACAGGTAAAATCATAGCGGGAATTTCATATACCTCGCAATATATAAATGCAGTAACCATACTAACGTCTTCAGACGCAGAGCTAAACCCGAATGATTCTAGTTCTAGGTAGCTCATTGGTTCCCAAGTATAATCTAATAAAATCCTTAATCCTTGATAACAATATTGATATTTTTGCGATGACGGAAACCTGGTTAACTCTTAATATATCCAACTCTTTAGTTAATATTCCTGGCTACAATCTGGTTCGTAGGGATCGTGGGGGCGCGGTGGAGGTGTTGCTGTGTACATAAGAAGCTCAATACGATTTCAGCTTCTAAACAGTTCCTGCTCTATTGAGCAACTATTTTTTACCGTTGATGCAGGAAAAAAACTCTGTATTACTTTTGGAGTGGTTTATAGGCCACCTAATTTTAATCTTCCTCTTTTTATCGAAACACTGGAGAGTACCCTTTGTGAGAGTATTGTTACATCTCACTCGACAATTATCGTGGGCGATATTAATGTTGATCTTCTTAAGCTTGATTCTCTCTCAACAACACTTCTTCACTCATTTGCGACTTCTATTGGCTTACATCAGTTAGTCACCGAACCCACAAGAATTACACAAAATTCGCAAACTTTACTCGATCCAGTTTTTACAACAAATGATAAGCTGTTTACTAGTATTGATGTTGTAAATGTACCTAATATATCTGATCATGAACTAGTAAAGTGTGAGCTGGCATTTGATATCGGTAGGCCTGCTGCAATTTATCGTACATACAGGGATGTGAAAAACATTAATTATCCACAATTCTTGAACGATCTGAAATCAATTCCGTGGAGAAACATATATGATCAAGAAAATGTGAATGATAAAATAACTTTTTTCAATAATTGTTTACTTACTCTGATGGATTTGCATGCACCTTTAAAAACTAGACGGTTTACAAAGCCTCCCAGTCCCTGGCTAACAGATAATACTAAACTACTAATGTCTATTCGAGATGATGCGCTTAAAAAATTCAAAAAGTCTAAGCTAACTCAAGACTGGGTTTCATACAAGTTGCATCGCAATCTGGTAACATCAACGGTGCGGGCTGAAAAGAAGGCATACTATGATTACGCCTTACGTAGTAAAGATCCAAAGGCTCTTTGGAGAAAGATTAAACTTCTAAATATAAATAAAAAAATCGATAACAAAGTGCCTAACATTTTTCTTCCAAACGATTTAAATAATTATTTTGTTCACGGTGATTCTTCACTTTATATCCAGACTGATCCCGAATTACCCATATTTTATCAAAATAATGTAAACCCTAGAGTGCAGATAATGCAAGCTTTTATGCCTGTTGATGAACATGAAGTATCTATAATAATTAATAACATTAAAACTGCAGCGGTGGGTTCTGATGGTATCTCAATCTGGATGATTGACTTGTGTACCCCTTTTCTCATCCCTTATATTACTCATGTAATAAACGCTGCTGTTCATCAATCAGTTTTTCCGGATGCCTGGAAAATGGCTGAAGTAATTGCATTACCTAAAGTATCTTCCCCTTCTGCCCTAAGGGATTTCAGACCGATCAGTATCCTCCCAGTAATGTCAAAAATTTTAGAGAGAGTCTTGGAAAAGCAACTTAGAGCACACTGCGAAAGGTATAGTATACTGCCAGATCAACAATCTGGGTTTCGTTCGGGTTTCAGCTGCGCAACAGCTTTATTGAACCTTACTGATGATGTATTTGCTTCTAGAGAGGCCGGGCAAGCCGCACTTTTGTTATCGTTGGACTTCACCAAAGCATTTGATACAATAAATCATAATATACTTGCATCTAAACTTAATTATTTTGGTCTTGAAAATCAAGCCGCAATTTTGATAAAGTCATTTTTGTCGGACAGGTCTCAGGTTGTGAAGATTAATAGTCAAGTGTCGAGCGCTCTGTCTGTTACTCGTGGAGTCCCTCAGGGGTCCATTTTGGGGCCACTATTGTTCTCTATTTATACATCTGATTTTGACCAGGTTCTCGAGCATTCGCAGATTCACTTGTATGCAGACGATACACAGCTTCTGCTGAATTTTAATCCAAATAATTGGGTTGATGCCTGCATAAAATTTAACTCAGATATAGCATTATTTTCTGATGTTGCGAAACGCCATGAACTTGTGCTAAATCCATTTAAGTCTTCTGTTCTTCTGTTTTGCGGTAGTGTCACAAGGAGAGCGATTAAGCCTTTGATATCCGGTCAATTGGTGGTGGATGGCGAACCTCTTACTGTTTCTGATGATATAAAAATTTTAGGAGTCACATTGGATCATCAGTTGAGGTTTGAGGAGCATGTGGCCAGGTGCTTGAGGGGTGGGTATGGCGCCCTGCGTCTCTTGTATGCCCATAGGGATGTCTTAAGTAAAAAATTAAAAATTATGCTGTGGTTCTAAGCAAATTAAATCACTGCGACGTTGTTTATGGTCCAAATTTAACGGAGGCGAGTGGGCGTCGTATCCAGAACCTTCAGAACGGTTGTCTGAGGGTTATTTATGGAATTCGTAAATATGACCATATTAGTCATAAATTGGCAGAGACTGGGTGGTTGAACATGAAAATCAGACGTAAACTGCATGCAACTTGCGTTTATTATAAAATTATTAAAAGTCAGCGGCCTCCTTACTTGCTGCAACGTCTATCTTTCAGAAGCGATGTCCATAACATTAATATAAGGAGGAAAGATGTATTGACGGTAGCACGCCGCGCTTCGCACCGATCCTTTTCCTACCAGATAGCTAAAACGTACAATGATCTACCTATGAACCTTATAGGATTGAACTGTATTTCGTTCAAGAGTAAATTAAAATCCTCCCTCCTGCTTGAGTCATCATGATTACATGAGTTACTAATGTATCGCTTTATACTGGCATGTCGTCGTATTTTGTTATTTTGTTTTTTTTTTTCATTTTGTTTATTAGTATTGTTAAAAACATTATCATTTTTGCTTTATATATATATTTTCTATATATTCTGGATTAAGTGGAAAAGCAGTTGGTTAATAACCAAACTGAACTTCGTCCAGAAAATAAGTCTATTTTCTAAGAGTGTATTATTATTTTCTTTCCTTTTTTTGCGACTTATTAATAAAGGCATTATTATTATTATTATAGTGTTAGTTCTAGTTTTACACTATCACTAAAACTAACATTAGACCTAGAACTAAAATCATTTGTATGATCAATGTTGATTGTGTAATCCATTTACTAGTATATTATAATTAGTTTTAAAAATGAAAATTATAATAAATATAGTTTCTTAAACTAAAATTAGAACTAACACTAGAAACTTTCGGGTTTTGCCGTGCGTCTTTTAAGAAAAGGTTTGACGTTTTGGATGTCATGTTGCAACCTTCTTCAGAAACTGGTAACCCTGAAAGTTTCTAGTGTTAGTTCTAATTTTAGTTTAATTAACTCCGGCCGTAAAAACCTTCGTACTTATAATATAGTTTCTGTACTTTATTACTGGTTTATTATTCGTATTTATTAAGTCATCATTATTAAAATAGAATGACTCATAGTCGAAACATGTTAAGCTAAATTTTATACTTAATCCTACAGAGAATACATGATTAAAATGTTACAGCAAAACATACAACGGCCCAACGTATTCACTGTAGGGTTAATAAACCAGTAATAAAGTACAAAAACTGTATTTATTATAATTTTCACCTTTAAAACTAATTAAAATCATTTGAGTTTTGTCGCACGTCTCTAAAAACGGCTAAACCAGAATGATTCTACATCTAGGTATAGTGTTAGTTCTAGTTTTACACTTGCACTAAATTCATAGACTTTTAGGACCGGTGTTATTAGTAATAATTTTATAAAGTACTTTTAATTTATTTCTTTTTAGTCGCTTAATTCGATCAACTTTAACATTACTATTACTTTTTGGTGTTCCTTACGTTATATTCATCGTAGTTTATTTTTGTGAGAACGAAACTTTGTTGTACATCTGGTTATTTTACGACCAAGTTTTCACAGCGTTTCAAGTAAGCAAATTAAAACATTTAATGTTACTAATGTAATTAATCTCAATTTTCATTAGGGTTTCTTCGTTTCATTACTTTATTGCTTATTAAACAAGGAAGTCCAAACAGAAATTAAAAATAAATACGAAATCTTAAAAATCAAGCACAAATTTCCACGAAGATCAAGAAATTCATCGCACGATGATGCAACCAGGGAATCTTTTGAGTCGAGGATTAAAAATTGGTTTAGTTCCACCGAGTTTTAATTAATTTATATCATTTAATCACTAAAATATTTATAAATAAATAAAAGAAAGTATTCACTCTGAAAAAAAATTTATTTATTTTAATTCTTTTTATTTAGTTTAAACTCAAAGTTTAAACACTTCCTTTTTACTAATCAAATCTATCTACTCTCCAAATCGTAATAACTTTATAAATTAATAAATTATAAAAATTTACGGAACGGATATTAAAAATAAAAAACGTGCAAATGTTTTACACCCAATTTAATTTTACTCCTTTCGCGGTTTTCGTTTCCTCGTTTCCGGCACATTAGGAGGTATCTAAACACAAAGCAATTAGAAGAATAAAAATTAATTTATGAAAATTATTTTTTACCTCTTCCACTATTTCAGGTGCAACTTCCGGCTCAACTTCACCTTCAACTTGGTCTTTTTCCTCTTCCTCTTCACCTTCTTGGTCTGAATACTTCTCTTTATCTTCGTCCTCTTCGTTATTTATTGGTTCCGCCGGTGGAATATCATCGGGGGTTAAATCGTCAGTCTTTTTCTTAGTTGAAACCGGTTCTGCATTTGACTAAAATTTTTTTTGTTTATATACAAGTTAAAAGGATATATTTTTAGCAGCTTACCTCTTGACTAGCAGGCGAACTAGGTTTACAACAAACATACAAGATAAGTATAACGGGAATGCTCAACCCTAAAATATACACAATCCAAAGTGCAGGGTATTCTGTGGTCAATTTAGCTAATTTTTCTACGATACTTTCCTACAAGAAAAATGTCAAAATTAAATAAAGAATAAGCTAATAAACTAATTAAAGGGAATGAGGCTTAAAAAAACCAACCTCAGCTGATTTTACACTGTTGGAAATAATTCACGAGCACACCCTGTATAATCTGAACGCGTGTGTCTAGCGGAATATAATTTGGTATTGAAGTAGTACTAAAGTAGTGTAACTTACTCTCACATGGAGAGCGGCACAACTCTGCTGGGAGATGAAACATCAATAGCGAGAGTATCCCCCGTGAGCTTCGCGTACCATCGCTACACGACGTGGCATGGAGTCTATAAGTCGCTGTTTTGTAGCGAGAGGGATGGCCAACTATGCCACCTCAACTCGCCTCCATAGCACCAAAACGTTAGGCTAAACACATACTGGAGCGACGAGCAAAGCGGCGAGGAGAGCGGTGAAGAAAGCGGCGAGGAGAGCGGTGAAGAAAGCGGCGAGGAGAGCGGTGAAGAAAGCGGCGACCGAGAATCGCGGTAATAAAAGAGTTGCATTCACATAGTGGCGCGTCTAATAAGGAGGTATGGATTTATTACTATTAGAAAATTCTTCCCTGAAATTTTGGTATTTATTAAAATATAAAAGGAAGAGAAGTTGTAATGTACATGAAATAAATAAAAGTAGACATATACATGGCGAATTTCATCATTTGTATGAACAACTACGCCATTATTCAATGATAAATTTTACCAATACAATGAGGGTCTTCCAATGGGATCCCCCTTGGTCTACTCTCCGACATATTCCTTAATAATATAGAAAACAAAATTTTACACAAAGATAACATTAACAATAATAATATAGTCCTGTGGCTCAGATATGTTGATGATATTTTGATAATTTGGGATGATGACGGATTCAATTTGATAGATGATTTCCATAAATACATTAATAACCTCCATAAAAATCATAAATTTACTATAGAAATTGAAAAACATAAACAACTAAACTCAATTATCCCAAATTGACAAAATAATTAATAAATTCATTTTTAAACAAAACCTTAACAACTCTACAGGTCTTCAACCTATAACTCAAAACTTTGATACATACAGATCAATTACTTATCCCGGCAAAATAGCTCACAATATCAGAAACATTTTCAATAAATATGGAATCAGCATATCTTACAAAAACAATCACACCTTACAAAAACTTTTGCATAATGCAAAAGATAAGCTAGACTTGTTGGAACTTAACGGTGTTTACAGTTTAGAATGTAATATTTGCGGAGCCACATATATTGGCAAAACAATGAGAGCCCTAAAAACAAGAATTAGAGAACATTTAATAAAACCCAACTCTAATTTTGGTAAACACCTATCTCTGCACAACCACACTTTTGATATTAAAGAAAATGTAACACTGATACATAAACAAAATAAAGGCCACAAACTTGAGCTTTTAGAGAGCTATGAAATAGACAAATTCATAAAAACTAATACAAGACTTGAGTGCCATAATGACCAGGTCCTCCCCTTAAAGCCACCCTTATACAAATGCCCCCAAAATACCGAGGATCAGTGTACTTAGCCGCACACACTGTTCGCAGATTTTGGGGTCCCTGCGGCAATACCCAACTCCTGTCTACACCCTATCCTTGTATTCCCTATCCTATATTTTTCTATTAATTTAAAAATCCAAATTTTATTATCCCCTTCCCTTACCTTACTATTCAACGCCTGGAAATATTAACTATAAAATACAAATTATATACATTACATACATTTTTAAAAAACAGATTTTAGAGTTGTTGCCTCGCAGACAATTATACTCGCAGAAGGGATTTGTTTCATCTGAACACCCTCTATGTAACTTTATTTTATTTTCAACACATGCGCATTTATACATTTTATTTCTGGTTTTCGCGAACTCATAAAAAGTGGTTACCTCTTGCAATTTCTCAACCATTTTATTTTATTTTTGTAACTTTTCATGTAACGTTTTCATGTATTAAAGCTTCAACATCCATTTTGTATCAAAGAGGAGAGCGGAGAAAACAAACTTGCTTGAACGCGCCGCTATAGTCTCTTATGACCACACTGCTACTTGGCGCCGCGCCGCACCACTATGTTCTACTCATTTGGATATGTATAGTTTGTTTTCGCCGCTTTCCTCACCGCTCTGCTCACCGCTTTGCTCGTCGCGTCAGTATGTGTTTAGCATTAGCCGGGGAAGCCGGATAACGTTGAAGTCTCCGACCAGTCATTTCCCAAACATGCTCGATTGGACTCAGATCCGGAAAACGAGCTAATCTAGGAAGCATTCGTATACGATGCTCTTCCACAAAGGTCTGTACAATACGCCCGATGTGCGTTCGGACGTTGTCGTGCATGTATAGGAGACCTGGACGCCGCCGAACGTAGGGAAGCACAACGGACCGTAGCACCTCATCTACGTATCGTTGACCCGTCATGGTCTGCTATACACGCAGCAGACATGTACGTCCACCATGTGTAATAGCACCCCATACCATAATGCTCGGTTGTCGGTGGATAGGGCATTCTTGCACGCACTGCTCGAGTAGACGATCACCACGTCTCCGACGAACTAAAATTCGCGCATCACCGGTGCTCAATTCGAATCTTGATTCGTCAGAAAACAAAATGTCCCTCTACTCGGCAACCCACTAATGCCTAGCGTTGACCCACTCGTGACGTATGCTGCGGTGCTCGGGTGTTACACTATCTACCAAACACCGCCATACAGTTCGCGTAGTGAGTGAGTCTTCCCCTGCCGGTGGCCAAACAGCTCCAAGTTGCCTCGAGGAGGACGCACACGACGCTAAAGCGCTGAGCACAAGAGTGCGATCCTCGTGTGCTGGGGTCGCGCAGGGCCGTCCCGGCCGCGGCTGTAGGTACCTATGTCCTACCTCAGACCATTCTCGCCATGCCCGTTGCACTGCCGATAACGACCGCTCGAGACGACGCACACAGGCGAATTTTTTAAAAATTTTGGCCAAAATTGGAAACATTTAAGGAATAAGATTGAAAATGTAATTATTGCTATTTGATTAAGTAAACCCCAAGGTGCCTTGAAACACCTTCTTTATAATTATTGTAACAATCGCCGCCAAAATATTTTAGTTGTCAATTGATTGTTTAGTAAACAGTTATCACCTAGATAAAACGTCGGTAAAAATTGTGGTTTTTAATTAATTTTTTCCTTTACACTTTTTTTATGTATTTCGAAAATTTATCATAGAACCTATTGCTGGCGGTAAGTAGAATTGTATAATATACAGAAAGTAACAATTCGGTTATTAGTTTTTTTGTAATATTGTTTGATTACATCATATGTTCAAATTGAGAAAATAATTTATTTTACGATATTTAGATGGGCAAAAAAAAATTGTTTAACATTGTTCAAAAGTAATATTGTATACGTGTTGTAGTATAAGGCCTACGATTGTAGATTTTGCTAGAAATTCTTGCGGTATTACCTTAAAATAAATTTTTATTGTAGTTGTGTATAAAGTTCGGAAAAAAATCATAATTCTGTGATGTGCTGTTTGTTTGGGGAGCGCATTTGCTGTTAGATAATAAACATAAAGGGATACTTTTTCACCATTAAATTGATATAATATAGGTGTCCACAAAAAAGTTTCTAACCAAAATTACAATTTATTTTCTGAAACACTAATTAATTTTAGTATGAGATGTTAGCGTTCTAAAGTTAATAATTTTAGAAAGAAATTAAAAAATTGAATTGACACACTGAGTTTTCGGTAAAATATTAAAAGTTGTTATTGTGTCAATTCAATTTAATATTTGCAAGATTTTTTCTTGAAAATTATTAACCATAAGTCTTATACAGGGATGGTCCGTTACTAATGATGGACACAGAGCAACAGTGAATTCCTTACATTAAATCATTATGATTTAACCCAATTTATCTTAGTCCACTTGTTAATAATAATGAAGATACAGATGGGTAAAGTTTATACAGGCTGCGGCGAAACTCCGTCCCTAATTTGAAGGTTGAATAGATGGTACAAATTAACGAAACTGTATTAACACGAATGGAATCTACAGAATGGGAAGTTACGTTATTATGTTTTCCTTCGTTATCAATGCATTGCCGAATGCGAGTTCGGAAGTTACCATTATTGGAGTGCACAAAACCCTCGGGAACTCCATGAAAAGCGTCTGCATAGACGTGTTACCGTGTGGTGAGTGATAAACAGTGTCGGGATCATCGGCCGGTACTTTTTTGAAGAAGGAGGAGTGGCAGTGACTGTTCACTCGGATCGATATATTCAAATGCTTGAAACTTTTATGGCACCACTATTCAATGCGATACAGATTCAACAGGATGTGTGGCTTCAGCAGGACGGGGTCACTGCTCACACAAGCAGGAGATCTCTTCAAGAACTGAGACAGCTGTTTCCAGAACGCTTCATGTCTTTGCGCGAACATCCACTAGCCAGTACGATCTCCAGACCTTATACCCTGTGATTTTTTTGTATGGGGGTTTCTTAAGACTGAAGTTTACAAACATCATCCGAGGACTCTACCAGCCCTACGACAAACGATTCAAGAAGAGGTTGCTCGTATTCCTCAAGAAATGTTGATTAGAGTAATGGCGAACTTCCGAACTCGCATTCCGAACTTGTAAAACATATAACGTAACTTCCCAGATTGACCAAATAAAATCATTTTTAACGATAATTTATTAATGTTTACTGAACATAATTAAATTTTGCAAAGTGCCCTTAAACAGTGATTATCTTGGAAACAGAGAACTTTAGAGAAGATTGTCTGAAAGATGTCTGAAAAAAGTTGTGTGAGTTGCAAAAATTTTAACGATGAAAAAGATATGTCTACTTGAAAGGGGTTTTTTAAGGCAGGCAGCGCCATCTGAACTATAAATCAAAACTAATACCAAATTATTATTTATCGTCTTAAAAAATGGTAATATACAAATTTTCATGGCCATAATGTAAAAGAAAACAAAGTTATTAAAGAAAAGCGAAGATAACGTATTAACTTTAATCATCTGTATTTTACTGGCATAAATTGGGTTAAATCGTGACAATTTAATGTAAGGAATTCCCTGTTCCTCTGTGTTTCATTAGTAACGGACCACCCTGTATATAAAAATATAGGTAGATACAATTAAGTAAAATAGCAGTATATCATAAAATACTTTATCCTTGTTAATTGTATAGATATTTTTTAATTTCCACCAATTTTGAAGTAAAAAATTGACAAAAATATCTTTTTGGCCAAGATTTTTAACTAATTCGCTTCTGTGCGACGCGCAATTTCACGGAACGATACACCCTCAATGTACATACCCACAAACATTCCTCGCCCAAACTCACTTAAGAAATGCGATCGCTCATCCATTGCGCACAGAGTACGATAACAATGTGGTCCCTCACACCACACTAAAAACGACCGGTATTTTCCATCCACTTCGGTCTCCATAGCGACGGAATGTTCCACTTGGAAGGGCGGCTCAGTCAACAATGCCGCGACGGAACAACTCGAAACTCGCTGAATAAACTCGTCTACAGTAAAGCTTTGTGCTTCGCAAATATTATGGATTTATCTTCACGCGTTCAGATTATATAGGGTGTGCTCGTGAATTATTTCCAACAGTGTAAATTAAATAAAAAATAAGTTAATAAGCCAATGAAGAAATTAGGCTTAAAAAATTGAAACCTCTTTCATCCATATGTTAAAGTACCAGATATAAACACCGATTGCGAACAATATGTAGATGAAATAGATGGTGTATTGACCGGGTCTGTAGTCTAAACGTTTTAAAATTCTTTCCCACAAAGTATTCTAAACGTTAATTGTTAAATGTTAAAAAAAAATGAATTCCAACATAGCAATTTATCATCATTATTGTTTTACTTACAGAATCTTTGGCAATTTTCAACCTCTTTTTCTCAAAAGTAGCTGCCGCCCATTCATCAGCAATCCTCATCTCCTCTGTAATAATCAAATTATCAAACAAAATATTATCGGACATTGACCAAAGTTCAAATCCGACAGCGGAAATTGATTGCATTTTAAACGGATGTTTATCTTCAAAATAATCGGGATTTGGAATACGTTTTGGTTTCCATTTTCCTTTATAATTTGGATTATCGATTAGTGGGGCGTTCCATTTCCCTTTATATTTCGGGTTATTAATTAAAGGCGGTTCCCATTTACCACACCCAGGGGAATTAGCACAAGTTGGGTTATCAATGAGGGGGGCTTCCCAATCGCCGTCCATTTCCGTGTCCCAATCGTCCGGTTTAATCGCGTCAGGATCTGGAATGTGTTTGGGTTCTTCTTCCAACCAACCGTCGGGGATCTCCGCGTTTTCATCGACAATTTGCGCTGGGGCATCTTCGTCCCAATCCTCCGGTTTAACAGCTTCTGGATCGGGAATTTTTTCTCTTTCATCCCAATCGGCGGGTTTTTTATCTTTTGGGTCGTCAATTTCTTCTGGGGGATTAACCGGTGGGGTGAAATCATCCAATAAACTTCCCGAATTAATTAATTTATTATCAACCATAACTTCAAAAGAGTTATCAGGTTTTAAAATTAACGTATACAAATGGGGCAATTTATCGGTAAAGAAATCGTCGATTCTTTCCTTTGGTTTTTTACAATGCTTTTCTTCGATTGAAGCATTTTTCGGGTTCACGTGTCTAAAGATAAAGTGTAATTTGTGATCAGTTCCGCACTTATCAGGTCCAAACATGATAGTATATGGTGTTTTATCGTGAAAATGATTCAGGTTTTTTGTTTCGACACCGTCCGTTAGCAATTTTAGATAAGCTCCACCACATTCTTGGCCGTCTTGAAATAATACCTCATATTGTACCACCAACGGTTTAGTGTTAAAAATAAACGGACGAGATAATCGGGAGGATATCGCTGAATGTTTTGCTTTCGATTTCAACACCAAACCCTTATCACCTTTTAATCCATCCTTTGTCGGAGATTCGATCGCCCAAAAACCATCGTATTTAGATATATCTTCGGAGATTCCCTCTTTTTTCGCTTCCGATTTCACCCAAGTTTTTGCAAATTTCGATTCATCATCAAAGTGTTCTGCTATGTAGACTTTATTGCTATCAGATGGTGTTGGACTAGAATATGTTACTTCTTCTATTGGTTCTTCTTCAATTTCTACTGTTACTTCGTCCTAATTCACAAAAATCAAAATTTTAATTTAAAAAAAAATAAATTGTTGTTCATCTTACCGAATCATCTATATCATCCGCATAAGTTAAGGCAAGTACAAGGCAGAATAAACCTAAATAGTGATGAACCTTCATGGCAACTTGCTATTTCTTCATGAGCCTCAATATGATTCAATTTGAAAGCTATAAAATATAATTAATCACAATTAATTCATCGAAAGCGTTTACATAACATTTATAATTAAAAGATTTATTTATAAACAACAAATTAGTTTTCGCTTTAAAATTTTTTGACGTTTAACTAATTGTCATAATTGAATTAGACATAACCTCAAAACATGTTTTTTCCGTACCAATAATAAGGCGTAATAATGAAATAAATTAATCGTCTAATACTTAATGAGTAATCTTCGTTAATTTTTAGATAAAAAATAAACCTTTTTACCTTCTTTTTAAGGATGTTTCGCAGATCTATAAACCGGACGGTGTCATGCACACTAGAATAAACAGTTTGCTTGTCGACCAATCAGAAGCCACCAAATGGCATAGACACTTTGAATTAACGCGCGAACGGATATTGGGAATTAAAACTAGTTAAAACTTGCCTGTTCACAATCTCGTTAATCTTTATAAAACGAATTACGAAATAAATTTACGTTAAAAATATCCCTTTCTTTTAAATTAAAGCACTTAGACAAAAAATAACCTAAATAAATGCTTTATCTACTACAATCCATTTATTTACTTTAAAGCGTGTTTAATCTCACGTAATAAAGATAAATAATCGTAAAGATTAAAAGAAGTAAGTAAAATAAAAAGAATTAGTCGCCATCTTATGATTGAAATGCGAATTAATTGACACTTGAATATAAATTAGGTTATGATGACTATTTTGACAACCAAATTTTCTTTTGCATTCTATCAAAATCGATTCGCCTAAGTTATATATATATATACATACATATATATAGTCGAGAGATAATTAAAAATTAATTAAACTCTGACGCGATAATTATTGTAAACATGGTGAAAGGCGCGTGCGCGTAAGATATTTATCAAAAGTTACTGTCGCGTCACATGACCCGATTTTGTCCCCGTGACCAAAATTGACGGAAAATTCAAATATCCGCAGCTAAGACGGACCGGGACGGCTGTTATGGATATCTTGGATCCCCTCGAAGCGAGGTAAAGTCCGCTTTTCTGGACCGCAAACCATGTTTCGCACCGTAAAGATGTTATGTAATATGGCTAATTTGCAAGGTCATTTTAATGCGCTACCATATAGTTCTAGATAAAGAAGCAGTTATTATGGGCGCTTTTAACAATTTCGATGTGTTTTAGCGTAGCCACTGACAATGGGGAAGCCAAGGTTATTATAAACGATGGTTTAAGTATTGTCGATGACCAAAGTATGGAGAGCGATGATGAACAACGAGTTGTCGATCATTTATCACCACAAACGTTGCTTGAAACACCACCAGATGATGTACAATATTCTTTTCATCGTTCACCAGAAGGTATTTAAAAATTTTTTAGGTTAAATTTAACATGTCAAAAAAATAACCTCAAAAAAAATAATTTTTTAATTTCGAAATTAATTTAGGTACAATAACATATGGAGTATTAAAAGTGGAAGATACAGTTGATAATGTTTCTCAAATAGTAACGACGGGAACAAATTTTACCAGTCCGGGAAGTGTTCAACAAGTCCTAACCAGTAACATAAACGGACAACTATACGTGATAGGAAGTTCGAATGATGTATTTGTAAGTCAAACGGGTACAAGGGCGATAGCCCCGCGTTCTACGATAGTTGAGGGAACCCCAACAGTATCGACAGCTAGTAAAAAAAGAGATGAACGACGAAGAGCAACTCATAACGAGGTTGAAAGACGACGTAGAGATAAAATAAATAATTGGATAGTGAAACTTTCAAAGATAATCCCCGAAAATAATCAAGCGGAAATGAAAGGTAACGGTTATTACGATGGTCAATCAAAAGGTGGAATTTTAGCAAAGGCTTGTGAATATATTATGGAGTTAAAAGATAGCCAACAGTACCTTGAGGATTCATTAAAACAAGTTCGACAACACGAGCAGACAATAGACAGTTTAAAGCTACGAAATAATGCTTTGGAGAGTGAAAATAGTGAATTAAGAGAGTTGCTGAAAAGGCACGGAATAGATATTTCCACGGTGGAATTATCATAGTTTTTAAGGAAAAAATTAAAGTCTAATTAAAGTAAAAAAAGAAACGAAAGAAGAAACCTACAAAAAGTGTACATTTGCTATTTCTCAATATGATTATAATTAAAAACATTATTTTTTATTTACATTACTGATATACCACTTTATATATAATATTGTTATCGATTTATTACGCATTATTATTCGTTGCGCTCAGATTTTCTTTTTTAAATTGGGTTTTCCAATACATTTATTATTGATACACTGTAAAGTTTAAAATTAATGCCTAATGTTTAGTTGTTAGTCTTGTTATTTTTTGTTTGTAAATAATATCTACATTAAAGAAAAATAAAATTTGTTTTTTAGATTATCTTGTTGATTTATAGATAATAATGATCATATTTTATTTAGAAAATATTTACATCTTTTCTATTTTAAAGTTGCTTTAAAACAATTCTTTATTAGATTAAATCCTTTGCGATGGAGGGCCTACATTGTTTGACACCAATTCTGTGATGATATGGTTTATTTAGCCGAGATCGCTTGCTTTGTTGATTTTTCAACATTTATGTAGTCGGTAAAATAGGGTACTGTTGCTAGCATGTAATTTTGGTTGCATAACTACAAAATCATGGTGTGCAATCTCAAGGTTTATATGTTAAAGGTTATCTAAGTTCCTATGCTGCAATACTTTGATTTTAGTTTGTAGGCGAGGAGTAAGAGCAGGAGTGTTTCGTGACGTAAGCGATCACAGATTGCGCACGCAACCGCATGGCCATATGGTGCTCCATGCATTTGTTTAATTTGAATTGCTTGGCGGTATTATTTTCCACATGTGACGTAATGCGCAGTATGGTTGCGTACGAACCTAGACAACCTTTTATATACAAGTGTCCCGCAACGATTGTACAAAACTGCATCAGCGTATTCTATGATCGAAAATAAACAAAAAAAGCCTAATAAACATAGGTCCGAAAATGGACCATTTTTGAGATATTCAAAGATTTAGTTTCATAAGTTGATATTGTTAACATCATGAATTTAAATTTGTTTTTATAATAATTAAATCGTTACTATGATTACGATAAGTTGTCTAATCAAAAAAAAATAATACTTGACGAAATTATTATTTTACTATTTAATTTAATGAAACTATTAAGTATTGCTCCTATTAATTACTCCAAGGAAGAGATGGCGGATTGGTGTATCGTTACGGACTAGCTGATGGAACTGCGTCGTTAGCAGCTCGTCATTACGCGCAAAGGTTCCCGAACAGACGATTGCTTAATAGTCACACCTTTAGCAGACTATTTCTCAGATTAAAAGAAACGGGAAGCGTTCCACGGAGAGACATTACACAAGGCCGGTGGAATTAGAAGAAGCAGTTTTGAGAAGAGTCGATGAAAATGCCTCAACCAGCATTAGAAGAATTTCTGCACAAGAAAACATTAACAAAACAACCGTTCACCGCATTTTAAGGGAGCAGTTGCTTTATCCTTATCATTACAACACCGTTCAAGCTCTAACAGAAAATGATGGCGAAAAAAGAGAGATTTTTTGTAGGTGGGCCATATTTACGGATGAAGCAACATTTACTCAAAGCGGAATTTTTAATATTCATAATGCGCACGTTTGGAGCGATGAAAATCCCCATGCAATACTAGAAACTCATCATCAGTGGCGATTCAGTGTTAATGTATGGGCTGGAGTTATAGGCGATCAGTTATTAGGTCTATTTTTTCTTCCAAAGAGATTGACAGCCGATGCCTACATACATTTTTTACAAAACGACCTTACAGAGGCATTTGATGAATTACCTCAACAAATTCTAGAAGATTGCTACTTTATGCACGATTATGCACGCGCTACTCGAGCATACTTAAATAACAGATTTGGCAATAAGTGGATTGGCCGAGGAGGGCCACCTCGTTCACCAGATTTAAATCCGTTAGATTTTTGGTTTTGGGGACATTTAAAACAAATTGTTTATTCTGAAGACGTTCAAAATGTGCAGGATTTGAAGAATAAAATTAGTAACGCATTTGACACAGTAAAACAAATTCCTGGTATCTTTGAACGCATTAGAAGTTCATTTAGAAAACGTATCCGTTTGTGTTTAGAAGTAAATGGTGCGCATATTGAACATTTATTATGACATGAATCTTTTCCAATTTGTTAAATATTCCTTGTTTTTATGCTGGTTGAACGATTTTTTTCGACAATCTTTGTTACTTGTTTTGTTAAATTATTAATGAACTGTATTAATTAACTTAATATTATCTTATTATTTATTAAACTTTATCTTAACCATCGTAACCATGGTAATCATATAATTACTGCATCTAAATCGTTAGAATTAATGATGTTTACAATAGGTCAGCTTATGAAACTAAAACTTTGAATATCTCGAAATTGGTCCATCTTCGGACCTATGTTTATTAGACTTTTCTTGTCTGTTTTCGATCAGAGAATACGCTGATGCAGTATTGTACAATCGTTGCGGGACATCTGTATAAACCTTGGTGAAATCTTACTACTATAAAAATGTAGACCGAGTTTTAGTACCCTCACAATCCACTGGATGACGTTGTAGACTGAATTTGCAGCAATCTGCATTATCTACACAAACAAAGCGCTTGAAACCATAGAAAAATTTATGTGTAACGTCAAACCACGTCAAACTCACAATCAGAGGTGAAAGCAAACGTCACATTTTTGTTTTGTCGTTTAGTGTGATAACCCCGTTGTATAAGCAAATTTTCTTCCTTACGTTCATTTGGCTTAGTGTTTTATATTCTTTAGTTAAGTATTTAAATAAGTTAGGGCCACTTTTACCACCTCTTGATAAGTTTATCCGATAGATAAATTGGCGCTCTCAGCCAATGAGAGCAATATACGTTAAAAATCATGAATATTATCTTGGAAAAACTTTAAATTAATATTTTTTCCTATTTATTTGGAAAATGCGCATTACCTCCTCAAAATAAAGTAATGGTATAAACCGGTATAGAAATACCTATATTTAAATTTCGCGCTTTAACTTAATTAGTTCCCTCACAATCCCCTTGGGAGCGCTTGTACCAAAAAATAGTGGGGAGATCACCTTCTATATACATAATACATATAAATTTTTCTATGTACAAAATGTTTGCAATTTAATTTATGTAAGTTTCGAAAGTTTTTTACAATCTATAATATCGTATCATAACTATACTCTGTTTTTAAACTAGGAGGAGTATTTTAAATTTGTCACCAGATTGACCTTGCACGTGATTGGTTGAATGCGAGGAAGGTTCACACACAGGCAATTTTGAATTTTGAATTTGAAGGTTAGGTTATTGACAATTCGACAGTTTCGTGTCATTATTGTATTTCTTTATTATATTTTGAAATAAATACACTCATAACTTCAATGTTAATTTGTATGTATAGTGTTGACGATAACAAACGAAAATAAATACAATAATAAGTAAATAAATAAATAATAATTATTAATTTAAATTTACCGCCAAAATATCTAGTGATATTTTCTGGTGATTTTTCCCAGTGTAAATCTGACTTTCGCGTTTACTCCACCTGGTTTAAAAACAGAGTATAGTTCTAGTGCAAGTGTTAGTTCTAGTTTTAATTGTTATTCAGCGCTAAGTTGTATATTTTTAAATTTCGAGTTTAGCCCTGTGTCTTCAAACGCTGAATGTTAGGTAAGGTTAGTTTTGTTTACAAACATTAATTATACCATGAAGTATTTTTTGGCAATTAGTAATGGCAATTATAGCGTGAAGTTTTCTTTTGTAATGTCAATTATAGCGTGAAGGAATGTTCGGTAAGGTTAGTTTTGTTTACAAACATTAATTATACCATGAAGTTTTCTTTGGCAATTAGTAATGGCAATTATAGCGTGAAGTTTTCTTTTGTAATGTCAATTATAGCGTGAAGGAATGTTAGGTAAGGTTAGTTTTGTTTACAAACATTAATTATACCATGAAGTTTTCTTTGGCAATTAGTAATGGCAATTATAGCGTGAAGTTTTCTTTTGTAATGTCAATTATAGCGTGAAGGAATGTGAGGTAAGGTTAGTTTTGTTTACAAACATTAATTATACCTTGAAGTTTTCTTTGGCAATTATACTCTGTTTTTAAACCAGGAGGAGTATTTTAAATTTGTCACCAGATTGACCTTGCACATGATTGGTTGAATGCGAGGAAGGTTCACACACAGGCAATTTTGAATTTTGATTTTGAATTGACAATTCGACAGTTTCGTGTCATTATTGTATTTCTTTATTATATTTTGAAATAAATACACTCATACTTCAATGTTAATTTGTATGTTTAGTGTTGACGATAACAAACGAAAATAAATACAATAATAAGTAAATAAATAAATAATAATAATTACTAATTTAAATTTACCGCCAAAATATCTAGTGATATTTTCTGGTGACTTTTCCTAGTGTAAATCTGACTTTCGCGTTTACTCCTCCTGGTTTAAAAACAGAGTATAGTATCCACAATTAAAAAAACACGAAAAATTTAAAAAATGTTATGTTTTATTTCTCATAAATATTTTTGGTTTTATTTGCTCATAAACGTATATATTATTATATCTTTAAGATGTGTTATATATAAATGGTGTATTTTAAACAATTTATAATCTCTTTTGACCTAAATCTAGAGAATTGACCTTATAAAATCCCTCTCTCGTTGCCAAGGTAACCCGCCCCTATTTTAAAAGTCAGATCAATTCCACCTTTTACCTGTGATGAAATCGTTTGGAAGGAAAAAGAATCGGGTTTTGGATGTAAAATAAAAACCAAATAAATAGAGTATATTAAACAAAACGATTTATTGATAAATATTTTAAAAGAAACAAAATTATTTAATGACAAGTACATTTATTGCATTTAGCCATTTCATTAATTGTTTTTTGAAGCATTTTTATTTGTTTCAAATAATTGTTTTCCTCAATCAATTCATCCTCTTTATCATTTTTCATTTGCAACATCTTTTTAATGTTTTTAACCGTTTTTTCATCCAAATAGATCTCTTTTAATCGTTTACACCCACCGTTAACATCCCTTTTTACTTTCCCATTCATGTTTAATAACATAACCATTTTGTAGTCGGGATAATTTCTTGGAAACAAACATATTTTTTGCGCCAACCATTTCATTACCGTTCTTTGTTGTTGAAACTCGACGGGCGTGTTAAAGCAACAAGCACATTTTCTAAATAACCACAGCAAAGTTGAGGGAATTAAACTTCCCAACATCATATTCTCAATGTAAACGATGTGATTAATCCTTTCGATATAACCAATGATTTCTGCGTCATTTTTAATCATTTGGGTATCGCTTACGGCTAAGCCGTTTAAAAGGTTGAAGAGGATTATTGGGATGAGGAACACGAAGACTAGGAAGAGGAGTTTGTTTGAGAGGGTGTCAAGGTTTAAATTGCTGGCGTCAAATTCGCCGGTTAACATTATTATGATTTTGATGAATGTTAAATCGGGTTCTGTGAAGAAATCATTATCGGACTCTTCTTTTGTGCAGTTTTTAATTGGAGTTGAATCGGTGGATTTGAAGAGTTTATAAAAACTAAAAGCGAAAGCTAAGATTAAAATGGCGTACCATAAAAGGAATTTAAAGAAATTGCACGAAACCGTTCGAAAAATCACGATGTAAGTTGATAAACGAGGATGTTGCCCGATCAATAACATTAATTCTAACGCTGATAACAAAATTGCGATGGCCGAAAATTGCTTAATAACATCATCGTCGCTGCTAGAATTGATAATAATTCCCGTTGCAACGAGTAATCCTAATTCCAACCAATTTTCAAAGCTTAAAAAATAAATTTTTGGTGAAATCATAATTTGGGAGAATTCCCTCAATAATAAAATTCCCCAAGTTATAATTAAAACACCAAAAACTAACGAATTTGTAAACTTGTAATAATCACTTTTCGTTAAAAAAATATGCGAATACAACGATATTACAAAAACACAATAAAAAATTAAATTCAAATAAAAAAACGTTCGAATTTTGTGCCATTTCAAATACAAAAAACTCGAAATTAACGGATGTTTTAAAAGGTGTCTTAATTCTTTTATTCGCGCTAATTCCTGAACGGTATCAGTTTCTATAGTAAACTCATCCTTTCGGTAACTTTCGTCTAAGTTAATATAACTTTCAACGGGATTTCCCCCTAAATCGGCGTCGATTTGATTTAATTTTTTGCCGGAAACGGTCGGCATTAAACTTTTATAATAAAACGTAACGATGGTGTTTTCCTTATCAAAAGCGGGGTTATGAGTTATTTCGATACAATTATCGAAATGTTTTTCTAAAACTTTCGAGGAGATATCCTGAATGGGAAGAAAATTATATTTATTTTTATTCGCCAAGGAAGCACCCCGATTTAACATACTCAAAACGATGCGAGAATTTGTGTATTTCGCAGCAAAGTGTAAAGCGGAGGTGCCATCTTGAAATGTGTTAACGAGAAATTGCTTCTCACTTTCGAAGAGGATGTTTAAACATTTTCTATGGTTTATGGTTGGGGTGGTTTCATGGATAGAATTTGAGAGTAAAGGGATTAAAAGGTTTTTGGGGATTTTATTGTAATGGGGTAATAAAAGTTGGAAAATTTTCCAAAAGCCGTTTAATGCGGCTATTTCGATTGGAGTTTTTTCATTTTTCGCTGTTATTTTAGTCACATCAACTCGGTTATCCAACAAATATTCAACGACTTGTTCTAAATTTCGTTCTGAAGCTATTTGCAAATAAGTCGATCCCGAAGATGCTTCATCAAAGTCGGCAATCGACGAAGAAATAAATCCATTTTGATCGTTTTGAATTAAATAAGAAAATTTATCGATTTTATTATTATTATTTATTATCTCAGGTAAATCGCCATCGTATAAATTATGTTTTATTATCAACTCCCTCACTGGAATTTTCATATATTTATAATCATCAATATTAATAAATTTTCCCGAATTAAACAAAGTTGTAACAGCTATTTTATTTCTTTTCCCCGCAGCGATAACAATCGGGGTTTGATTACTTTTATTCGGTTGATTCACATCGATTTCGGTCCCCAACAAAATTTTTAAGCACTTCTCAAAGTTCGTTGATTCAAGTTCAGTATCAATTCTTGCGTTTTTAATTAAAACGCTTAAAGCAGTCGAATTATTCGAAGTTGTCGCTTTGATTTGATTGGAATTTAAATTTTTTATAATCGTAGCCAAAATCGATGGGTTTTGGCCGATTGCAGCGAAATGAATTGCTTCTTGATTATCATCTTCAGGGATCTTGTAAAAAAGATTAGCCCCTAAATCAATTAAAGTTTGTACGGTTTCGCTTAAAACGGTTTCTGCATAATTATTTATTGCGATGTAGAGAATTGGGTTGTGATAAGGATAAGGATAAACATAGTTAATTAAATCTTGATTTTCAAAGATTAATTTCCTTATTAAATTTATGTTGTTTTGTTCGACTGCTTTTAATAAAGTTTCGGATGGTGATGGACACAAACTGTCCATTCTGCTTAAATTTGATTTACTCATCTAAAAAGAAAATAAAAATTATAATTAATATTGTCCTTGATTGATTGCATAACTCAAATATTAAAAACAAATCTTGACGGAGAAAATAATTTGTATATAACACAAAAGAATTTATTTAGAAAAGTTATTTTTAATGCTGAAATAACACTTTCAACCTCAAAACCTACGCGTTAATTTGCAATTCATGTAACTACAGGATGTCCCAATTTCGATGTCCGCATAGGCTATCTCCGAAACTAAAAGAGATAGAAAAAAAGTAGCTTACATGTCATGATCTCGTTTTTTGAGAAAATGTTAATGCCGAAAACTCCGAACAGCTATCGTCTTTTGTTTTCGGCAAAAACTGAAAATTTTGCGAAAACGACATTCGCAAATATCTCACTTATTATCAAAGATGGAGTATTATAAATAAAACATTATATAGGCTACTTTTTACGAAGAATTCAGTGGCGTAGGTAGAATTTTTTTTCCCATTTTTTATTTTCGAGATTTTAGACGTAACTTTATTTTTTTAAATGGAAACCATAGTTGGCTATGACTTAAAATAATTTGTTATTTTCTTCTGATAACAAATATATATAGTTTATAGGGTATATTTCTTATGGTTATTGAATAATTAACAAAAATTCATTTTGTTCTGTCTAAAACTAATGTATGTATTTAAAAGTTAATGTTGCTATGGTGATAACCATACATACTATGATGGAACATAATGTATCAAATAATTGCCAAAGTTTGTATTTAAAAATTCGATATCAACTCTGGCAAAGTGGTTAAGTGTCAAAGTATAACAAAACTGAATAAAACTTTACAATGAATTTCGAAAATTATGAAAAATGTAACATGATGGAATGCTATATGTTATCAGATAACAATGCGACGTTAGCCGCAGAATTTTATTTCACAAGATATCCAGAAAGAAGACAACCGCACGTACGAACCTTCAGCCGGTCAGCAGAAAATTTAATAGATATTTGGTGCTTCCCCAAACCACATACAAAAACATACCAAAATGACCTGCAAGAGAAATTGCAACAAGACGTCTGACCCAAAAGACGCTGCTCCCGAATATGAAAGAAAAATAAGTATAAACCATACAAAGCGGGACTAACTCATTATTTACGTGCCGGAGATGTCAATCGAAGATTAGAATTTTGTAGATGATATTTAAAAAAATTAAATAATCTGCTGTTTGTTCAAAATGTAATCTGGACCGATGAAGTCTCTGAGTGTTCAAAGAAGATTGGGGTTCAATGTATGGTGTGCCCTTTTAGATAATAGAATTTTGGCATATAGTATCTACCATAAAAACTTAAACTCAGGGAAATACCTCAATATATTAAGGCAGCACATTGAGCCTTTGGACGACAATTTGCCACTAAATATGTCTCAAATGATATATTTTCAATATGACGAAGCACCAGCACATAATGCCAGAGTTGTTAGTGAATTTTTAAATACTACTACAAACTCAAGGACAGTAGAATCTAACAGGACTGCTACATCTATTGTTGTGACAGCCTACCCGCAAACTACGTCACACCATTTTCCACGCCTAGCTGTTGTTATAGTCTATGCGTTTGCTGTGTGTTTTTAGAGGTTATATCCTAGACGTATTCATATTAGTTTTGAAGTTTTATGTTTTTAGACGTATTAATGTCTATCATATAACCTCTAAAAACATAGACAGTTATCAGGCGTGGCAAATAGTGTGACGTAGAGTGCAGGCAACCAACCCGTAGTCGACTACAAAAATACAATGGATGTAGCAGTCCTGTTAGATTCTACTGTCCTTGCTACAAACTTTGGCAATAATTGGAAACAATGCTTTCCCTCATGGTATGGTTATTACCATAACAACATTAAGTTTTAAATACATACAATAGTTTTAGAAAGAACACACAAATTGATACATTATATTCCATCATAGTATGTATGGTTATCACCATAGCAACATTAACTTTTAAATACATACATTAGATTTAGATGGAATAAGAAATATACCAGACAAACTATATATATTTGTTATCAGAAGAAAATAACAAATTATTTTAAGTCATAGCCAACTATGGTTTCCATTTAAAAAAATAAAGTTACGTCTAAAATCTCGAAAATAAAAGATGGGAAAAAAATTCTACCTACGCCACTGAATTCTTCGTAAAAAGTTGCCCATATAATGTTTTATTTATAATACTCCATCTTTGATAATAAGTGAGATATTCGCGATTGTCGTTTTTGCAAAATTTTCAGTTTTTGCCGATAGGGTGAAAACAAAAGACGATAGCTGTTCGGAGTTTTCGGCATTAGCATTTTCTCGAAAAACGGGATCATGACATGTAAGCTACTTTTTTTCTATCTCTTTTAGTTTCGGAGATAGCCTATGCGGACATCGAAATTGGGACATCCTGTACATAGTTGTGTTTTGAACGAACATTTAGTTGGGTTTTTATCAAAAATATTACCAAATTTTTTCATCCCACATTTGTTATCAATTAAAAAAGTAATCTTAAATACTACAAAAATAATTTAAATATTATTTTATGAGAAAATCGTAAAATTATTTAAACTGTTTCGAATTCAATGCGAATTTATTAAGCTATATTATAATGTTGGTTGTAGATACAGGTCGCTGGTGGCTTAGGTGTTTTACTTTATAGCCGAGGTTGCTTGTAGCCGAGGCATTACAGTTTAAAGTCAAATACTACCCGTAAAAAAACTACCCGTCACCTCCGCCTTTGTCTAACGACATAGAAGCAGAATGAGTTAGTTTTCGAACGATAAACTTCCAGCTGTATCATTTTTTAATGCGGTTATAATTGCAAGCAGATCTCCGACTCTTCATTTTCCACCTTTTACTCTTGTAATTCATCTATCTACTCACTCCTTTGGATTTCAGAGTCTAATTTATTCGTAAATTTTATTTGTATTTACAGATTCTAGGCAAAATCTCGTTCTGTATTGTGAACTTTTATAACCATATCAGATTGCAAGGGATTTAATTTGATTCAATAGTTTGGTCCGATATTAAACTATACTGGTGATGTATAATGATAAATTTGTAACGTATGCGGTAACAAAGTAAAAATAAAAGTTATAGGTCTGCAAGAAGTAAGTGCAATCTGTGCAAAACTTGGAAGTGCCAGCGATTAAGTCATTTTTTAATCTCGTAGTGTAGATTTTTGTAGTTAGTAAACTGATACTAATTAATTTTCTTTTTTTCATCAATAATCTATCTTTAAAGTTACTGATTATATTAATACGAGATACAATTTCATTATTATCGATTGCTTTTTTATCTTCCCTATTGATTCAATAACGTTAACGTGTTTTCCCACTTTTCCGAGGGACACTTTTGCTAATGGATACTTTATCGGGTTGTTTGCTCAAGACGAAACTTTGAAACATTCGAATTGAAAACTTTTTTTATTACTCCAATAAATAATTTCAGTTAAAAAACATTTATATTTATCAAACCAGAAGCTTTACATATTGATTAGATCAACTTAAATTAATCGGAATAAATAAAAAAATATGTTGACTTTATGATAAACCTCAGTATTTGAAACCTAATATCTTAAACAGAGAACTCCATTCTTTGCTTACGTATGCAGATTAGAAGTTTACGTTACATTTACCACAAGAAATTCCTTATAAACATTTTTCGATTAATGAATCACTTTTTATGATCAATTTTAAAAACTAGTTTTTTCTATTCTTAACAAATTAATTAATATAATTTCTTTCTAATCATACCTAAAATGATCTAACATGTCACCAAGAACCAGATGAAATCATCTAATTAACCACTTAGGTACTGTTAGTATTAATTAAGACACAAAAAACTACATTTTACGTTTTTGAAATATATTAATCGTTTCTTGTTCACGGTTAAAACTCAACTGGTGGAAGTATTCCGTGCTTCGGTAGCATTGAATGGAAGCAAGAGAAAGAGTGGGAGTTAAAATGCGTCCTTTTTAGGCGCAAAAAAAACCTTCGGCAATCGAGACGCCTTTTTTGTGGGCTTCAATGACAATAAAAAGTTGTGATGATATTAAAAATAATAAATTTGTTGGAACTGTTTTTATATTGAGCGATGATTTATTAAAGACATCGATTTAAAATAATCTCTATTTTCTGTTGACAGTCTTTTTACGGCGATGGAAACAGTTTTAATAATTAATG
Organism: Onthophagus taurus; assembly: GCF_036711975.1. Taxonomy (NCBI): domain Eukaryota; kingdom Metazoa; phylum Arthropoda; class Insecta; order Coleoptera; family Scarabaeidae; genus Onthophagus; species Onthophagus taurus. Next base: position 34,781,174 of record NC_091976.1, read on the forward strand.
GGTTTTTTAATAATTCATGAGAAAACTAGCTTGGGTGGTGTAACATCTGGGCTAGTTTACATACATTTACGTAAAGTGAAACAGTATTGATTTGAAGGATGTCATTTTCGACTCATTTTTAATAGGTATTTAATTGGAAGCGTTCCAACTTCATTAAAATATTTCCCCTCGTATTTCCATTTTCATGCTTTAACGGCATTTCTGTGGTTGTGAAAGTCATGAATAATAAAATTGAAATTAAATCCCCCATCATAAACATTTAATAATAAAAGTGTTGGTATTTATTTTTAAGTTTATTACAAAGAAAAGTGGGAAAAGCTGCGAACAATCGGTTCAATAATAAATATTTATCTTGTTTTCTAAATTTAACTCTTCACAAACAGTTTGTAAGCCGCAGATTTCATATTTAGATTTAATTTATTGGTTTATATATGTTTATTTTGATTTGGGTTATGATTTAGAAATGAAAATGGGGAGTGTTAACCACAAAATACAAAATTTTGTTTTAACTTTTTTATTACAACACATATATTATAGAGAGATGTAATCATCACAAAACGTTGAAAACGATCACATTAAGATTAATATATGAAATTTTTACATTTAAAACATAAAAAAATAAAATTATTAATTTTTTTTGAAGCTATTTTTGTGCTATCTCCCCAAACATTTTTCTTTAATAAAAATTCCACCGATATTTCACATAAATTTAATCGCTATCATTATCCTCGCTTTTAATCTGTTGTGCTTTTAAACCTTGCTGTAACTGTAAAACATGCTCGATGGGTTTCGGTTTACCATCGGGACCAACCGTACATGGTTGTACAATTCCCGTTTTAGTCAAATTATCCATTAAATTAACCAATTTCATCGCTTCATATTCTTTCTAAAAATCAAATCCTACTTTATCGACTTTGTACGTTTGGTTGCATATCATTTTAAATTTTAATAAACAATTATTTACCTGCTCATCAGTCATATTATCAGTAGCTTTTGGCGTATCAGGTTGATAACATCCCATAACCGGATTAATTTGTGATTTTAATTGATTGTATTCATCAGTATCGCTATCGGAGCTATCGGAGCTATAATTATTTGAATTTTCCGTGTTTCCACCCAACATAAGACCCCGTGAAGCGAACATTCCCGCTGCATTTCCATATCCGGTATATTTAATCATCCTATTTACGTTTTCTTTACATAAAATGAATAAGAAATCGGCCGATAAATCTCTAACTTCTGTAATGGGAGATGTCAAAAGTCGACAAAAATATCCGCGATAAGATTCTTCCTCCTCCGGTCGTGACCTAACATCCTTTAACGGGGGAAGTACTTGTGTTTTGAGATACTTTCTCATTCTGCGACAACTTCGTGCGCAATTTCTTAAAACGGTGATAACCGGAGATAACAACTCCAATTGTTTCGAAACGGTACAGTTTTTGGTGAATTTAGCTTTCAAACATTCTAACATTGTATAGATCGCCGTCATATCGTACCCCATATATTGTAACGTTTCATTTGTGGGGGGTTCTGTGACGCATTCCAACATTAAATGGCCCAATTCGGTTTCGGGAACATTTATTAATAAATTTATTATGTGGTTATTTAATTCGTTGTTGTTATCGTCCTTGTTTTCAAATTCCCAAAGGAGATGGTCACGTAACAAAATGACGAGATCTCGACTCAAATCAGATTCAATTTCCGTTTTGACAGTTAAATTAAATAAGGTTTTTAAGAGTTCGCCAATCAATTCAACTTGCTTTAACTACAAAAATAAAAAAATTTAAAAGATAATTAGAGACGCGAGTGGATAAAGGTGTTATGTAACAATTTTGAGAATTTTAGGATTTTTGGTCTAAAGATGTTTTGCAGATTAATTCTTACTTTTTTGCAAAGTACCGGTTGATAAAGGTGCTATGAGTTTCACAATCTAAATTAAGTTAATGGATAAAGGTGCTATGTGACTTTAACACCTTTATCCATTTTGTTTCCTTCGGTAGTGCAGATCAAGTTACCGTGATTTGTTTGTATTTAACTAAATTTTGACAGGTGCTAAATCGTGTAAGTAAAAATAAATTCCACATGCTAATTTATGTTTCAAATGGCTGAATTACGTCCGGTTAATGGTGGTATGCGTTTTCCTCTTTTTGTATGGTTAAGTAACATGAATGTTGGGTTCATTTATCTTTAGATTCAGGTATGGGATTTGAGTTCTGTATTGGCCAAGACGAATGTATAAGCACTGATTTAAATAAACATAATATTGCGGTACAAGAGAATAATTCAAGTGATTTGACAATGAAATTCAAAGGAAATGTATTGGCACATATTGGCACACCTAAACACACAATGGGAGAAGATACCCCAAATAATTCAGATAGTATCTCGACAGAAAAAAATCAAAAACTAAAAAAGAAAATATTTGAACCTTCAGAAAAGATTGCTAGGAAAAGGAAGAGGGATGCAAGTAAGTGGAAAAGGGAAACGGCAAGGATTGCAAGAGATCGAGGGGAAAAATATATTTCTCAAACGGGAAAAGAAATTGCCGCTAAGAGTCCAAATCTAAAATATGTACTGTGTACGGATCGTTGCAGATTAAATTGCGATGAGAAGTTTGAAGTCAACTCAAGAGAAAATATATTTAAAAGTTTCTACAAGTTAAATCAGAATTCCAAAAATATTTTACTTTTAAAAAGTATAAAAATTGGCCCAGTTCAGTGCCATAGATCTTCAGCTAAAAATCCAAAACAGTTTTCATTTAAATATTTTATAACTTATAATGCAACACAAACGCAAGTTTGCAAACTTGCTTTTATGTCATTATATCAAATTGGTAGAAAAAAAGTTGCTGTTATTCAGAGAAAGCTGAAATCAGGTGAGGTAGCTCCAAGTCCAGACAGAAGAGGCTGCCATGATAAAAGGCCCCATAAATTGCCAGCTGAAGTTGTTGAATCTATTGTTGACCACATAAAAAGATTTCCTGCCGAACAATCACATTATTCAAGGAATAAAAATATTAATAAGATGTATCTTTCTCCGCTGCTAAATATAGCTAAAATGTACAGGTTGTATATAAACGAATGTCGCACCAAAAAATGTCCAGAAGAGTACATAGTAAAATTATGTTCATATAGCAACATTTTTTCTACAAAATTTAATTTATCTTTTGGACAACCTAAGAGCGACACTTGCAGCACTTGCGACAGCGGTGAAAGCAATGAAGAACATAAAGAGAGGTACAGAAAGGCGTTTGAAGAACAGAAAAAGGATAGGTTAAAAGCTAAAAGCAACAACGAAATTGGTTATCTCACCATGGATCTACAACAAACCATGCCTTTGCCAAGAATAACCACATCTAAGGCTTTCTATCTGAGACAGATGTGGTTGTACAATTGAGTTGTCTGGTTTCAATATCCCCTAAATCCATTTTCGGGCAAAAATGAGATATATACGCCATCTGTTAGAAAAAGTTGTTTTCTATAAAATACTCAATGATTTGTATTAAAAAACGCGCGAATCCCTTAAAAATTCAAATCAAATAGACAGCCTTTAGATATTAAAGAGAGCTACTTTCGATTTATTTTTAATACTTCCTTCAACATCGGCTTTGGATCTCCTAGCACCGATGTTTGCTCTAAGTGTCTTGAACTCCGGGAAAAAATTAAAAATGAAAAGGTTGCATCTATTAAAACAGTGCTAACTACAGAATACCGAATACATAAGCTCAGGGCCAAAGCATTTTTTGAACAGCTAAAAGACAAACGGGACGGCCTTCTGACAATTTCTTTTGATTGTCAGAAAAACTTGGTATTGCCCAAAATACCAGATCAAAGTACCTATTATAGTAGACAACTGTACATTTACAACTTCACTACTGTAGTGGGGCACTCACATATTCCGTTAACAAAAGATAATGTTAAAATTTTCACGTGGACTGAAGATGAACATGCCAAGGGCGCCAACGAAATTGCAAGCTGCGTCTTTTACACTTTAAACAATAGTAACTTAGAGGGAATAGATACACTTCGATTGGTCGCCGATGGATGCGGCGGCCAAAATAAAAATACCATTATGATATGTATGTTGTTCAAATGGCTAAGCAGTATAAGCAGTTCTATTAGAACAATCGAGCTGGTATTCCCAGTGGTGGGGCACTCCTACATTCCACCTGACAGGGTTTTTGCTACTATCGAAAAAGAAATAAGAAAGAAAGAAGAAATTGTAATGCCAGAAGAATACATAAATATTTTTCAAGAACATGCTACTGTTTTTAAACTTGGAAAAGATGTTCCCGATAGTGATTGGAAAGGTGCTGGTCAAAAAATCCTTAAGCCAGTGTCTCAGTGGCATTTTAAATTTAACCAATGTAAGAGATATATTATACGACGTGGCAACAAAAACGCCATCACCATTCGAGGTGAGTTATCTTACCGTTCAGACACCGGAACATTCAAAGGAGTTTTTAGGAAAAACCAAACCGCCATGAATATCCAGCCAAAAGAAATTCCTACCGGAGTGAAACCAAAAGATCTGAAAATGAGAGATGTAAATAACTTGTTAAGCAAACATTATGGAAAGAACTGGAGAGCGGTAGAAAATTTGGCTTATTATAGAGATGTGTTGGGAAAATTTCAGGACAATAATATTCCTGGCGATTCTCGAGAAGACAGTGGGGACGAAGAGCCTAGTTTATGTGAATCAACCGAAAATATACCTGATGTTACAGTTTAAGAGTTTTTTAAGTACAGCTTTTAAATAACATATCTTTCAAAAAATAAAGTTTCCTGTTATTAGCTACAAAGAGATTTGATTCACTTTCAATTCATGCCTAATCCATTTTGTTCAGATTCAAATGAGCCTTAATCCACAGTTTGGTAGTAAACGCAACCAAACACCATTTTTAAATCCACTTTGTGATTTTTATATCTATTTCAAAAGACGTGGTTATAGAATTTTTGAAACTTCAGTAAGTCTTCTAATAACAAATAAATTATGTTTGAATTATTAACGCCAAAATCATCCCAAAATACTTTTTTGCCGTTTTCTCAAAATCGAAAAATTTGGACTTAAGGGTATTTGAAACCAAACAACTCAATTTTGGTATACATTTCATATCAAAAGAAGAACAACCTTATTTTTTTATGTGGACTGACGACGTTGCCAATAGAGGGAGCAGCGAAATTGCGAGCTGTTTGTATTATTTCGCCCAAATGATTAAAGAAAGTAACCCTGAGATTAATCACCTAATAATTTGGTCAGATTCTTGTGCCGGCCAAAACAAAAATTTTAATATCATTGCTTTATATCAGCTCCTAATTTTGAAGGGCATGTTTAGAAAAATTGATCATAAATTCCCAGAGGTTGGACATTCTTATTTGGACTGTGATAGAGATTTCGGAAGAATTGAAAAAACTTTAAAAAAATGTGAACGGGTTTTTGTACAGAGACATCATAAGAACTTCAAGCAAGAAAAATGCACATGTTATGAATATGGAAAACCATTTTAAAAAGTTTGATCAATTGCCTCTAAAACTCGGTTTATATAACAGAAAAAAAAATAAATCGGATAAAAAAATACATTTTAGAGATGGTATCAGGTGGATTAGGGTGGAAAAGTTTGGGGAGTATTCATACAAGGAATGTCTGGATGAAAATACCGAATTTGAAATTGTCAATTGCTAAAAAAATAAAAAGACTACAGAAATATGTGTTTATCCAGACAGAGTTTCGGAAAAATATGGCAATATTTCTAAAGAAAAGTTACTGAATTTGAAACAACAGTTGCAATTTGTACATGAAGAATACAAATATTATTACGAAAATATTTTACGCGATAATAAAATACTTTAGATGACATCTTTCATTCGTAATAAATTTTAAATTTGTCTCTTATTTAGTGGATGTACATATTCTTTCTTGTAATTCCTTAACTTATCTTCATTTTGTAAAGTTATTATACTGTAATATATTTTGTTGTTGAAATAAATTGAATAATATGAAAAAAGAAATAAATAGTAAAAACTTTAAACGAGAATAACTCAAAATTGTTCCCGTGTTACATAGCACCTTCATCCACTCGCGTCTTCAATTATTTTTGTTAAATATAATCACCTTAAATTCTTCATTATTTCGAAAATCTTCAAATGCTTTCCCTAAAACTCCCATAAGTTCAACAATTCCATTAAATTTCTTATTAATTTTGACTCGACTATCACTTTGTAACGCCGTTAAAATAAATAAAATCTTCATATCTAAGATTTTAACATCGATCGGAATCTCATTCTCGCTTTAAAAGAATATATTCATTTAACAACTCTTTTAATATCAAAATACTCACGGATAATGTTTAACCCGTTTAAAAATACCCTCCAAAACACCATGTTTTAAACAAACCTCTCTAGAAATATTAGCATTAAACAAAATATTACAACAAGCTTTTAGCCCTTCGATGAGCTTATCGTTATAAACAACAGTATTATTATCTCCTCCCAACCCCCCCATTGCTAGTATTAACACCAAAATGTTCGTTGAAACAAGTTCATTTAAACATTTTTTCTCACGACTTAATAATCGGATTATTATCAAACAAAATTGGTGTAAATCCCCTTGTTCTTTATCTTTTAAAATGTGATACAGTGCTTTCCATAATGATACTCTCGTGTTGTCTTCATCTAAAGCTGGGAAATTAAATTGATCTGAAAACTGGTTTTAAAACAAATCAATTATTAGCATTATTATTTTTCAAATTTAAACCTTTTCTATTAGATCTTTAAGAATTTCTTTTTTAGCTGCGTTATCATCGCTATTTAATACTTCAATTTGTGATTCCATATTTTAAGAAATTTTAACAATCTTTATAATACGCCCTAAAACAAGTTTTGAGGTTAACCATTGATTTTAGTTTGGTGTAGAATGAAGGTTAATAATCGATTTAGTAAAAAGAGATGTACATATTTGTAAATTGATGTAGAAAGTGATGCAACATATTATTTATTTTTTTTTAAATTTAATTTTAGATTAATCTGAGTTGATTCTCAAAAGAGAAAGTTATTTATAAAAAAAGGTTTTTATGGTTCATGTAATTGCGGAAAATAATTATACAAAGAGGAGGAAGTTTAAAGATAATGTAGGTCGGTTGTATGGGTCATAAATGCAGTTGGTACCAACACACGTTTATCCAATTCAATCTAATCATTCAATAAAAGTAATCAAATTATTTTATTTTAACGAATCGATAAGACTGCAAAGAAAGAAGAATAACTTATAATTAAAGTGACAAAAATAATTGAGTCGCCTCGGTTGGTATTATTGCGATTTAACTTCACGTTGATTATTTTTACTTCTTCCTGTCAAACCTGTCAAAATGTTAAATTGTGTTAAATCGGATAGTTAACGAGTTCCTCAAACATATTTTAAAAATATGATTGTGGTGACATGACATGAATTATTTACGGTACTGTTCATAGTGCTAAAAATAAATTAACTATACACATACCACATGTACAAATGTATTCCATATGCATAAGTTTATAACCTAAAAAATCCAGTTGTTAAGTAATAAGTAGTAACGTAAAAATAAACGTATAAAGTATAATAAATCAAAAAAATGAGTGCAATATTCAGACACGTAAACGCGATAGTTTTAATATTCTTTGGTATTTGGATTGTGATCCTTTTATTTATTGCATTTCCGATGATCTCTACACACGTATCTCCTGCAAATACGGAAACTGTAGATCGACTTGCGAAGGCTTTAGCTGATTTAGAGATACTCCGTAAACAAAATAACGAGTTACAAGAGCTTTTTAGAGATATTAAATTAGGGTAATTATTCAATGCACTCTCATTTATCGAGTTTTACAACCTCAACATCTTTTGTAGTGATTTTAAAAGTGAAGAAAAAGAAGCAATAGAAAACTTTCAAATGCGTCTGACGAAAGTGGAACACCCAAAATCGAAAAGACTTCAAGACGTCGGGTTTGTAAGCCAAAAAGAGGAACCAAACTCTCAATACGAAATATTGAGGAGACGAATTGCCACAAATACAAAGGAGTTATTTTATTATGTTCGGGGTGAGATGCATAATCTGAAACAGCAAGTTCAACAGTTATCGGTGAACGCTGAGAGTTCTGTGGATGAGTTTTTGAAGGTGACCAAAGAGCACGAACGATCTTTATTGCATGATATCGCGCAATTGGGGGAGATTGATGGTTTCGCTACTTGGAGGGAATTAGAAGCTACCGAATTAAGTAATTTGGTACAGAAACGATTGAAGTATTTACAAAATCCCGCTGATTGTGAAAGTGCCAAAAAATTAGTTTGCAACTTAAATAAAGTAATAAAAATAATTTTAAACAATAAATTTTTAATTTGTAATTATTTTAAGGGTTGTGGGTTTGGGTGTCAACTTCATCATGTAGTATACTGCTTATTGGTGGCTTATGGAACCGAACGTACTTTAATTTTAAAATCGAAAGGTTGGAAATATAATAAAGGGGGATGGGAGGAAAAGTTTAAACCAATAAGTGATACTTGTACAGATACGTTTGGTGAAAACGGCTCAACTTGGCCTGGTAATGATTATCATGAATAATAATAAAAAATAATTTAAAAATTGATTATTTTAGGAACCCCCGAAACTCAAGTTTTAACTATATCCGTTATCGATTCGATTTCACCTCGACCTCCGTATCTTCCACCGGCAATCCCCGAGGATTTAGCCCCGCGATTAATACGATTGCACGGCGACCCCATCGTTTGGTGGATCGGACAATTTTTAAAATATTTAATGAAACCACAAGAAAAAACTTCGGCTTTAATGCAAGATACTATGTATAATATTGGATTTAAAAGACCTATTGTTGGGTAAAAATATTAATTTTAAAATTACAAAAAAGTGATGCAAACAAATTTTTTAGTGTTCATATTAGAAGAACGGATAAAGTAGGCACAGAAGCCTCTTTTCATTCTGTTAATGAATACATGGCTGTTGTTGAAGATTATTACGATCAATTAGAATTAAAAGGAGCAGTTGAAAAACGTAGGATATATCTCGCAACGGATGACCCGAAAGTTTTAGCAGAAGCGAAAAAAAATTATCCCTCCTACGAGATTTTGGGTGACGCTTCTATATCAAAAACGGCATCGATTTCAACAAGATACTCAGAACAATCTTTAAACGGGATCATTTTAGACATTCATATGCTGTCAATGAGCGATTATTTAGTTTGCACGTTTTCATCTCAGGTTATTTAAACAACAAATTTAACAAAAATGTTTAACCACAACATTTATTAATAATTTTTAGGTTTGTAGAGTTGCGTATGAAATAATGCAAAATTATTTTCCGGATGCGTCCGATAAGTTTAAATCCTTGGACGATATTTATTATTTCGGGGGTCAGAACCAACACAATCGCGTGGCTTTGTTGCCACACACCGCGCAATCCCAAGGCGAGATTAACTTGAACGTTAACGATTTGGTTGGAGTTGCTGGAAATCATTGGAATGGTTATAGTAAAGGGAAAAATTTACGGACGAAACAAACGGGGTTATATCCAAGCTTTAAAGTACAGGATAAAGTGGAAACAGTGAAGTTTCCAACGTATGCCAAAGCCACTAATAAAAATAACGATAATGATAATGTGTAATAAACAAATTATTTAATAATTTTATTTCAACAGAAAAGATATTGTTGTTTTAAACCACGGAAATAAAACTTTGCATTACGTAGTTTTATATTAAAATTTTATGTTTGTCTAGGTTTTATGTTCCTATATTTTATAATTTTTAAATCAAATTAAACTATGCTTCATATGTAAATATGAAGAGTAGTGCTTTTCTGTTGTTCTGCTGGGATTCCTGTGGATTTTGCCAGTTCTTATAAGTGGCTGGGTCCAAAAGGCTCGTGATCTTGTGCAATCTTGTTGTATTCATTTCTGTCCATAACTAAGGTCGCATTCCCCTTGTGCGCTGGTAGAACGATAATGTTATCGTTCGTAGCTGCTTTAAGCACGTTATCTTAAAAGTTAATTTACATATTTCAATTCAAGTGGTACCTAGGTATTAAATTAAATTTTTTTTATCAAAGTGAAGTTTATTAATTAATCAAAAGATGGAAATTACATTTAAAGTGATTTTATTAATATATTGTAATAATTTTAACATTCTCTTAGTTCACCGAGAGAACATAACCTAGAATTTGTGACAGAGAGATTTTCTGTTGGTGAAAATCTTATCTTAAACCGTTTTGTTTACTTTCAAATGTATCAATTATTGTAGTACAGCTCCTAAAGCACATTTTTCATCCATCGTTTGAGGTTTTAACGTTATTTTGAGGAAGAAATCCTTGATTTAAATTTGAATTTTTCCAACTTTACTCATTGTTGAAATTTGGCGTGTACTCCAATGTATGTCTAAAAACAAGAAAAGACAACGTTGAATACGAAGTTTTATTACGTTTCATAAACGAATAAGGGAGAAATCAGCGAAAAAAGAATTAAATTTTGAAGGTTAATTCCGAGAAAAATCAAGAGATGACGCTAGTTTCGAAGAAAGAATTTTGAATTTTGAAAAGGGCGCGAAGCTAAGGACCAATCAGAAACGAGGAAAAAAACGGTTGGAGTGCCGGGGTATATAAGGAGATCGCGAACAGGGAGTGAGCGAGCCGTCGTCGGACCAGCGTCGAATGCACGCCGTCAGATAGAAGAATTTTTGAAAAGATAACCTCAAAAATCTAAGATAATTTTTAAAAAAAAGTCAAACCAACTTACAATATTAAAATAAAAAGAGAATCATCCTACAACCTATTCCAAGAACTACTGATACTTCTTCGAGATCATCCAAGACCCTATTTCCGAAGAACAAACAGTTCAATTTCCCGTAAGAAGAATCCTGTAGACAATCCAGAAAATTAGTTAGTGCCCCGAACACAAGAGACAATCCATAATCCAGATACCACATTGAACTCCAATCCATTATTTTTCACAGTGAGTCGGATGATAATTTTATTTTATTATTTAACATAACCTACAAAAAGAAAAATCAAAGAATCAAACTCAAAGAACAACTCACAAGAGTTTTCCATTTGTTATTTTCAAAGAACGGTTCTAACTAGTTTTATCCCAAGGTTTATATATAAGAGGTTGTCTAGGTTCGTACGCAATCATACTGCGCATTACGTCACATGTGGAAAATAATACCGCCAAGCAGTACCGGTTGCGTGCGCAATCTGTGATCGTTTACGTCACGAAACACTGCTACTCTTGCCCCTTGCCCACAAACTTAAATCAAAGTATTGCAGCATAGGAACTTAGACAACCTTTAATATATAAATCTTGGTTTTATCCTACTCTCTCTCTCTCAAATAATAGACTGGTTCTCTCTAATATCGATATTTCAGTCGATAACCGCAGTTATCTATTTTATTTAAAAATTTATCTCTCGTAAATAAGCATTGTTATTAAAGTTAATTGAGGAAAACCATTTTTTTTGTTACTCATAAAACGAGTTAATTTGATTTTGTGTTAATTAAATGAATTTTCTGTCGAACCTGATTAATATTCTTTTGAACCTGAACTTGCCCGAAAGTTTTTAATAAGAGTCTCTTAAAATTAAAGAAACCCAAATTTATAGATTAATAACTTGTGTATAAAACATCACACAAGTAAAACAGCACAATATTTTCATTAAATTTTAAAATTTATATAAAAAACCGGATATTTAACATAAATCTTTTTGACTTTTCATATTATTTTGATTCGTTTTATTATGCTTAGGGGCGCCCTCTTTACACAAAAATTATAACTATTTTTATTTAGAGGTTATGTTAGTTGTTTAAAAGTTTCATTTTTCGTTAAAATGGATTTCGAAGCGATTCACAAGCAATTTACCGAACCGGTTTATTCGATTGATTTACAAGAAAATAGCCCTGTTTTAGCTGTTCATTATTCCACTTATGAATGGTCTCAAGATATTATTTTGTTAGCTTTTCCCAAGAAAATAATCGTTGGTCAAATCCTCTTTGAGGTAATTATAAAGATATTTTATAGAAAGAAAACGTGTTATAAAACTAAATATTTTAGGATAAATTAGAACTAAGTATTCTGGCTGAAATCCAACATCCTCTTCGATGCACAAATTTATATCTTTCTTCTGAAACTGTGTTGAATATAATTCCGATAAACGTTCAATTTTGTACGGCGGCTAATGATTTTAAAATACGCATTTTTAAGACTAACTTATCAGATGAAAATTCTTGTATGGAATTAACTGGACATGAAAGTTATATTAACGATCTAAATTATGATCCAACAAACAGTTATATTGCGTCTGTTAGCGATGATCACACAGTTAAAGTTTGGTCGACGGAGGATAATAAGTTAACAGCCTTTTTTAACTTAACATCCCCAGGAGTATCCTGTTGCTGGCACAGAGAAGATCCTTTAAAATTATTGGTTGCTGAAAAAATCGGAGTAATTCGGTTTTACAACGTTTCAGCGATTAAACCAATTTTATCGTGTAGTTACACAAAATCATTATCAGCGGCTCATTGGTCCCCAAATGATTCTCAGTTACTTGCATCATTACATATGGGAGAACTTTTATTGTGGGATGCAACACGTTTGAGTCGCCCAATTCAAACTAAATTGATTTATACAGAATCTGGTGGTGATTTAAAATTTAATATGTCCGGGGAATTTTTAGCGATTGTGAATAAACTGGAAAACTCTATCAAAGTATTTCACGTTCAAACACAACAGGAACGGTTAAACGCAACTCTTTCATCACCAACAAACATTACATGGCACTTTAGATATCCCTTAATATGTGTGGGAGATGATCGTAAATTGAATTTTTGGAAAATTCCTGGAAAATAATTGTCAATTTAAAAAAACATAACCTCAAAAGATGGAAATTAAATTTAACACGATTTCATCAATAAATAAATGTAAATATTCATTAAATCTTAAAAAATTAGGTAAAAATATGTATTTAATGCGTAAACATTAATTTTTTGATTCTAATTTTCCGATTTTTATATTGAGGTTATGTTCCTGGAAAATGATAAATAAATCAATCAATATAATCTGTTTTTTATTTAAATTAATTGTCAAAGCGTCGTCAAGTTGGTATTGAAAGTAAAAACGCATGTCGTGACTTTTACTTTAATTGTGTGCCACCACTGTCTATCAAATTTGTTAAGATTGATTAAAAAACAATTTTCATATAATTTTTTTGTTGCTAAATCTACCATAAAAATGTTAAGAAAGGGTGGAACGGGATGTGAACTGTCTAAACGCGAAAAAACTCTATAATTAGGTATTGTGAAGAAGTACAGACGGAGACACCAAATAAGAATTTAAAATATATATGTGATAAAGCTTCACGTATTTTTGATGTATGTGTATTGCACTTGAGTTTTAAAATTAAATTTATATTCAACATAATTGTATTAGGTTCACAGCACGACGGTTTTTAAAATTATTCAAACCTACAAAAAATATCAAACTGTAAAAAAACCAAAAACACAAGGGCGTTGTAAAATGAACTACAAAACGGATAATAATTTATATTTTATTAAAGAAGAGTTAGGAAGACAAATGTAGCCCGAATGTAAAATCCGGGCTAAGTGCAAAAAATGAAGTTTTGAGATAAATGATAAAAACTTCCTAGGAACATATTCTGCTTAAATATTTAACTTAACTTCACCTGTCATCAGTAAAGGGCTTTACATACCTATGAAATTTGAACTAAGAATACCAACATGCCTATTTTATATGTAAACTTTTATTTAAGAAATTATGAAAAGAGCTATGTGCCAATACTTTTTTGGTAAAAAGGGGGCTAAGATACCAGTTTAAAGTTCGGTATAATGATAACTGAACTGACTGAACTGTATGAATATAACACTTTATTTCATTGTTTGAATGGTGTTTTGGTGAAGGGGGGTTAAATTTTTGGAGTAGGTGGATGGGGGAAGGGTCTACGGGTCAATTTTGTGCAGAACAGCAAAGAACAGGAAAATAAGAGTTTTTAGGCTAGATAATAATAATAATAAATCAATGTTTTATAAGTTTAGTATTATATTGAAGTAATACGTACAAGTTATCTTAATTAATGCAGTAAGAGTTAAGAACAAGATACTGTAGAAAAAATCAAAAATATAAACAAACAAACATAAAAAATAACCGAATTAAGACCAACTAAAAATTGTACTGTTTGAAGTGTCTTTTATGCCGTTAACTCCCTATAAAACTGTTTAGTTTCTTCTTTAAGGTATGGTATCATTTTCTTCAAATCTGCTTTCTTTTCATTGTTCAGTCGCGTTGCCATCTCCAGCTGAGGTAGATTCATACCTACAATATGGTTCTTTGTGATATTCTTTTTGAACACATTCGTAATCTTCCATGGTTCAAGATCACTAAAGGTTTTTTTTGTACATACTCTGCCGGGGTTGTCTTTTGATACTTTAATCCAAACTACTTTTGATATTTCTAACTGCGTAGTGTTAAGATAAAGTTGGGCTAGCTTGGCAAAGTTGAAAAAGTCCTCTTCCTGCATCATGGTTGTTTCAAACGAATTCTTATCACATGCGTTGCAAATAACTCTGCAAAGGTCCATTGGCACTTCACACTTGGCTTTCTTTCTTTTTTTCTCTATGATTGCAAAATCACGGTCACAACTAAGATATGAGTGGCCTGACACGACAAACTTATGCTGGATCTCGTCAGCATAGCCATTACATACTAGATAACAACTACTTACTACATAAAAACACAATCATTTTATTTTTATTTTGTTCGCAGCAGTTGTCACTCCAAATTACAAACTGTTTCTTGTGAGTAATATTACTTTTTATACCTTTGAGGACGCAACTTGCGATTTCATTTCCTCCACGATCACTGATACCCTCGTGCCATAAAAACATTAAGCCTTTATTATTATCAGCCTTGTGTATACATAAGTTGTAGCACGAAAGTTGACGCAAATAGTACATTTGACAATGCGTTAACGCAGGTAACGACAGAACTTTTTCTAAGTCTATTGCCATTGTACACATATTACTCGTAGGAGTTTGAGACTCCTGATGGTCATTTTTCATAACTGTGCGTGCGCTTTCCGCTTTACGATGATGCAGCGAGGCGCGATTTTTTACTCTGTTTACGGAGTCATTCATTATTTTACTGTGAATTACTGTCTTACATGTATCTTGTCTGGGGCGATGAAACCTAAGTTTTTGGATTTTTTGTCGAACTATTTTTTTGAAGTAACCGTACTTAACTGTAGTCGTCGGGTTACGATCCACGAAAGACGCATGCAGCTTGTTGTAATTTAAATCTGGGCTCAAATACAAATTTGAACTTTTAGCCCTAGTATAACGGCTCTCTTCTTTGGGCAAAGCAGCAATGTGCACAATAATGAGCCTTTCATCTTCTGCTGAATACTTTCTCTCTCTAATTTTGTTTCCCCTCCGCTCAATGTAAGTAACGTCCCCACGCTTTATCGCCTTAACGAGAGTTTCGACCCTACGCTTTGTAATACCAAAAACATCGAGAAACGTTTTCTTGCAAACTTGCTTACAAACACCTTTGCCATCTGGGATAGTAAAAAAGACAGATGCCTGGCGTCTACTTGCTGTGGGATCCACATATGAACCATGGCGCCTGCGCTTAACACCGAAAACAGATATCAGCCCCATTAAGTAGGAATTTTGTTTAACATTATCTCCCAGTTGATAAAACTTATTGAACAGACTGAGTTTTTGATCATGCCCCATATTTTTGCAGTCATAACGGCATTGGCATTGTACCTGAAAATCAAACAAGCTTTAGATAACTTTCCAAATATGTGCAAACTAACAAACTTACCTCTTCGCCTGGTGGTTGTTTTTCAGATAATCTTCCACAGGATCTTTGATTCTTATTAAACTGTGCTAGCCTCCCTTCACATGTCTTCCTACGTTTTTTAGTTAAATCAGTTGTTTCCATATTTATAAAACCCACAAAATAACACTAATCACAAGCACTGATCACCAAACATAACCTCTAACAACTCAGAGAGTAACAAGACACATAGAACGTTTTTTACCAAACACCTGATGCGTCATAGCACACCACGCATCATAGCTGATTTTTTAAAAACTAGTTCCACAACAAACTAATGATAGCCCACTTTATACGGAATTGCATTTGGTACATTGCACGTATTTCACAACCTAACGCGAAAATGAATTATTTGGCACTTAGCCTGGATTTTACATTCAGTCTACAAATACAAAAATTGCATGAAAAGAAACAGTATTTTAATCTTAATGATTTACTTAATTTTGCAAGAAATGAATGTGATTTTACTAATGGTAGATCAAAATTACATAAAATTATAAAATCTATGGAATATAGATATAAAAAGATTAGCAATAGAAAAGTGTTAATTGAACAACCACATATAGTTTCAAAAAGAATTACATTTTTAAAGACATACTTGCAATACCTAGAATCCGGAGAGTATACTTTTGTTTTTCTTGACGAAACTTGGATTTACGAAAATGGCACCCAAGTTTATCAATGGGTAAATGAAAATGAAAGATTCGGTATTCCGCAAAGAGCAGAAGGCGAAGGAAAAAGATTTACAATCTTGCACGCAGGCACTTCGTCAGGGTTTTTGCCAAATTGCGATCTCTTGCTCAGTGACAACACGGAGCACAGAGATTATCATAAAAATATGACGTCAATTATTTTTATGGAATGGGTGCAAAATCAATTACTTCCAGCATTAAATAATTTGGGTGCGAAGTGTGCGGTAGTAATGGATAATGCTCCATATCACTCAACACAAATCGAGAAAGCTCCAAGTTTCTGCACAAAAAAAATGATATGAAAAAATGATTAACTGAACATAATATACAGTTTGAACCAACCTTAAATAAAAAATCGTTATGGGAAATAATCCGTTATTACAAGCCTCAAATTGAAAAATCCTTTGAAATTGATAAATTAATAAGAGACCATGGCCATACTGTTCTTCGCCTTCCTCCATACAATTGCCAATATAATCCCATTGAACTATGTTGGGCGTTCTTAAAAACTTATTACAATAAACATGTTCAGTCCAGCTCGGAGAAAAAGATCTGTCGTGTCAAGGAGACTTGGCAAAAAGCTCTTGGTCATTAGTAATGACCATGCCTACTTCTATTCATCACTGCCTCTCCCTGATCTCCATATTCTCCTATACCACCTCCCCCCTTGTGTATATGATTACTAGGGCACGGAACTTTTGTAACAAAACGATACGATTTCCCCCCTCCACTCGTTCTCAGCAGAAAATTTCATACAAAAGTTGTTCTAAATTAAATTCTAAAACGATTTTCTCAATAAAAAATATATATAATATATATATAAAATTTTTTTTGAGATTATGTTCTTAATTATTGATCAAATCAAAAATTTTTATTAACAATATTTGTTTAGAATTACTTCAGGCTTAACAGTGTTTGTTAATACAATTTTTTGCTAACTTGAAATTTTAATTTCCCTCTGAATAGTATGCTATCAAAATTAATTATCTCAACAATTATTGTTTTTATTAAAAAATGTTTTAAATAAAATTTGTTTCAATTTCGATTTTGAATCAATTATCTTAATAAAAAATTTTTACATCTCTATTAATTAACCATCTAAGTGTAATTATGTATAAAAATTTAAAAATTATTATTTTGAGGTTATCTCCTTAATTATTGATTAAATCAAAAAAAGTTGTTGACAAAGTTTGTTTAGAATTGTTTCAGGAACAATTTTTAGTGACACAATTTTTTTCTTACTTGAAATTTTAATTTCCCACTGAACAGTATGGTATTCTTTTAATCAAGATTTTCTGAGAACGAGTGGAGGGGGGAAATCGTTTTGTTACAAAAGTTCCGTGCCCTGGTCATTACACTCCGGAGATGTGGGCAAATAGTGTTCGCCACTGTGAAGAACTAATTAAAAAAGATTGGACAACATTAATGGGAAATTCATTAATAACTGATTTACCTCCTGTCATCATCCAACTAGCGGAAGACTCAGATTCTTCCAGTAATTCTGATTTTTAAACAATATTCAAATTTTAATTATAGCACTTAATGATGTTATCTTAATATATTGCGCACGAGTTTTAATTTCAAAACGTAGATATTAGCCAAGTGACGAGAGATTAGTGGCTTCGTCTTTAAAGTGACAATCGGTGACAACTTCGTTTAGAATATACACAACCTTACTTATTATTTAGTGGAAAATATTATAAAGCGTGGTCATAGAACATGGTATCTAGGGTGGTACAGACCGTTTTTTTATAAAAATTTGGCAATGACAATTGATTTAAATAAAAAACAAATTTTAGAATAAATACATTTATTTGTACTTAGCTGCGATAAATTGTATACATTTTTACAAAATCTCCAATTATTTTATTTTTAATCCTTAAGCCTAAAATATTCCTTTACAAGTTTGTTGTAAAAACACTTAAAAAATGGAAAACACAAAACCAAGCCGAAGAGCGTGTTCTTTTTGTGTATATAGTAAAATTCGGAATATAATTAAACATCAAAAGATGAAAGCTAGCCAAAGATTTTCGAAAAATTGTATAATACGCTGTATATCGATATTGTGTCCAACCACTTTTTCGTTTAAATATTAACATCTTTGTATTTAAAAAAATCAGACCCAAAAAATCTTAAATTAATCTAAGGTAATTAAAGAAAATTTGTGTGTTGTGGAAAATTAAAAAACTAATCAAAAAAAATTTTAACGTATCACAGACAAACAGATGCCCCAAGGACAAAAAGCTACCGTATTTTGTGCACTTTTTACCTTTAAAATTGTTTAAGGGAAATAAATTTTGGACCACGGCATCTTTCTGTTTAAACAAAAAATTTCATTATCGTCTTTCTGCGTTTTCCGCATTCTCATTTTCAAAAGCTGTTATTTTTGGTTGTAACACAATGCTCGCGATACTCAAAGAACACAAACACAGAGTCACCGTTCCGATTAAAATATACACAGCGGTTATCAGCCAAAACGCGAATAAATACAAACTTTTATTACAATATTTTCCGTTGTCTTTTAGCGGATCATAATTTGGTTCGTATTCTTTGTAAACCCAAACCGATCCAATTATAAACCATCCCAACATAAAACAGTTTAATAGTGTTTGAGTCGGTGATTGACGAAGTTGTTCTTCTTGTTGATCCTCTTCACGCTGTCTTACTCTCGTTGATAAATGTAAAAGTTGTTTTAAAATACCAAAAATACCTACATTTCATTTAATTCAATTTGATTTATATACAGGATGTCTCAGCGAGACCGGTTATTAGACGTTTCTGGGATTCTGGCGAAAATAAAAATTTGAGAATTCAGACTTAAGTATTATCAATTACGATCTCTTCGTCTAAAATATTTTCAGATTTCTTGCACTTCCGGTTATACCGGAAGTCGTCACCAACTTTATTTTTTTAAATGGAACACCTGTATATTTTTACATATTTGGATTTGTCTGTTTTCAAGGTTTATAAATAACTTTACCTTTTGCAATTTGATTCGATGCAATTTGCTCAAAAAATCAGAAAACACTCAATTTTTGGGATATCAATTTAGGATTGAGAACATGCTTAAGCAACATGATGGAGTATGTTTTGGTGCCGAGAACTGCGGTCTAGAACGTTTGATCACTTTACTATGGCACGTTAACTTTTCAAAATTTGGAAGTACCATAACTTCATTATTTTAAATGGCACCCCCCATATTTTATTTTTTAGTCGTCTTCGGTGTCTCATTCTACATCTTTTATATCCCATATGGCCCATACCTAATAAAGGTGTCCCAACAAGAGCGCCGGATTTAAATTTGCCGCCATTTTATTAATACGAGTTGTACGGCGTTTTTTGTTTGACAGTTGTCACGTATAGACCGCGCGATTTATGAATATGGTGAACTATTCAAACGAACAACGTCTAACTATTGTAAAAACACATTACAAAAATGGTGAAAGTTTTGCGAAAACTGTTCGCCAATTACGTCAAGTTTTCGGTCGCAATAATGCGCCAAATGAATCAACAGTGAGGCGTTTAATTACAAAATTTGAGACCAAATTTATGCTGGTGGATCAGAAGATCAATGTTCGTCGTCGTCCTTGTCGGTCACTTGAAAACATAGCCACAGTAAGGGAATCTGTGGTCGATAATCCAGGAACTTCCATTCGGCATCGTGGTCAAGAATTAAACATTTCCAGAAGCACTTTGCAACGCATTTTGGTAAAAGATCTGCATTTGCACGCGTACAAGGTTCAATTGGTGCAAGAAATCAAGGCGCCATGCGCAGCGCCGTGGATTTGCTGATTGGGTGTTGGAACATCATCAAATTAATGCGGACTTTTCGAAGAAAATCATTTTTTCAGATGAAGCACATTTTCAACTCGACAGATACGTAAATAAACAAAACTGTCGAATTTGGGGTACTCAATCAACCAATACATCCACCGCGAGTAACTGTTTGGTGTGCATTTTGGAGTGGCAGAGTGATTGGTCCTTATTTCTTTGAAAATGCGCAAACTGTTAATGGTGTGCGGTATCGGGAAATGTTAACGGAATTTTTGTGGCCCGAATTGGATGTCATTGATGTGGAGGACATGTTTTTCCAACAAGACGGTGCGACCTGCCACACAGCACGTGAAACAATGGCGTTACTGTAGACAAAGTTTCCGGGCCGTGTCATTTCTCGATTTGGCGATCAACATTGGCCACCAAGATCGTGCGAGCTAACACCGATGGACTTTTTTCTTTGGGGCTATGTAAAGGAAAAGGTGTATGCGAATAAGCCTGAAACAGTTGAAAATCTTAAAGAGGAAATACGGCGCGTTATTGGTGAAATACAGCCACATTTATGCGAAAACGTTATTGAAAATTTCAACAAAAGAGTAACCCTGTGCCAGAGGTTTCGTGGTGGCCATTTGCCTGATGTTGTATTTCATATTTAATCGGAACTATTTTTCTTTATGTTGAAATCAAAATATTTGCTTAATTCAAAAAATAAATGTGTTTTTCTTCAAAATTAAATCCGGCGCCCTTGTTGGGACACCCTTTATTAATAGTTTGGGAGATAATTAGGGTTTTTTGAAAAATACACACATACCATATGGATATTTAGCCTAGTGTGCCATGAAAAACAAGCCTTCTCAATGAGTTCTTGTCAAAGACTCACTTGTTTATGTCACTTGATGCATGTGAGCTAATAATTATCTGTTATGTCCTTTAATATTAGTACTGAAACGAGTTAAAATCGATAACAATTACGAAAGTAATATTTACACAAATCAAGAAATTCTTAATTTATTTTCTTTGCATGAAAAGCGCGACAAAGTTCGTAATATGATTCTCAGATCTTCTTTGGCAGCTCGAATAGAGGTGTTGGGACTGGCCTCGAAATGTTGTCGCACTTTTCGTGCACAAAAAATAAATTATGGATTTCTTCATTTGTATAAACATTATTTACGTTATTAATATCCATATTAACTGGTTCTAGACTCACAAGCATCAAACAACCTAATTAGACTTTGACGTTTCATCAATAAGTCATTAAACATTTGTTTTCCATGGCACACTAGGTTAATATCCATATGATATGTGAGCATTTTTCAAAAAACCCTAATTATTGCTCAAACTATTAATGTTAGGCATAGGACATATGGAATATAAAAGATGTAAAATGAGACGCCGAAGACGACTAAGTAATGAAATATGGGGGGTGCCATTTAAAAAATGAAGTTATGGTGCTTCCAAATTTCGAAAAGTTAACGTATCATAGTAAAATGACCAAACGATCTAGAAAGCCGTTCTCGGCACCAAAACATACTCCATCATCTTGTTTAAGCATGTTCTGAAGTCTGTATTCTCAAATTTTTTGTTTGGCCAGAACCCCAGAAACGTCTAATGACCGGTCTCGCTGAGACACCCTGTATTTATTTTTTTTTTATTTACTTACCACCAACTAATAAATAAACTGGAATGTATTCGCCTTGGGGACACTCGTGTAAATAAATCAGACCCATTACGATCATACAAATCGGTACAATTATAGTTACCCCTAATATAACGGTACAACCAACTATAAAAAATAATAAATTAATGAAAGAAATACACAAAATATATTTTTAATACCTGCACCCAATAAAATTATTACCACATTTTTTAGAAAATCAAAAACTCCTTTACTTGTCTTTCTTGCTTCTCTTACTCTACCAAATAATGAATCGTACGAAGGTGGAGGTCCTAATAGCAAGACATAAATTAATATCAATTACTACAATTATTTTTATTTACCATTGATTAAATTTTTGAAAATTTTTATTCTTACCGTTTGGATCGATAGCTTCTTCGTAAGTTGGTGGTTCTCCCAAATCTTGGGAGATAGCTGTTGAAGGGCCCCCATACAAATTATAGTACGATGGCGGGGTACTTTGCAAGTCATTTACCGAGCTGGACATCAGGCCCACGTTCATTAGAAACTATTTAATTTTACTACATACACGGTGTACATTATTTTAAGGGACGAAATTATTTTCAAGATTCCGTTTTATTTACGCAGATCTATTATATTCCATTAGAGATTCCACCACCATGTCTTTTCTTATTGAGAATATTGAGCAATTATTTGACGTTTCTTTGACAGATGATTGTCAAAACGCGAAATACCAACATTAAAAAATAAATTTTTTGAAAATATAAGATATTGTTTTAATAATAAATGTAATAAACGTTAACTTAAATAATTAATTAATGATTACGTTAAATTGATTGAATTAATTTAGGATATTAAAGTAATTGACGGTAAAGAAAAATTTGGTAGTAACGTCAACAGATGGCGGGAATAAACATGGAGACATTTAAATGTTGAGTTTATTAATTTAAAAAGATTATATAAAATAAATTTTGTACTTAAAATATTCAGAAACAAATATAGTAACTCCTCTTTGTACATAACTACTCATTCTTTTTACTCATCAATCTTCTTGTATAAAGCACACGAAAAAATCATTCCCAAAATCTAAAAAATAAACATAAATAATCATAAAATCAATTTAAAATTAATTTTTACTTACCAATATACAAGCGACAATTATTCCAGCACTTCCAATAATAACCGCATGTTCTTTAA
Organism: Onthophagus taurus; assembly: GCF_036711975.1. Classification (NCBI taxonomy): domain Eukaryota; kingdom Metazoa; phylum Arthropoda; class Insecta; order Coleoptera; family Scarabaeidae; genus Onthophagus; species Onthophagus taurus. Next base: position 34,804,356 of record NC_091976.1, read on the forward strand.
CCAATTTCTTAGTGATATTCAAACAACCGTTGGTATACATAATTATTGGGCTATGTTGGGTAACATCTTGACATGATTGTCTTACACCAGGAGCGGTCTCCCTGCAACATGTATCGGGAGTTTTGAAATCCCAATCGCGGTATGAATTGACTCCACAACATTGCAGTCTAGTTTGAGTTTCATCCCAAGCATCGGTAACTGCCCGGTTATTTCCATAATGTTTTAATGAGGCTAACATAGCATTTTCTAAGGTGGTCTCAATTTTTCCTCTAAACACATATCCCAAAATTCCTCCAATAAGCATTGTTACAAATATTAAAAAAACACAAATGAAATACTAAAAATAAAAAATTAATTTGATGTTGATGAATTATTGTTGTTACATACAGCAACGAGAAGACATCTAATTTCTTTAATAGAGCCAAAATATCCCAAAAAGGAAATAAAACAAACTATTATTCCCATTGTTAACATGATGTAGATAGATCCTGAGTATAAATTTGTTCCCAAGAGTTGATTTGCAAAAGCTTTATCAGTTATTGACCATATTCCTAAAGCTACAAGAACTAACCCACCAAGCTGTAATAAAAAAAAATAAACATTTTAAAACATTTAATAAAACAATTTTTTGGTATGAATACATACAAAAATTATTAAATTGGTAACAAACATTGCGTATTTCACACAATTACCACACCCATCAAGTTGTGCGTACCCCATTTTAAGAAATAAAAAAGAACTTCACACAAGGGTTAAAATCAACGTATATTGCTACAAATGAAATTGGAAATTCACTTTCTACGTTCTACTTTGTGCACGCGAGGCCTTGTACTCTTAAGTCACACTTAAGTTTTCTTCTGAGCTGAGTCACAGAACCAAGCGAGGATTCAGCGCACGAAACGCTTAGGAAGAACTGGTTTTGGGGGGGAAGACGTAAAATAGTTTAAATTAAAAATTTATGCTAAAAATTGCTTTATTTCATTTTATATTATAATTTTAACACATTTTTTAAATTGATGAAAAATTTTATTTTATTAATTACAATTTGAAACTTTTTATTATTAGTTATGCTATTGACTAAAAGATGCCGCTTATAAGTAATGATTAAAATTTCAATTAATTTAGAGCCATCTAATTACCAAGTACTAAACTAATTCTTTAATTTTAATTATTTTTTAAAATAATAAATAATTTAATTTCTTTTAATTTTTTTAATAACATACTGAAATGTAATGAAAAATAAAGATCGATAATCTTTTATTTTTTTGTGTAACACCCACTTCACGTGGACGTAGGTTCCCATTATGTTACGTTAACGTTACAGTTTATCGTCTCTCTATTTTATATTTGAACATCGCAGCCGTGCTCGTTCCGGAAAAGCCCCTTCGCCAACCATTACCGTGGGACAACGATTTTACCGAATTTGTTGTTAGCTTTTACGTCGATTGCACATCGTTTTGTATTATTAGGTACTCAACTAAAATAATAGCTTTTCGGGGATTAAATCAAATTTTTTCTGGAAATTTCAATAATATTATCTTGTAACTCTTATATCATAAACTAAAATATTTAAGCTTCATTTTAACATACATATCATATCATGATTCTTATTATGTTTGATTTTTAAATTTAACATTAACACAATTGGGTACTTAATTGAATAGTGAGTTAATTTTAGCTAAGTTATAAAAAAAATTGTTTCCGCAACATTTTTAGAGGTAACGGAAATCCCAATGTAAAATGCATTTTAATAAAGCCGAAACTAACGCAGATCTTTATATATAACCGGTCCTAACCGGTTTTGCAAAATTAAAATTTTATATTTATTGAGGCAAACACGCCGCTACTAGCCGCTACTTTTACGGGTTAGCTAGCGCACTACCAGCACGGAATTAGGCAGCCTTTATAATGTACAGATTTTTAATGGGGATGTATGCAATAGACTTTACTTAGTATATGCTTTGTTAATATAAACTGACCGGCAAAAAAAAACGGCCACTATAAATTAGCCAAAACTTCAAAGCTGGCTTTCTCGCGAACCGCGCATTCGATTTTGATGATTGTTTTTTTGATCGAAAGGTTGATTCTTCGGTAATAATCCTGCGATAGAAATTTTCATTTAGATTTTAATTTGAGCATATACGGGTTGCAAGAATGAGAAAAACTTTTGTTTCTCGAAATTTGTAATACCCTGTGGGGTGCAACTGCTACAGCAGATAGTGTTAACTGGAATCACACGGTAGCCCAATCTTTTCTGAACATCTTGTTTTTTTATTCACTCTATTATCTTTATTACTAACGAAGATGCAGTGTTTTAAAGCGAACGCCTGTAAAAACAAGACAAACAAGCATAAAAAAAGCTAAGGTGGCGCGCTAGGTAGCGTATGTCATTTGTTTCGAATAGTAAATTGACAGTTGTTAAAGATTTTTACAGTCTTTTAACATAATAGCAATCCCGTTGTCAGTAACTGATGTTGCGGCTATTGTTACTTTAATTGAGGATGGCAAAAGTCAGCAATACGTTGCCCATACGTTGGGTGTACCCTGAACAACAGTTCAGGATGCCTGGAACCAATATGTGGAAACAGGAAATTTCACTAGGCGGCAAGGTTTCGGTAGAAGACGAGTGACAACAGCAGTTGATGACCGATGTATTGTTCTAAACACTCTGAGGAATTTTAGAAAGACAGCTATAGAAACTCGGCATCCTCTTCAGATGGTGCGTGGGGTTGGCGTAAGTGAAAGAACTATTCATCGAAGACTTGATAAAAGTGATCTGACTGCAAGAAGACCTGCCAAAAGACCTCGGCTGCTCCAGAGACATCGGCGAGCACGTCTTCAATTTGGGCGCGTACGTATGAATTAGGGAATGGAACAACTCCGGTCGTAATGAAAGGTTTGCGACCTGCACCATTTCGGAAAGAGTACCTTTCCATGGAGGTTCTATTCCCATTTTATTGGTGACGGATTCATGCTAATGCATGACAATGCGCGACCGCACGTAGCACGTGTGGTTAACGAATATCTTGATGAAGTAGGGTATTGAACGGATAGAGTGGCTCGCGTGCAGCCCGGACCTTAACCCTATCGAATATCTTTGGGACCAACTTGAGAGACGCATTCGTCGTCGTCCTGTCCTACCGGACAATCTTCAAGAGTTACAAATTGCTTTTGAAGAAGAGTTTACCGCAATTGCTCACTGACATCAACGACATGCACCATTTGAAGACGACACCGAGCTTCTACAGCTGTCGTTCTACGATTGCTTAGAACAATAAAACGGTCATCAGCTACTATTGTCACTCGTCTTGTTTTCACAGGCGATCGCTTGAAAATACTGCATCTTCGTTAGTAACAGAGATAATAGAGTGAATAAAAAAACAAAATGCTCAGAATAGATTGGGCTACCATTTGATTCCAGTTAACACCCTCTGCTGTAGCAGCTGCACCCCATAGGGTATTACAAATTTCGGGAAAAAAAGGTTTTCTCATTCTTGCACCCCGTATATGCTCAAATTAATATCCGAATAAAAATTTCTATCGCAGGATTATTACAGAAGAATCAACGTTTCGATCAAAAAAAGAATCATCAAAATCGAATGAGTGGTTCGCGAGTAAGCCAGCTTTGAAATTGTGGCTACATTTTGGTGGCCGGTTTTTTTGCCGGTCAGTGTACTTTTATTCAATAATAACGATAACAATAATCGAGGTTGATTGTTGTTCCTTATTTTCTTAGACAATCCTTGAACACTAAATACGTTAACATTTAGTTTTATACCTAAAAAGGTGAGGTGAGAGTAAATCTAGAGATGATTTCCAGGAAAAAACGGATAAAAAATATTGATTATTTGGAAAACCAGACGTGCATTCTTGTTTACGATGGAAGCTTTTTAGCGTAATGTACCCAGATTACCTAGGATATGAGAGGTTCCTTTAAAATATACGCTTTTGTGTTATATATAACTAAGCCGGTACAGGATTGGCTAAATTTTTCTTTTTACTTTCCACACTGATGATTCACTTAACATAGAAATATAAAAAATCTTACATTATAAATGTTAGTTAAACTTAAATTATAAAAGTTATAAGTGAATGATTAAATTTCTGCTTACTTAATTACAAAGTTTTAAATTTACAATAAACAGACGTTGTTGGTCTTGAAGTAAACTGAGTGGATCGAATGTAATTTAACACCTCAAAACAATACTAAATATCAATTAATTAATTAATGAAAAAAAAATTTTTTTTCGAATATTTTAAAACGTACTCCCAAAACCATATTCCTTATTATTAACAATAGCGTTGACGCCGAAGAATGATCGTACAATGGGGAGGATCACTTTTGTTGTGTTTAATCCGGCCGGGATCAAAGGCTATTTTTGACGAGGTTAAACCCGCTTTCTTACCACCTTGGTATACTAATACATTAACGTCACTCAAGTTTCATACGATTAAATCTAATCTATTGTAACTATACATTCAAACATTCATGTAAGAAACTGCAAAGAATGAAACCAAATCTTCTTTGTTATAATATTTAAATCAATTTTGATTCATGAACTATCGAAAAAAAATTAACTAATTTATGTTATTAAATAATCGGCTTATAAGCTAAGTCGTGCTCCCACTGTATGATAACGCGATCCACCAGGACAGACCAAAACCGCTAATTTCCCAGTAATCCTTGCTCCGGAATGGTAGTGTGTGTGTAGGTCGCATTAGCTTCCCCGATACACATACTGGTTAAGGTCCAAAGCATTTGCGCTAATATGCCTATTCTCGACGGCGACCGTAATGGTTATATCACAGTATGAATACTCCCCACTCCATTCTCTATCTACAAACACCACGATGGTTCTACTTATCTAGTTATGGACCACTCCGTTCTACAATAATTACGTTTAGATAGGTATTAGTATTGTGGTTTTACAGTTATTAACTGAAATAATGCATCAATTATTATTAAATTATTTCAATAATAAGACTGAAATTACCTTTAAGGTATATCGGAAATACACATAAATGAATACATTCTAAGCGTCAATATGTATCGACTACTGAAATCCTTAAGAACAGAAAAGACACAAATTGTAGTGTTAAAGATAGTAAGGACGAAATACTGAGGGAGGAAAATGAAATTATGAAAAGATAAAGAGAGTATTATGGAGAGTTACTTAACAAATCGTAAGAGTAGTGTAAGAATGCCGGTTCTAGACCGGAAGTTAAGCCTGCCAATCCTGCGGTGACGTCACGCCTCAATGTATTAGGTATAGGGGGGGATACCAACCAAAGTTTGGGGGAAAAAAATTAGGTTGGTATTAAAAGTAACTAGAGATCTAGGGATTTTTGGAAAATTAAATAGAAAAATTTAAATACAATGGCGCCACCTATGATTGAGTGGTGTAAGTACTAGATTTAGGAATTTTTTATAAAATTAAACAGAAAAATTTAAATATAATGACGTTAGCTATGATTGAGATTGTGGAGAACATGGTTTACCAACCATTGGGATGTGTTGGGAACACTTAGGATCGATTTATTTTTTATACTGTGAGTAATTTCTATTGATTTTCGAGTTTTTCTTTTGATAATTTTATTTTTTTTAATTTTATCAACAGTTGTTATTGGAAATTTGTTTATCTAGAGAGATGTTATTGCGTCTAACCACATTTTTTTTTTTGCTGTACATTATCTCTACCGCCTGGTGCGAAATTTATTCATTCCGAACTTACACTCCAAACTGTTCACTTGAAGTTTATACACCGCTTATTGAAAAGATGGAACATCTAAATCGTTTAGGACAGTGTGAATTTTTACCTAAGAAAAAAGTGAGTGATTTACATTTGCTGAAATTGTTGAACTACGTGAAATGTGTTTGGTATATCTTGGAAAACTTAACAAGACATGTACTGTGCAAAAGATTGAATTTATAAAGAAGAAGAAGAAGAATATTGGTTCAAATGATGAAATTCCATCGGCATCTATTTCTTAAATGTAGTCATTTCAAGTTAATCACAGATTATATTATATATTGGTTTTTTTATATATTATGCTAATATAATTTATTGTTAATTTGAAATGTAATGATTTTTTTTTATTTTTAATCCCATATTCCCACTCAATCATAGGTTTCGCCATTGTATTTAAATTTTTCTATTTAATTTTCTAAAAATCCCTAGATCTCTAGTTACTTTTAATACCAACCTAATTTTTTCCCCCCCAAACTTTGGTTGGTATCCCCTATACCTAATACATTGAGGCGTGACGTCACCGCAGGATTGGCAGGATTAACTTAAAGAACCGGCATTCTTACACTACTCGTAAGAATACATTGCGAATGATGTATAAAAACCCTAAATATACATTAGATTACTTATTATATAGTAGACACTTTTCGATTTTGATTACTTGGAAGTTTTTACTTATTCAAATCTCTTATTTGCAACATTATCTTGTTTTGCTAAGTAGCTTAGTGCTAGTTAAATAAACTTTATTTAATTCGCTAAAAAGTTCTTTATGTTTAGAGGTTTATATGTTTCTTTCTAACCATGTATGTTGTTTCACCTCGAAATAAAATAAAAGGAGAGATTGTGATAAATGATTGTAGACGTTAACTTAGATAAAATAAATAGTCATCATCAGTTAGAATTTAGGAAACGTTCAAAGATGGGGAAAAAATATTTCATAACTATTTTTTATTATTTATTTTTCGAGATTATTGCGTGTATGTTTGGCGGGCAATTTAAGCTCGTTCACTGCCACGCCTCTTCAGTGTTGCGTTACACACTCGGTGGTGGTAGACGGTGAAAGCGAGCCACTAGACGACGATGACGACGACACGAGCACCAGAACAGCAACAGCAGCACGATAGCGAGGCCTGCGGTTTTCGATACCGCAACGCTGAAATGTCGGTTAGACACCTCAAATGTGTTCTGCTAAAGGCAGCCATCCTCCTCCTTCTCCTCTCTTAATACACATAGTGTACCTACCAACCAACCAACCAACTACAAGCCCGGTAATTTTGAATTAATCGCTCAAAGAGAACGTTGAACATATGTTTAAGCGCTGTTACATTCCGTAAATAATGTTTTATTAATCAATCTATAATAAGAATGATTATAATTGTATGTACAGGGTGTCCCAATTTCGATGTCCGCATAGGCTATCTCCGAAACTAAAAGAGATAGAAAAAAAGTAGCTTACATGTCATGATCCCGTTTTTCGAGAAAATGCTAATGCCGAAAACTCCGAACAGCTATCGTCTTTTGTTTTCACCCTATCGGCAAAAACTGAAAATTTTGCAAAAACGACAATCGCGAATATCTCACTTATTATCAAAGATGGAGTATTATAAATAAAACATTATATGGGCACCTTTTTACGAAGAATTCAGTGGCGTAGGTAGAATTTTTTTCCCATCTTTTATTTTCGAGATTTTAGACGTAACTTTATTTTTTTAAATGGAAACCATAGTTGGCTATGACTTAAAATAATTTGTTATTTTCTTCTGATAACAAATATATATAGTTTGTGGGGTATATTTCTTATAGTTATTGAATAATTAACAAAAATTCATTTTGTTCCATCTAAATCTAATGTATGTATTTAAAAGTTAATGTTGCTATGGTGATAACCATACATACTATGATGGAATATAATGTATCAATTTGTTTGTTCTTTCTAAAACTATTGTATGTATTTAAAACTTAATGTTGTTATGGTAATAACCATACCATGAGGGAAAGGATTGTTTCCAATTATTGGCAAAGTTTGTAGCAAGGACAGTAGAATCTAACAGGACTGCTACATCCATTGTATTTTTGTAGTCGACTACGGGTTGGTTGCCCGCACTCTACGTCACACTATTTGCCACGCCTGATAACTGTCTATGTTTTTAGAGGTTATATGATAGACATTAATACGTCTAAAAACATAAAACTTCAAAACTAATATGAATACGTCTAGGATATAACCTCTAAAAACACACAGCAAACGCATAGACTATAACAACAGCTAGGCGTGGAAAATGGTGTGACGTAGTTTGCTGGTAGGCTGTCACAACAATGGATGTAGCAGTCCTGTTAGATTCTACTGTCCTTGAGTTTGTAGTAGTATTTAAAAATTCACTAACAACTCTGGCATTATGTGCTGGTGCTTCGTCATATTGAAAATATATCATTTGAGACATATTTAGTGGCAAATTGTCGTCCAAAGGCTCAATGTGCTGCCTTAATATATTGAGATATTTCCCTGAGTTTAAGTTTTTATGGTAGACACTATATGCCAAAATTCTATTATCTAAAAGGGCACACCATACATTGAACCCCAATCTTCTTTGAACACTCAAAGACTTCATCGGTCCAGATTACATTTTGAACAAACAGCAGATTATTTAATTTTTTAAATATCATCTACAAAATTCTAATCTTCGATTGACATCTCCGGCACGTAAATAATGAGTTAGCCCCGCTTTGTATGGTTTATACTTATTTTTCTTTCATATTCGGGAGCAGCGTCTTTTGGGTCAGACGTCTTGTTGCAATTTCTCTTGCAGGTCATTTTGGTATGTTTTTGTATGTGGTTTGGGGAAGGACCAAATATCCATTAAATTTTCTGCTGACCGGCTGAAGGTTCGTACGTGCGGTTGTCTTCTTTCTGGATATCTTGTGAAATAAAATTCCGCGGCTAACGTCGCATTGTTATCTGATAACATGTAGCATTCCATCATGTTACATTTTTCATAATTTTCGAAATTCATTGTAAAGTTTTATTCAGTTTTGTTATACTTTGACACTTAACACGCTGGTGCATAATTCCAGCACATAATGCCAGAGTTGATATCGAATTTTTAAATACAAACTTTGGCAATTATTTGATACATTATGTTCCATCATAGTATGTATGGTTATCACCATAGCAACATTAACTTTTAAATACATACATTAGTTTTAGACAGAACAAAATGAATTTTTGTTAGTTATTCAATAACCATAAGAAATATACCCTACAAACTATATATATTTGTTATCAGAAGAAAATAACAAATTATTTTAAGTCATAGCCAACTATGGTTTCCATTTAAAAAAATAAAGTTACGTCTAAAATCTCGAAAATAAAAGATGGGAAAAAAATTCTACCTACGCCACTGAATTCTTCGTAAAAAGTAGCCCATATAATGTTTTATTTATAATACTCCTACTTTTTTCATAATAAGTGAGATATTTGCGAATGTCGTTTTCGCAAAATTTTCAGTTTTTGCCGATAGGGCGAAAACAAAAGACGATAGCTGTTCGGAGTTTTCGACATTAACATTTTCTCAAAAAACGGGATCATGACATGTAAGCTACTTTTTTTCTATCTCTTTTAGTTTCGGAGATAGCCTATGCGGACATCGAAATTGGGACACCCTGTACATTTAGATGTTTATTATTATTCGCCAAGAAAGAAGTTTTTTGAAATTTTCTCTGGCGACCAATAATTTGTCCCCCCGTTTTTTTATAACGCTAAACTTTTAATAAAACAGCACCAGATACCGTGCAAAAGAATATAATTAAGAGTTAGCCGCCGCGAAAGCGGGTAGGTAACGCAAAACTTTCGTTATAATTTCTGGCGTCGCGACGCCTTACGATATTTTGTTCCTTAACATAAAACAACCCCTCCTTTTAGTTCTTGTAGTTCTTCTAGTTACGCTTCTTACCAAATTTAAATCTTCTCAGATCATATCAATTTTCTTTTGGAAATACATAGTGGTAGTAGTAGTTTATTTCGATTTGAGTAAAAGGGAAAATTTGGTTTAGCCGATTCGGGAATGGGGCGGGTGGACACGAGGGGATTGAAAATTGAATTCCAGAAACCTCGAAACGGTGCGGGCGTAGCCGCCGCATCGCTACTGCTGTGCTTTCTGCTGCTCCCGCCGTCCCGATCATTCAATTTCGTAGTAAATTGTTCATAACGGAAGCTCATATCCTGTCGGGTTTGGACGAAGAGAGGGAGGAACCCGGTTCCCCAAATCAACTTCTCTCTTCACCAACAGATTCAAATTCATTTCTAATTTTCTAAAACCGAATTAATAATAATTAATAATTATTTGCTGTGTTTATTGAAATATATTTAGGGGTTGTACCTTTCTATTACTTGAAACTTTAACGATCGTTAGTGATGTCACCGCGATAAATGAGCAATAGATATTCCGGACGAGGGCAGGTCGTCCCATTAAGGACGCAAATTATACACGGAACGTTTCGTCGCGGTGACATAATCTAAAGTTATTACTGTCCGGGGGTAACTGCCTAGCAAATCATCGAATCGAAGATTATCCTCCACACCATTGCCGAGGAGACCAAGCCACTAAACGTCCACTCAAATTAATTTACATCCCTTTACCACGTTCCATCAAATATAGGTATAAACTTTAAAAATGTTTGGGGGACATTAAGAAAAGCAAGCAAAGTGAAAAAAATTTAATCAACATTTCACCCGCACACATCTTAATTAATACCACATCAATTTGTTCCGGACATGCACTCACACATCTATTTTTAAAATGAAATTCCCGTTAATTGTTCATTGACTCGGATCAAATCAAATCGAACCGAATCAATTTGGTCGGGGCTAATTACTCGCGCAGTTTATCGTATTGTTTAATTGTTATTACCGTTTTTTTTAAACGTTTTTTTATCGATCCTTATTCGAGGCGTATCGTCGTTTTATTTGTTGTTGTTGGGATGCGCCGCCGCGTCCTCCCATTTTAAATGGTCGATCGTTTGTCCATCGCGAATCCGACCCATTAATTTCGTTTATATTTACAGCACGCGACGCGCACGGTACTCGAATTACGGCGAATTAAAGCTTTTATTATGAAATAGCGGCATCGGTGTGTACGGGATCAAACCAAAACGCGAATTCTAATGAATTTATTTCGGTCGAGTTTACTGGATTTGCCCGGCGTCCGAGAGGATTACCTAAATTATTACGACCCCGGAATTGGTGTGTAATTAAGCTGATTTTGGGGTTGGATACGAATTTTGGGACTAGTAGGTTAGGTGGTTCAATTGTTGGTTTACGAGGGTACAAAGAACAGAAATAACGTAATTGATTTTCAACAAAAACCACCTTGAATTGGGACGTTTAATGGAAATTCAGATTCTCCCTAGATAATTGTTGGATTATTGACAAACTATATCTGAATATATGCGTGTATATATACATTAATATTCGAGATATTTCGGTTAAAATTGGGTTAATTTCCTGGATTAATCATTTAAAAATTTCATATTGATTTAATTCAATATTTAAAAAGACGTAGTAAACGTTTTTAAAAACTTTTTTATGTCCATGGTATTTATGACATCCAATTTTATTTAATAATTAAATACTTTTGTTAGTAACAAAAGTTTTCTGAGTACGTCAGGAATAATACACGATTTTCAATTCATTCGTAATATTATTATAATGTCCACAATCATTAACTAACAATAAGAGCATCTATCCTTCTCGGAAGTATAATAGATATTTGCAGACTTCAAAGACTTCTTAGTATGTGATAAACTAACATTTCAAAAAATTCTTGCTAAAACATTGAACAGGTGCGATGGTCCTGAGTGGTGTTGCTCCTAAAAACAGAGTTGCTTTTGTTTGTGAGAAACGATTTATTTGACGCCATCAAAAAGTTAAATTTCGTGATTATTCAACGTAAGATGAAAGTAAGATTCTAATGATATACGGACGATTTCCATTTACTTGCAATATATGTATACCATCTGACAATATGACTGAGAAGAAAACTAAGGTTCCTAATACATATGAATCTAGTAGTTGCAGCCATTCGTGAAAAAGAAAAAGTTCTCTATCACTCTTAAAATAACGGGATAGAAAGGAAAAATAGATATTTGAAACCACAGTTAATCTTAGCTACACATTCGAACAGTTCATTAATTTAAAAGAGACCAACTTTATATGTACAGGGTGTCCAAATTTCGATGGGTTTGCAGGGTATCTCAGTTATTATGAAAGATAGAAAGCCGCGAACCTGAGCTACTTTTTTGTGAAACTTACAATGGCGCAAACCAAATTTTCATAGCTCTCGTCGTTTTTGATATACAGGGAGTGTTTAAAAATTTACGATTTTCAGACACCTCCTGTATCTCGGCTAGCCGTAAACGTAAAAACGGGTTCTAATACATTTTTTCACGTAGAATCCAATGGTGCACGTAGAATTTTTCTAGTCGTCACGGTTTTTGAGTTATAAAGAGTTAAGTATTTTAGAAGTTGAGTATTCAGTATTTGAGTTGTGTTTATAACTCAAAAACCGTAATGACTAGAAATATTCTACGTGTACCATTGGATTCCACATGAAAAAATCTATTAGAACCCGTTTTTACTTTTTTATTAAGTTTCCGGATAGCCGAGATACAGGAGGAGTTTGAAAATCATAAATTTCAAACACTATGGGCTATGAAAATTTGGTTTGCGCCATTGTAAGTTTGACAAAAAAGTAGCTCAGGTTCGCGAAAGCCGCAACTTTCTATCTTTCATAATAACTGAGATACCCTGCATACACTGATAGTGTATGGTGTTAGTTGATGCGTTACGCAACTGGTTGCAGAAATTCAAAATTGTTTGAAATTAGTTGCGCAACGCCATTGGTTGCTCAACCAATTGCATTGTGTATGAGGTTTGTGCAACATATTCTGCAATAACGATGGTTTCTCTTCACGTGTGTTAGTAGGTGTTCATATTGCTTTTCTCAATATTGTGTTTTTGTACCGGGAATTTCATATAACTCGCAATATATGAATACAGTACCCATAGTTACGAAACTACTGTGCACTTGTACTGTCCGTCATAAAATATAACACAGTTTAATAGTACAGGTACTGGATAGTTTTGCAAAGGAAAAGTTTTGCTTGGAAAAAAGTGACGTCCTTATGATAATCCTGAGTTTTCGACCGTCTTAAGAGATGCACGGCTAAACCGAATGTTTCTGGTTCTAGGTCTAGTGACCTAGAACCAGAAACAGTTGTGGGTACTTTTCATTCAATAAAAATATAGCACAATCTAACGCTGAATAACAATTAAAACTTTAACTAACACTAAACCTTGATCCAGAAACATTCGGATATAGCCGAACGTCTCTCAAGCCGGCTAAACTCGAATGATTCTAGTCCTAGGTCTTAGGTTAGCTCTAGTGATAGTGCTAGTGCAAAATTAAAACTAACACTAGACCTAGAACTAGAAAGTTTCTGGTTTAGCCATGCGTCTTCAGACTACTAGTTTTAATTCAATAAAAATATACAACCGAACATAGAACTACTCTGTATGAAAGATCTTTCTCATATCAGATATCAAAAATATGGAACGGTCTCCCGGTTGGTCCCTATTGCAGCTTAGCTACTTTTAGAAGTCGTTATCGAAACCATCTATTGCAGAGTCAGGGTGTAGAGCACGTGTAGTGAGCGGAAGTCGCTCTGTGACGCGGCATTATTTTGTTTTGTTTAAATTCCCATAAAATTTTATTTTGATAAGTGAAGCTCAGGTCAAGTGGAAGAACAGATCATCCATCTCAGGATGGATGACCTGAACTTCGCCTTTTGCCCATTTCTTTTCTATTATAGGTATTTTCTATTTGTTTTTTTTGTAACTATCTTTATGTTTGAATTGTAATTATATTATCTTTTTTGTATTTGTATTTGTATGGGCAATAAAGTCATTATTATTATTATTATTATTATTATCTAATGCTAACTAGCGCTACCTAGCACTGTTACTGCAAGTAACAGAAGATCATCTTTAACCACTCTCATCCATACTCTGCTTCCTTTTTCTTTTTCTAACACCATCTTTCAGATGGCATGTTTCCATGCACACACAACACAAGCAAGTTTGAAGTTTGTATAAAATTGTGTATAGTGTATGGGTTGGGTTTTTTGCACAATAACCTGTTGTGCAACGTTAGTTTGCGGAATTTGTTTGCAAGTGTATGGGGCCTACTGTACAGGGTGTCCAAATTTCGATGGGTTTGCAGGGTATCTCAATTATTATGAAAGATTGAAAGTTGCGGCTTTCGCGAACCTGAGCTACTTTTTTGTCAAACTTACAATGGCGCAAACCAAATTTTCATAGCCCTCTTTGTTTTTGATATACAGGGAGTGTTTGAAATTTATGATTTTCAAACACCTCCTGTATCTCGGCTATCCGGAAACTTAATAAAAAAGTAAAAACGGGTTCTAATAGATTTTTTCATGTGGAATCCAATGGTGCATGTAGAATTTTTCTAGTCATCACGGTTTTTGAGTTATAAACACCACTCAAATATTGAATACTCAACTTCTAAAATACTTAATTCTTTATAACTCAAAAACCGTGATGACTAGAAAAATTCTACGTGTACCATTGGATTCTACGTGAAAAAATCTATTAGAACCCGTTTTTACATTTCCGGATAGCCGAGATACAGGAGGTGTCTGAAAATCGTAAATTTTGAAACACTGTCTGTATATAAAAAACGAAGAGGGCTATGAAAATTTGGTTTACGCCATTGTAAGTTTCACAAAAAAGTAGCTCAGGTTCGCGAAAGCCGCAACTTTCTATCTTTCATAATAACTGAGATACCCTGCAAACCCATCGAAATTTGGACACCCTGTACACCTTAACAATTTTCGCAACCTTCTTTAATTAATTCGTTTAATGGATTAACCGGCTAAATATTTTGGAAAAATTTGGACATTGACGTCTTTAGATACAGTGGAATTCCTCTAACTCGAACTTCTATATCTCGAATTATCCTCTAAGTCGAATAATTTTGTAAGCTCAAGCGTTTGACTAGGTTTGAAATGTGTTTTTATCTCTCTAAGTCGAATTTCACTAACTCGAATTTCTCTGTAACTTGAACTGAACTACTGTAGAATTTCTTCAACTTTTACTTCTATAAGTCGAATTTACCAAAGAATAAAATATTCGATATAATCCGTTCGGTAAATATTTTTTTATTTGGGTGATTTTATGGTTCGAACGAATCCGGTAAAGTCCCTGTGTATATCCAGTTTTCTGAATTCACTTGTTTACAACTATGGGAAACCGAAATATTCGCTATTGTTAAAGCTGCGAGGTGGTGTATAGTGTTACAGTTTAAAATGGCTAGTAATAAGCGAAAATTAATGTGCTTAACGATTACGGAAAAGCTATCGTTAATTAAGATGGTAGAAAAAGGGGAAAAAAATAAAAAAGAAATTGTTGCTGAATTCAGTATTCCTCAAGGTACATTGTCAACTTGAAAATGAAATACTTATCGCTGTGCCTACATTTGATGAAGCTTATTCCTCTCTTAGAAAACTTCAAACATTTGTATTATCAAGAGAGATTGTTCAAGATAACATTCATAATTCTTTACATTTAATAGAAGATTTTTTCGACAAACTTGATTAATTTTCTACTTACAAGAAAAGTACATTTCTAATTTTTTTCTTTAGAGCTGAAATTCTACTAATTTTTCTCTGACTCGAATACTCCATAACTCCAAGTTTCCTTCCGCTCCCTTAGTGATTCGAGTTAGGGGAATTTCACTGTATGTTGCCTCGAATTGCTTCGAACGCAAGCAATCCCGGCATTTTGAGCATATACATATGATGTTTTATTACGATGTTAAACACTTTTGTGTAAATATCATATTAACACCAGCGCTTTGGCCGCAAGTGACCACGGCTTTTTTAACGGTAAATATTTGTTTCATACCATGTTAACCAATTTTGTGCTGATATCATATTGTTCAGCGTATGATATTGATATTGATTGCAGTATTGACGAGGTTTGAGTCGATATCATATCAAAACCAGCGTCTCGGGCGGAACCGGCCTCTGCGTTTTGAGTATATAGGATGTTTTATTACAGTGTTGACCAGGTTTATGTCAAATATCTTATCAACCTCATGCCTCGGTCACAAACGACCTCGGCGTATTGAAGCTAAGTAATTGGTTAATACAATGTTAATCAGCTATGTAATTTCTTGAAAGCGTTGGTACGTCCTCATATCGTGCAGGTTTCGTCGACAACGAACCAATTTAAATAACAGGCTACGTCATCTCGAAACCCGTAACATATGGGGATCTTAATATGGTGATTAGAAAAAACAAAATAAAAAAAATTTCGTTTTAAAATTACCGTCATCATTGCTACGGTTTAGCTTTAAATCGACGCAACTCTATTGTGCGATAATGTCATTGTGGTTGAGAACAATGTCACCGTGTAAAGTGAGACACCAAAGATAGCAGCACCCCGTTCGAAATGGAAATCCGGGCGCCGCCGGAGAAACAGATAAAGTTGTTGTTCGGGGTTCGGCGTTGTTTTAAATAAGGCGTGAAGGGAGAACGGGGGTTGTTCCAGTTCCGGTTCCGGGGAGAATGCGACGTTTTATCGCGCTCACCTTCTCCCTCTCGGAAACGTTCTCGTCGTTCGTCGCTCTGTTCCAACTTGGTTTTATAGCCGGAGAAGCCGTTTACACCTGGGCCCCAACGCTAAATGAAATAGTATCACAAAACCGTGTACGAGAACGTCCCAGTATTATAGTTGTAGTCTGCGTTTCGTCTTTCTGTTTCTCGTCTAATTCACTTAAAGTTGATACGTAACCGGATTTATTGCGATCAGTATTGCTAAAGTTAAAAAGAAACACATATAATTGAAATTACGTCAAAATAATAAATCGAATCGCGTGGTTTCGATCGAGATGGGGGAGGGGGGAAACTCTCAAAGATCTGGAAAGGGGAATGTCGAAAGCTGTGGAAAATCACGGGAAATTGGCAATCGCGACGGCCCAACTTACACCTGTCAGAAATATATCCGCTTATGGTATGAGAGAGCGTCGAGAGTCGACATCTGGAGGGTTAAAGACGAAGACGAAGACGACGCTTTCACACCTCAACTTTGAATTTCGATTTATTAAGGGGTGGATTTTCCGAGCGACAATTATGGTAATAGTAAGAGATAGATCCTTGTTAATACAAAACCAATTCTATGAATTCAATTGAAAACAAAAATTAATTTTCCAACAATCGAATCAAACAAACAAAGGAAAATATTTTTTAATTATTGATACAAAACAATACAAGTTTTAAACCTCCACGGTTGAATCAATTTCGTGAATTTATTAAATTTCCAAAAAAAAAATCATATCTAATTTATTTATTTTCTCTAATAAAATGATTGAGAATAAAAAATCCGAGCACTTCAATTTCGACTCAGAAAACGAACGAGAAGCTAGTAATTGCAAAGTGTAAGGCGAAAAGTAATTTCTAAAAAATCTTTCTTTTTTTTTTTCTTCGCAGTCGGAGACGGGTTCGCATCTTTCGTATAACTTGATAATTTTCGTTATGATTACTCTTCTCGAGTGCTCACGCCGAGGCAATCGTAAATCATAATTTAGGTCGGAAAAATTACTAACAAAAAATGAGAAACTTTAAAAAATGAAATCCCCAAAAATCTCAACTCGTTTCATTTCAAACAATTTCGACTGAAAATTTAGTGAAAACCATTCAAATTAGCATTCGCTCTTTGTTGTGTGGAGTCGCGTTAATGATCAAATAGAATCATTATTTCCACCCGTTAATTTTATCATTAGTTCAGTGATGTTTCAATTTTGATAGTTAAAAAATTAAAATTAAAAAAAAATAAATAATAATCGTCTATCCCCTTTAAGTTGAAGGTTTTCTTTCAGATTTCTTACGGCGTCTGCGTAATCCACGGGGACATGAAGGGTATATAAAGGAATAGAGAAGGAGAAGTACTCCGTGGACCTGGTGGGCATATGGAATTTAGATCTCTTAGAAAACTGCGGTATGCGGACTTGGAAAAATATTATCTCACAAGAAATATTGTCTTTCTGCTTATACTTTTCCCGTTGGGAACGACTACTTCCATGAAACGTCCCCCCTACAAAGCTCCTCTTAAGCTAACAACGCAACGAACAATTTGCGTAGATGACTTATTTTAAAGATTTATTTCTCAAACTAAATTATTACTTTTGCAGAGGGTGTAATTTCGTCCTACATTGTATTGGAAATGCGAAAAGGGAATGAATTCTTGTTGAAATCGGTTACAGTTTCGTTTCGCGATGTTGGTGAAGTTGCTAAAACTTTAACGGTTGTGGTTGTAAAGCGAACGTAACGTAAACGTTTCTTAATAAAAAGGCGTCGAAAGCGATCGTTTCTAGACGAGCAAGAAAGTTGGAATCGGGAAAAATACAAACTTGATCGGTTTTATTGCACACTTTTAAATTTAATTGATTTAACAACACTTTTTCGCAACTGTAATTATTACTAATATTATAACATTTACTTCACGGCATTGTACAATATTTATCGTTATATCAGAATGAGTTCTTGATATATTTGGGGAGATATTTTACAAATTAATTCTGTTTCTACTTTTACGAATTAAAAAATGATTTATATTTAAAGTTAAATATAACATTCTTGAATTGCCGAATTTAAGTTTAATACAAATACAGGGTGATTCACATAAGAACCGACACAGAGCAGGGACATGTAGAGGACAATAAATTAAGGTGATTTAAAGTAACTTATCTCTATACTAAGTTGTACACCAGAGGAGTTATAGGCCTTCAAAGTTGGGTCTTAAATTTTTAAAAAGTTCAATATTTTCGTAATAAATTAAGCTAGAAAAACCAAATTTGGCATACGTTATGAGTGTACCAAGGGTATTAATTGGTAGCAAATTGAACTCAATTGAGGCATTTCATAGGGTTGATTAAGGGCCATGGTACCCTAAATTTTGGCAGATCTTTTTAACCTTTTGACGGATTTAATACATTACTACTTCATTTAATGTAGAATTTAATTCTAAAACTTTTCTTACTCTTATTATTTTTTAAAAACTTTGTCGTTTTCATAAAAAACTTAAATAACTAAAGACACTTATTTCGTATGTTACTTAAAATAAGAGAAAATTTAGTAGTTGGCTATGAAATTGTACATCAAACTTGACGACAAAGTTATAAAGTTATTTGACGACAAGGTTTTCTTCATCTTTTCTCCATCGCCTTTCATTCTTGAGTTATTATCGATTTTAACACCAAAAGTACCCAATTTTGACATTTTGGGGATTTTCTCTTTATCACCTGAAAATCATTACATCTAAACTAAATTTGTTTATGGATGATGTCTTCTTAGTTGACAATAAACAACTTATTCCTAAAAAACTTTTCTCCATCACCTTTCATCCTTGAGTTATGATCAATTTTAATACCAAAAGTACTCAATTTTGATATTTCGGTGATTTTCTCTTTATCATTAGAAAATCATTATAACTAAACCAAATCTGTTTATGGATGATGTCTTTTTAGTTCATAATAAACAATTTATTTGAAGTATACTTTTCTCCATCACCTTTAATTTTTGAGTTATGATCTATATTAATACCAAAAGTACTCAATTTTAATATTTTGGTGATTTTTTCTTTATCACTAGAAAATCGTTATACCTAAACTAAATTTGCTTATGGATGATGTTTTTTTAGTTCATAATAAACAATTTATTTCAAATAAACTTTTCTCCATCACCTTTAATTTTTGAGTTATGATCTATTTTAATACCAAAAGTACTCAATTTTGACATTTTGGTGATTTTTTCTTTATCACTAGAAAATCATTATAACTAAACCAAATCTGTTTATGGATGATGTCTTTTTAGTTCATAATAAACAATTTATTTAAAAAAAACTTATCTCCATCACAATTAATTTTTGAGTAATGATCGATTTTGATAACAAAAGTACTTAATTTTGACATTATGGGGATTTTCTCTTTATCACTAGAAAATCATTACATCTAAACAAAATCTGTTTATCAATAATATCTTTTTAGTTCATAATAAACAATTTATTCCTAAAAAACTTTTCTCCATCACCTTTCATCCTTGAGTTATGATCAATTTTAATACCGAAAGTACTCAATTTTGACATTTTGGTGATTTTTTCTTTATCACTAGAAAATCATTATAACTAAACCAAATCTGTTTATGGATGATGTCTTTTTAGTTCATAATAAACAATTTACTTCAAAAAAAACTTATCTCCATCACAATTAATTTTTGAGTAATGATCGATTTTGATAACAAAAGTACTTAATTTTGACATTATGGGGATTTTCTCTTTATCACTAGAAAATCATTACATCTAAACAAAATCTGTTTATCAATAATATCTTTTTTGTTCATAATAAACAATTTATTCCTAAAAAACTTTTCGTCATCACCTTTCATTCTTGAGTTATGATCGATTTTAAAACCAAAAGTACTTAATTTTGACATTTTGGGGATTTTCTCTTTATCACTAGAAAATTATTATGCCTAATCTAAATTTGTTTATGGATGATGTCTTTTTAGCTCATAATAAACAGTTTATTCCTCAAATTACGTACAATTTCACAGCCGACTATTGAATTTTCGATGATTTTAAGTAGCATTAACAAGATACGCGTCTTTAGTTTTTTGAGTCTTTTATGAAAACGACAATGTTTTTTAAAAAATAGTAAGAGTAAAAAAAGTTTTAGAATTAAATTCCACATGAAATGAGGTAATAATGTATTAAATCCACCAAAAGGTTAAAAAAATCTGTCAAAATTTAGGGTATCACCACCCTTAATAAACCCTTTGAAATGCCTTAATTGGTGTCAATTTGTTACCAATTAATACCTTCGGTACACTCATAACATATACCAAATTTGGTTTTTCTAGCTTAATGTATTACGAAGATATTCAATGTTTTAAAAATTTAAGACCCAACTTTGACCGCCTATAACTCCTCAGGGTACAACTTAGTATAGAGATAATTTGCGTTAAATCATCTTAATTTATTGTCCTCTACATGTCCCTACTCTGTGTCGGTTCTTATGTGAATCACCCTGTATATTAAATTTTCCTCAGTTTTCTTTTCGTCTCTCTCCATTAGAACAGAGAATCATTAAAGGTTTATAATGTCGAACATGGTACCGCTTTTAAAGGGAAATCTCATCAGACGGGAGGGCTATTACGGCGATTTTTTCCCTTCACTTCTTATTGCAACGACGACGACGACGATGCGATGACAAAAAAAATATTGGAAAAAGGTCTTGAATCAAATTAGAGACGTTTTTGTTTCTCTACTCGTTTTGTACCTTTCGTTTTAAAAGTCAACAAGAACGTTAATGTCAACAAACTAATTTAGTAATAAACACTTTTTTTCTTAAATTAAATTTCTCAACATATTTATTAAAATAATATTAAGTAATCATTAACCGGTGAAGATTTCGTAATGATTTCGAGTGACTAATATTCAGGTATCCAAAGATAAACGGGTTGGAGAGAGATTTGTGGGGACGAAACGGGGACCAACTCATAATCCGCAATAATTTGTTAATTAGAATGGCGTTGGGGGGAAGGGGATGACGTCGTCATCCCCCTTATAACTGAATTTAAAAGCGTCGCGGCGACGACGTGTAATCAGATATCCTCGGGGACCCGCGGCGTTTATTTATAATTACTTTTCCGGAGGATCTCATAGAGAAGACTTTTGCAGAAAAGACGAAGTACGCGCGAAAAGAGAGAGAGGCATTTGCAAAAACTAAGGTTTCTCGCTTTCTTGAAGACGCAGCTTCTCTCTTGCTCTTTTCGTTTCTACGGCATTTCTCCGAGTTAAAACGGGGGTTGAGTTGGGTTGAGGCAACCCATTTGTTTAGGAGGCGAAATTAGAAATTATTTCTGAGTGTAATTTGAGCTGGCTGGCGAAAATACGAAAGTAGAATACGAATGGGGCGAATGAAGAATGTGTGCAATTAATATTAGTACCTATCTTAAAATGTCAACAATTTCTAATGATTAAAAAGATTTTGGGTAAAAACTTAAATTTTTTTCGTTTATCTTTCATTCTCTCTTTAATAAAGTCAACCGCAATAAAATTTTTCATAAAGAAGGAGAAAAATTGGACGTTTCCTCGCTTTAAACACAATTAAGGGATTAAATCTCGGTATTATTACAACTTTTCTTTTTTTTGGCAAAAAAATAGATTTTGAGTACAAAAAATATGAGCATAAATGAAAATAGATAATGTCCGTTGAGTGCACGGTTTGCATTCCCTCAAATTAGATTGGAAAATCCAATAACTGAAGCCCTCAATTAGAGTAATTGAACGCTCACAGTTCTCGCTTGCTCGCCTGGATTCGTCCGTTTCGGGGCCACCACCAAGAGACAACAACAATCAAATTTAATGGACAGACACGAAAATTATATTCGTGGAGGTAACCCCCCATTTACGTTTGAGGAGGAAGAGAAATTCCCCTCACTTCTCGATATTAATTAACATCCATTGTTTACGCGAGCGTTCGCGCTCATTTGTAAAACTGTGAGTGTTGAGTACTCCAAATATAAATCTACCTAATTAATTCTGGTACCTGGTGTATCACCCCTTGCTATAAAAGGAAGGGGGGAGAGTACCAAAACGGGGGGAAACGACCAGTTTTCGTTACGAACAATTGCTCTTCCAACACCGTACGGATTCCTTAATTAGTAGTTAGTTGGTATTGGTTTTCTTTTAATTAAAAGAAATTCTTTTCGGATTTAAAGAGGATGTACAATTAAAATTAAATGAAGCAATAAAAGTCTTTTTATCTTCTTATACCGGGAATTTCATATAACTCGCAATATATGAATGCAGTAACCATAGTTACGAAACTACTGTGCACTGGCACTGTCTCACATAAAATGCAACATATCTTAATAGTACAGGCATTGGGTAATTTTTGCAAAGGAAAAGTTTTGCTTGGAAAAGGTGACGTCCTTATGATAACTCTGAGTTTCCGTCTTAAGAGACGCACGGTTAAATCCGAATGTTTCTAGTTCTAGGTACTGTTACTTGTAGAACTAACACTATACCTAGAACTAGAATCATTTGGGTTTAGCCGCACGTCTCTAAAAACGGCTAAACCCGAATGATTCTAGTTCTAGGTATAGTGTTAGTTCTAGTTTTACACTTGCACTGGCACTAGAACTAACATTACAGCCGTACGTCTCATAAGACGGCTACACCCGAATGATTTTAATTGTTGATGTAGTGTTAGTTCTACTTTTAGTTCAATAAAAATATACCACAAACTGACTATATTATTGTAATAAAATAATATAATATATAAATATATATAATATGATATACAGTGTGTCCCCGGATAGGTGAAACGACTCTTATAAAATGTAAAATTTTTTCGATATTAATTGTCATTTTTTGGGGTTTAGCCCTGCTTGGTGAAAGACTAATTTTGAACATATTTTCAAGTTTTAAAAAACAAGTGAGTGTTGACACTGAAGCGAAAGCTCCTTGTGTGTCAGGTAATGAGGTTTTTACCAAAGTAGGCTGATCATTCCGAAAATTTGCATATGGCCATAATTCTTCATTCTGAACAAAACTTCTTAGTAATACTTTCACGTACTGTAAACAGAAAAGGTAGTTTACCTGCCACAAAAAGAGTTTTTCTTTCACCGTCCAAGTTCACTTGTTTTTTAAAACTTGAAAATATGTTTAAAATTAGTCTTTAATCAAGCAGGGCCAAACCCCAAAAAATGACAATTAACATCGAAAAAAAAATTTACGTTTTATAAGAGTCGTTTCACCTATCCGGGGACACACTGTATAAAATATACAGGGTACCCATTATGTATGGAATATAGCATATATCTTGGTAAGTATCAACTTTATAAAAAAACATTTTATACAAAAGTTGTTTAATATTTTATTTGCCATAATAAGACTGCATTCAATTGTTTTTAATTCAGAAAACAAATGAGTAACGAATAATACTTACATTTTTTTAAATGGCAATGTTTTCTTTCGTTAGGCTCATTTGATAAAGATTACTTTTCTCTTTACGATGGCGTAAAATTTTTGTACCCTTACGTTAGAAAATTTTTGAAAAAAATGTTAAAATTGTTTATTAATAAAAATAAATCAATAACATTAATCTAGATAACCGAGATCTCAAATTATTACCGTAAATTAAATTTACGTGCAAAATAAAACAAATAAACGAAAAATTAGTGTACATCTCCAATAATTCGAGGTATTTGACGATCTCGGATATCTAGATTACTGTTATTAGTTAAATTTTCTTAATAAGCAATTTTTACATGTTTTCAAAAATTTTCTGATACAAGGGTACTAAAATTTTACGTCATCGTAAAGAGAAAAGAAATCTCTATCAAATGAGCCTAACGAAAGGGTACATTGCCATTTAAAAAACTTCAAGTGTTATTCGTTGCTCATTTGTTTTCTGAAATAAAAACAATTGAATGCTGTCTTATTATGGCAAATAAAATATTAACAACTTTTGTATAAAATGTTTTTTTATAAAGTTGATACCTATCAAGATATATACTATATTCCATACATAATGGGCACCCTGTATATAAAAATATAAATATATATATATGTTTTGGTCGATCCGAGATTTCATCCGTCCTTCCTGTTGGTTCCCTGTGGAACCAGCCAAAGTCGTAGTCTCCAGTCTGCCGACAGGAGACTACGACAACGCACTGAAGATGCCAGATGAGATTTTGGCGAAACGTCTGTCCCTTTCCAAAGGGTACCAACAGGAAGAACGGATGAAATCTCGGATTGACCACAACAACACTTACATCTCTATCCGTGATATAAAACCCCAATTTATTACAATTTACTAATAAAACATTATAATCAAATGTGCAGACTTATACTTGAAATATTGTTACAACAACGTTTATGTAAAACAAGGAATTATTTTAGACACACTCAATCTGTATTAAATTTGCTTTAAAATGCTTTTTATTTCATCGTTATATCTCAATTCGTTCTCGAGATATGATTTCTTAAATTTATGTTTTCAAAATCATTATAATCAATACAGAGTTACACTTAAAAAATTATTAAAACGAAGTTTATTGATAATAAGAAATGATTTCTCAATCTATATTAAATTTGCTTTAAAATGTTTGTTTTTTGATCATCATATCATAATTGGTTCTTGAGATACAATTATTTAAATTTCTATTTTAAAAAAATAAATTAACTTTTTAAAAATTTAAAATATTCCATCAAATAACAAGCAGAAAAATAACGATGTTCCGCGGATTTTATTACCTTCAATTCTCAAAATACTAAAATCAGATTCGGGTAATCTCGTAAAAATTCAATTGGAAGGTCGAATACTTGTTAAAATTTCTCTCCAACGTGATTTATTGTTATTAGTACGCCAGAATAACGATTTTGTTCCAAAAAATCGAGAGAAAACACAAATTATGAAACACTTATAAAACACTTAATACCTCTTCCCCGTTGAAGTAGGGAGGATAAAAACTTCGTTCTCAATTTGCGCCAATTTCAAAACAAACTTCAGCCAGAAAGTAATCTTTCCGGTAACAGAAGCTGAAAATTCCCTTTCGCTCGCAACAATGAACATAATAAGAAAATATTTTTTAATACTCTTAAAATAATTTTAAAAAATATGAAGAGGAAAATCATCGCCTTTAAGAAATAAAATAAATCTTTGGTGGAGTCGCCGGGAAAATGATAAATTCAATTAAATTTGTTGCTTACCAAGTTCTCTTCTTTATCGTGATATTGGAGCGTTGTTGTCTTGATGTGAAACTGGATGATGATCGGGGAATGATGACGAAGACTTGATGAAATTACGCGACAATTTCAAGTCTTTCGTAAAACGTGGTTGACGTCGCGTTGTCTGGGTCGAAACTGATCGGGCGTCTCGGCGCTCACGGTACGTTGAGACGCCCCAGGACACGGCGCCTGTCCGAGCTCAAAACCGACTTTTAACCCCCCTCTTCTCCCTCATTCGATACTCTTCTACCCCTTTTAACATAGCTCCCACTACTATCTCTATAAAGTACCCCTACTTTTCAAGAAACAAAAATTTATTTAACGAAACTTTTTTACTTTTTTCTGAAAAGAAAGTAATGAATTATACTCGATGGTGTTAGATATAAGATTTTGAATAATCGTTTGTTGGAGGCGAATTTAAGGCAAATTTCAGACGAATTTGAGGTGAATCTACGGCAATCACCATTAACGGGAAACGTTTTAACCGGATGAGGGGAATGGGATGGTTCCCGTTGTGGAAAAGAAGATGTGGAGCGATACAAACGCGATCCGTGGGGCGCTCAGCGGTCGGTCTGCTCGTTAGAACTTGCGCCCAAGGAGGTTCGCGTCATTTATCACGCGGTTCGGGTTCAGATTTCGCGTCTATCCACAAAAGTTTCCCCCTTTTCCGTCCCCCTTTTCAGAAGAAACATTCGTCACGTCATTTTGACCTGCCAAATTTTAACAATTCCAGAGTGACAATAATAATATTAATATCGTAAGGGGTTGTGTAATGAAAGCACGTAGGAAAGCGTTTGTAATATCTAACGATAAAAATGAAAATTGGGGATTTTCTATTCTTTGAGATTTTAGAACGCCTTTAGAGGTTATCCGTATTGCTTTTACATTGCCCAATTTCGGGATCGTTACTTGCGCTTGTCCAGCATTTGTATGTATGCCGGATGGTATTTCAAGGGAGTCCAATTAGAGTACGAAGCCGGACCTGGTACGCGGTCAATTCCTGCTAGATATCAAAATGAAAATCGAATATTTTTGTGCCAATTTTTTTTAATTTATTTTTTTTTTATGGCATAAGCAAAACATTTCCGTTCTAACGGACTTAATTTTAACGACGACAAAAGGACGTGTGCATAAAAGGGGAAAAGCGCAACAGTTCGTCTATGAAATCTCATCATCATCGGAGAGGCGCTCTGCTTATCCGTCGTCGGTCAGAGAAAGGTGCTGCGCCCCCACGTGTGTGTGATCTGCAGAGCGTTAGCTATAAATAAACGGGTCGCTTTTCGATACGTCCTCTACGGACCGGAAAATCGTCGTCTCCTTGATCATCATTTCGGGTTCTGGTTTAACGTGACGAACCGAAATTTCTATGCGCGAACTAATCCCTTTTACCCTTCGAGAATATACGAATATATACACATAGCCCATATTAGTTAAATTGGGGATAAGTACTCGTCTATCTGTACAATCTTAATATGCATATTAACCATCCTGTTAATATTCAAAAAAAAATTATTTTAGTAAGGATTTTTTGTTATATTTCGACTTGATACGTACAATAATAAACAATGCGAAACGAACGTCGGATGTATCCAACATCCCTTCGTGTCGGAAGAAGTTATCTATGGGGAAAAGGCCTAAGATAAAGTCATAACGTGGCCGTCGTTGGTTAGGCGACAGCTCGAATTGATCTAGCCGCGTAAATTGGCGGCTTTCGGGCGTTGAAACCGTCGTCGTCGTCGTGTGTACGACACGAACCACGTCGATTACAATGTAATCTCTGGTCTCGTTGTCGTCCTCCACGTTATTATTACGTTCTCTGCATCCCTACCGATAGAACGTGTTCGGTCCAATGTTTCAATACAAAGCTTCTCTCAACTATGTGTTTGTTTCTATACCCTAAACACTAAAGGGATCACACATTGAATATTTTGTATTAATTTAAAATTGAATTTTGTGTTAATTCCTTTTTTTTGTGAAGATACGGTTATTCGTTTGAAATTCTTGGCAGACAGGCCATCAATAACAAAAATTGGCCGCGCCAATATCGCCTTCGACGTCGTCGTCGCCGTCGACGAAGGCTTCTTCATTTGCGCCGCGCGTCCAAGGTACGATAAATTTCACGGTGGTGGCTCTTTTTTAAGTGCCTCCTCTCCACGGCAATCTGAACCCTAAAGTACTAACGGCCCGATCTTTTCCAACAAAATAGACCCCCGGAGACGAGCCGTAGAACTTAAAGAACTACGTCGGATGATTAACTTTAAATCAGAACGGATCTTCCAACGCCTGCGGCGCGTTGTTTTCCATACAGAAAAGATCCTAATTAAATAAAACGGAGAGGTTAAAGCAACACCCTTGGCGATTAGAACAAAATTTGCATACAAATTGCAAGTAGTAGGACGTTTGACCAACGAAATCCACATTTAATTTCAATTTAAAGTCCAAAAACTATACGACGAGAAACACAATTAAGAAAACGTTGATGTACGTCAAACTCGAGTGCGGAAAACGAAATCAAGTTGAATTGAAAGATCAATTAAGTTGTAAAAGAACCTTTCGATTTCTAAAGGGTTCTCTAAGATGTCTAATAATAAACTTACGTTTTCTCTTTATTTCTTCTAACATCAACCTTTTTTTATATTAGATTAGACCTTTAAGTACAACGCACAGAACACTACTGAATCTAAATTTCAATTCGAATTTGTTCGGCAATCATGAACATCCGGAAGTTAATACATTACTCTTGTGTCACGCCTTCTATATTGGTCAACCGTAAATCCTGCATCCATTATGTGTACATTTATTTAAAAATTGGTTTAAAACCATTTTTACCAAAAAGTTTAAAATAGATTTCCCTCTAAAATTTCAAATTAATTAATGTCTAATAGATAGATTTTCGGTTCTATCGGTTTTATCTCGATCTCAATCGAGCGTTATTGAAAAAGATTGGATTCCAATTCGGAAATAAAGAGTTAGTTAATAGGATTTGCCGAGCTCCATTGACTCCAAGTCGCCGTCGGTCAGTTCATTTCATTTCATTTGAATTCAGCTCGAATTGAGAAATAAAAAAGTAAACGTAAAAATGCGCCAATTCGACCGATTCAAGTTGATCATTTTGGATGAAAATAGCGCGCGCAATAATAACTCCGGTTGGAATGATGGACAAAGGTTACCACCGCCGACGCCTCTCTATCTCGCGGCGCACTTTTGGTTGTACATATGGACATAACCGCGGGGAGCATCCTCTCTTCGTCGTCGTTAACGTTCACGAACAAAAGGGGCCAACCGAAGGGACATCACGCCCGAACGATTGCACCACGATTGTATTTCGTCATTCGTGTGTGAGTTGTCCGAGCGTGTGTCCTTTCACCCGAATCCGTTAATTCCTTTTTTTAGATTAGAAAGAACCAATATCGTGTAAAATGTTAAAAACATTTATGGTTTTACAATGCTCGTTACAATCATATTTTTATTTTGGCATTAATTACGCTTACGAGTGAATAACGTCATAATTAATTTAGATTTAATTACATAGATGGCGCTTGTAATGGTTTTGGTATCTACTTTACCAATGAATTTTAAAATTTTACTTGACATTGTTAGCACGAATGTCAACGTGAATATTTCATCGCTTTTTTTCTTCGTCGTTAATTAATATGTTAAGAATTTCATAATTAATTTTTTGTAATTCGCGACGGTAATGAAAGCTACAACAGTACTCAAACGGGTGCTGTAATGAGACTCCTTACAGCATCCGATGCTGTAATGAGATTTTAGTAACATTTTATGGAACCAGTTCATGTTGGTGACATTGGGTCATTAATTTTTCTAGTTGTCAATGTGACAATATTTGTCCATGGATGTTTAAATACGTTCTTAGCATCGAATACAAGGTCCACAATGATGAGGACATTGAACTCTGAGCAACTTCTCTTATTTTGGGAGGTGTACATGAAACATGTTTGTCAGGTGAATACATTTTGTGTTTTGACAGTTTCTAATTGTCAATTCAAATTTCTATTTTCAAGTGTTACGGTGTTACCAACTGCTACATACCTATTTTCCTACTTTGTCAAAATTTATTTTATTTTTGAGAAAAAAAAAGCATAAGAGTGCGAATTACAAAAAATAGCATAAAAAACACGTTTCATAAAACTTAAAGCACTCATTCATTAAAAAACTCGTGGCTTCGCCTCTCTTGAATTCGTGCATTTCAAACGTGTCTTACGAAACTTGTTTTTTAATATACTATGATTCGAGTGACTTTATTGATCGTCATGACTCGATTGAATTACTTCAAACGAAACAATTAATATTTCGCTGATGTATATGTAGCTATGTATGTGTAAAAGCTAATGATTGACTTCCCTTTTAGTTTAACATGATATAAGGGAATCTAATTAAGGTCTCCACCCTGTATAACAACATTATTTTGTTAACAGTGCCGCCGCATGGTGCATTAAAATAATAATTTGGTTACTTCGAGGTCGTGTGGGGGGTAAGTTTCGAGAGCACGCCATCGGGGCTATTTCGATGCGACCACGTTGATTGATTTAGTTGTGATGTATACCGGGGGAGAATTTTTTCCCCAAACAATATCGGTACGCTAATGGCGAGGCAAAAACTCAATTTGCTCACGGTATTAATTGAGTTTACGTGACAAAATAGACAAGTGTTTTGAATTTTCATGGATGATTTAACCAATTTTAAAACAACCGGTGAAATTTTAATTTATCATTTATTTTTTTTCTTATTTTAATAGAACTTAATGACTAGCTTTTTCGTATCCGTATTTCCACATATCGACTAATCCAGCTGATGCGTGAAATCGATAAAACATCATGAGTGGGAGCCAAACGTGTCCGAGTATGGTCCATAACACTTTTCCATAAAAAGCGTAGCGGTCGTCGTGTAAGTCGTGAGATGTTACTTGGAATGTATGCATGATCCACATTGCTACGTTTGCTATTATTAGGAATGTTACTAATTCTCGGCCTGGTTTGGTTTTTCTCGTTTCCCTGCAGTTGCTACATCTTCTTATTCCATCGACGATCAATGTTGTTTGGATGATTACTTGAATCATCTAAAATTATGCGAGATAAAAATTATAGTTATACATTTAATTTTATTTTACCATGATGAAAAGATGGGCTATGCTTAAACCGTTGCCGTAATAAACAGCGGGGACCATTCCAAAGATTAGATTAAGCAAAAACATGGGTATACAAATATATAAAAGGACATCGTCTAACATTGAAATATGATGGTGATTTCTATCCAGTTTTACGACGTAAAAATATAACCAAATTGTAGCTCCTAACATAACGAGAAGGATCACAACATCCGTTGCTAAACTTACGGTTAACCCAGTTTCTTGGAACCGCCTAAAAATGTATGTTTGAAAATAAAAAGAGGGTTTCATCGATTAATTACTCGTCATTTATGGCGACAAAGAACAAAATAATCGCCACGATCGTGACAATAAGCAAAATAATTCCTGCAAAAATTCCTTTATTTGATGAATGACAGTCGGTGTGTATCGTTAAGTTGCTTTCTTGTACCGGGGCATCCTCCCCAAAATTAGAATCGCAATCCCTAGCAATCGCTGCAGCTTCATCGTTATGTTCAAAGCTTTGTTTGCATGTTGCAATCGAATCCCAAACGATATACAAAATTCCAACTTAAAAAATACGATAATCTCATAATTTCAATTAAATTTAAATTTTTTTACTTACCTACTAAGATGTTAAATTCAACTGAAAATGGATAAAGATATGGAGAAAAATTTTGATAAATAATCGCCATTCCTTCATCAGCTTCACAAACACCAGTAAATATTCGAACTTGTATGTTAAATCTGTTATCGTTTTGAGTAAGATTTGAAGCGTTTTCTTTAGGTACTCCATATTTCCCGTATCGGCCATGAGTCTCTAATTGTCTTTCATCTCTGGGATTCCAACCTTCGTAAAACGCGAGGTAATCGAATGTTTCTCTTATAATCGTATGAATCCATAAACATAAACTCGACCCTATACAATGCATAAATCCCATCCTTGCCAACGGTATGTTTCTGTTAATAATAACGTTGGAGTATTTAAAAATGAAAAAGAGAAGGGTAAAAGAATAGGCGGGGTAAATAAAATCAAGTACTAAACGCTCGATTGTGGAGCATTTGTAAAACATGTCATCGTCGGATGTTAAATAGATTATTTGATAGCCTAAAATTAAAGCGGCGTGGATTAGATGGCCCAAACAAAAAACTGCAGCTCCGATTTTTAAATAAAGGCTTCCTCCATGTCTCCCCGTGGTTAAACAATAAAAGTGTTCCAAAGGTTTTTGTAGTTTCGCAGCTGGAGGTAGCGGTATAGACATTTGTATTCCACCATCGGCGTTCTCGGAGAACTCAACGTTTCCAGAGTGATTACGCTCCAATGTATCGTTAAATTTTCGTTTCCTATTCATGTAAACTCTCACATCAATCATTATGTATAACATAAAAATGAATGACACGCAAACTATGTAATAACTCAATATCTAAAAAAATAGTTTAAATAACAAATAAAAATAGGTATAAATAAAAATTTACCACCGTCATTGGTTCAATATCAAATATGATGTCTACTATAAACGTTGTTGTGCCTAATACGACCAACGTGATCGCATATATTAAGCTGTATTGTATCGTGAGGATTTCTCTGAAAATTTGTAATAATATTAGGGAGACCGTAAATTAATATCGTTTAAAAACGATATTTATACAACTAACACTAATAGACCTAGAACTAGAGAACTAGACAATCATTCGGGTAAGCTGTTTTGAGAAACGTGCGGCTAAATCCAAACGTATCTAGTTCTAGGTCTAACATTAGTTCTAGTGACAGTGCTAGTTAGCATAAGATATCACTATGTTGCACCTAGAACTAGAATCATTCGGGTTTAGCTGTCTTGAGAGACGTGCGGCTAAATCGGCATGTTTCTACTATCTGTGCAAAAAGTCAAGGCCCCTCACTTTAGAGATCGATATCTTCGCAACCGCTCCATAAAAAAAATTGCAACAAAATTTGTTGTAATCACTGAACATTTCTACGTAACTTATGTTAATCTGAAAATTTTCGGATCCACGGTTTTCTTGTTACCGCGAGTTAAATGAAAAATGCACTCAACTTTTCTCAGTCAACTTTGCGATTTTTTTTCTCGAAAACTATCGTACGAAAAAATTTTAATTTTGAACAGGTGGTAGTCTGATGTGTTCTCAATGAGTGGCATCTTTTATTTTTTCGATATTTCATACAGTTTCGCGGAAAATCGCGGTTTAGTAAGACGCCGTTATGTCGAAAACGGTTGGGTGGATTTCTTCGTGGATTTGACCAAAATATGTCAAATAATGTTGGTTGTCGGATTCCGTTATCAGTTTTTCAATATTAAGGCTCTCTATTTGGTGGTCCCAGACAGGACGTCGCGCCTTATTTCTTTATGTAGGCAAGATAAAGGCGCGACGTACTGTCTGGGACGCACCATCTGTTCCGATTGGACGGAACCTTCCTCTCCCCGCATAGCTGATTTCTGTTTCTCTTTAATTTGTAATTCCATTAAATCGCTCTTAAAAAATTAGGGAGCCTTATTTTTGAAAAACTGATAACGGAATCCGAAAATCCGCGTTATTTGACATATTTTGGTAAAAACCGCGTTGAAATTCGCCAGGTCGTTTTCGAAATAACAGCATCCTACTAAACCGCGATTTTCCGCGAAACTATATGGAATATCGAAAAAATAAAATATGCCCCACATTAAGAACACATCGGTTTACCACCAGTTCAAATTTGAAATTTTTTCGTCAAATAGTTTTGGAGAGAAAAAATGGCAAAGTAGACAAAGTTGCTGGCACTCTCAAAAATCGGGTACTTTTTTCACTTAACTCGCGATAAAAGTAAAACCGCGGACCCGAAAATTTCCAAATTAACATGTGATACGCAGAAATGTTCACTGATTACAATTTTTTTACAGCAAT
Organism: Onthophagus taurus; assembly: GCF_036711975.1. Lineage (NCBI taxonomy): Eukaryota > Metazoa > Arthropoda > Insecta > Coleoptera > Scarabaeidae > Onthophagus > Onthophagus taurus. The sequence continues at coordinate 34,837,981 of NC_091976.1, forward strand.
TTTTTCCATGGAGCGGTTACGAAGATATCGATCTCTAAAGTGACTTTTTGCACGGATAGTAGATCTAGATCTAGTGTTAGTTCTTCGTTTTAGTTGTTATTCAGTCCCAGGTTCTTGTATATTTTATTATTATATTTAATTATGTTTCACTGATAGATGACAATCGAATATCGACAAGCACGGAATCGAAATTACTTTCCGGTTTCCCTAATATAAATTAAATGAGAATTTAAATGGAATATGAAACTAAATAACGAGTTGAGGTAATATTATTTTTTGACTTGAACAAGAAATATATTATTCGGTTAAAACGCGGTTCTCTCATTGCTGTATTATATAGTATCGAATTACTGGCGCATACCGTTTCGGCAACAATAGATAATTACGGTACCTAATCGTCGTTTCCTCTTACCGTATAATTATCGCCCTGAAACGGGGTGCGCGAATGAATGGGGCATCCGCGTGTGTGCTTCGCGTCGGGCTATCGGAGCTAATTTATAAACTAAAAGCGTATGCAGTACGAACGTTCAAACAAATTGCGAAGAGTCACCGATAAATGAAAACTTCGTGTTCAAATGAATAATTTAAAATAAATAATTTTTTTTTTGAATTACCTTGTTATTCTTTGTTTTTCTTCGTGACTAGTTGGTAAAATTGATTGGGCTTCTGAAATAACAGTTTCAGCACCTTTTAAGCTCCCGTTAACGTAGTCGCCGTATGGTGGAGTGTCACAGAAGAAACTAGCTTGAGGAGTTCCGTTTCCAATTGTGCTGATCGGTCTTTTTCTTAACATGGTTCCTTCTATTGGTTCGGGATCTTGAGAATACATGTTTGTATTTGGAATTACTAATTGTAAAACGACTCCATTTTTACCTTGTTGAACCTAAAAACATTATTATTTTTATTGCAATATAAAGTAGATATGTTTCGATTAAGTATGGAATAAAATATCCGGAATATTTACAAGAATCATTAACAATATGCAACCAAAATCGAATGGGAGTTTGCAGAACTATTTGTGTAATTATTTGCATTTGAGATAGGTAAATAAAATATATTTGTTGATATAGGTCGATTAAATAAAAGTTATTTCCGGAAGTAGAAACTTGAATGGTGACGCTTCGACTATTTTCTGAACACCCTGAACCGTTTGGCTTCCGGTCGGATGTCGACGGTCCTTCGTTTGCGAGCGGCTGATTACAGCAATGGATTCGAAAGGCGTTTCTCTCCATTTTGCATTGAACGCGTTCGGTAAACACAAAAATAGACGAAATTAAACAGGGCTTTCCACAATAAATCTTTAACCTTTGGCTACTCCATTCATACAATGTTAATAATAATTGGAACATTTGTTATTGTTACTAATCGTTTTGATATGATAAGAAAATTTGTTTAATATATCCTTTTTATTTACCCAAGGATTCATATTAATCGCATAATGTGACAAGGTGCTTAAAAATAATGGATCAATGTAATTAATAAAAATAGAGTTACATTTTTATGACAAATTATTAATTATTTAAATTTCGTTTTTGATACTTACTCTGGGTTTAGCTGAAATCCCTTGGCTAATTATTGAATTGCTACTGTTCATACGTTTCAAAATAGGTCCGCTAGCACTATGATGTAAACTTGGTTGACTTATAGTTGAAAGATGACGGTGTTTCATTGGATCTAAATTATTTTGGCTTGCAGGTCTTCTAAGTACACCATTTGGATCGTAAGAAACGGAATGTGAAAGGTTTTTTTGGGGCATCGGAGGCTAAAAATTTATTTATACAATTTTCCGGTTATTATTTTTCTTATAAATAAATAAATAAAATATTTTTATTACTATACCGAGATTACGTTACAAAAATTCACTCAATCCCCGAAATTAAGGAGAACAAAAGGTTTGTTAATAAGCAGGATCAAAACCTTTAATCTCTTTAAAATTAAAACAGATTTTCTTACAATTGTTGTTTAAAATAATAAAAAAGCGTAGATTTTCTTTAAAACAAAACATTTTTGAAAAATTCTTACGTTTCTTATATTGTTCAAATCATCTCGATGTGCATCTTCATCGCTTGATTCTCCATTTCTCTTTTCCGCTTCACCACTAACTCCAGCGCCAGAATTAACCGATTCCATAACTTTACAAAACCACTTTTTTGAGCTTATTAAAAAATTCTTATTTAATTTATGACCAACTTCACGAGTGTGAAGTGCTAAAATGATCAAACACGAGTATTTAAAGGGTCGCTCAGATTGATTTCTTAATAAAGTCAACTTAAATACCTCACGATAAGATAAGAAACTTTAGTCAACCTGCATAATCTGTAAAGCTTAGCGATTTATTTTTTTTTTATGTTGAAAATTTGAGGTTTACCAAATAATTTTTCTTTTCGTTTTCCATCAAATATTTCTCAAGAACATTTTTGGTTTAACGATATTGTGTCTTTTATCGTCTTATTTTACGGGTACTTGTAAATCACGCAAAAAGTTTTTGGGGAATAACGGGAAAAGGACGTGAAAGATGTGCAAAGATGAAGGAATAAAACGAGGAAAACGAGAACCGGATATATCCGCACCGCGTGACATAAATCTCTGTTACATTTTGCAGGGTCACCTGAGACCCACCCCCAGAAATACTGTACCTTTTGTTGGGGCTCTTAAGAATAACAATTTACTTATTGAAAAAATTATTTATTAAAAAGAAATTAAAAATTGATTCAAAATATCTTAATTATTATTTGAATAGGACTTCCTGAAAGGTTTCGAAACTGTTCCCCTTTTCGATCGATCCCTTTTACATCTACGTAAAAGAAGAGATGGGGAGAGAATCAGATCATAGCCAATATTCAGTTAGAGGGCGATGTATGTTCAAATATAGAAAGGTAGACTTGTGAGCATCAAATTGAACCTTTTCCGCTTATTCCTCGTATATAGTGCTACGAACAAATTAGGTTTACCTACGACGTAAAATTGAGACACCTGTTTTTATGTTTGCAATTCCATATATTCTCCTCCGATCTAAAATCAGAAAATTAGATTACAATATAAATACTTATTTATACAAATATTTGCTTAAATGTTGCTGTTTTTATTGTTTACTAACAGTTTACTAACTTGATGTTGCTATGGGGACCTAAAAAAACGTCCGCCATACGTTAAATGAATTTGATGAATTTGAAATTAACTTAACCTGCAATTTAATCTTTTTTGGGTCGTTTCTGTAAAATGGGGCTAAATGGCTTCCGAATTTTAGTCGTTCGGGGTTCTTTTAGTGTTGGGTGCGAAGTGCATACGAAATCAAGCGTCAGTTTAAAATAAAAAAAAGGGAAGCGGCCACTTTGACGGAAGAAGTGAGGCGGCGCGGTTTTCTTTCTCTATTCGCCTCCGGCGCCTCGTTTCCGGTACAGGAAATAAGGTCGCAAATCGAATTGCTTGACGTCGCGGCGCCACTTCCCATCGCGAATTAGTCCCGTAAGTCCCGTTGCCCTCGAGCAGGATTTTCCAGACCCCGGAAATCTCTTTAATTTTTACTTACACCAAATTTGTTGTGACAAGATTTTTTCTTTTTCCAATTCAATTTCAGTTTTTTTCAACTTAATAAAAAAGTTAATAGTTAATATTACACTTTTTAATTTAAACTATATAGGTCTAAAACAATCTAAACAGATAATTTTTATTACTTTTGATATCTCAATTTGACTTGAAGCGACATCTTAAATGAAATTAATACGTTTTGTATACAAATATACAGACTTCTACATGTATCAAATAGTTTGTGTAAAACTTTGATGACTAGATGGCGCTGCTATGGATAAATAACATAATGATTATGAAATGTAACTAATTTTCAGCGATATCATCTACAACCACATATACACTGAATTTCACTGCAACATGTCAAAATAGTTTAACATTACAGTAAAACCTCGATATAACAGATCAATACGGGGAACTGAAGTCTGAAGACGCACTGCTAAACCCAAAACTTTCTAGTTCTAGTGTTAGTTCTAGTTTTAATTGTTAAGCAGCGCTAGATTGTTGTATATTTTTATTGAACTGAAAGTAGAACTAACACTAGACCAACAACTAGAATCATTCGGCTTTAGCCGTCTTATGAGACGCACGGCTAAACCCGAATTTTTCTAGTTCTAGGTTTAATGTTAGTTCTACATAGCCGTACCTCTCTTAAGACGGCTGGTAGTTAGCATTAGTAGCGTTAGTTAGCATAAAATATCATTATGTTACATATTTTTATTGAACTAAAACTAGAACTAACACTAGACCTAGAACCAGAAAGTATCGGGTTTAGAATATTTCTAGTTCTAGGTCTAGTGTTAGTTCTAGTTTTACACTAGCATTATCGCTAGAACTAACACACGACCTAGAACTAGAATGATTCGGGTTTAGCCGTCTTGAAAGGCGTGCGTTTAAATCCGAATGTTTCTAGTTCTCGGTCTAGTCTTAGTTTTACACTAGCCCTATCACTAAAACTAACACAAGACCTAGAAGTAGAATCATCTTCGTCTTGAGAGACGTGCGGCAATACCCGAATGTTTCTAGTTCTAGGTCTAGTGTTAGTTTTATACTAGCACTATCACTAGAACTAACACAACACCTAGAACTAGAATCATTCGGGTTTAGCCGTCTTGAAAGACGTGCGGCTAAATCCGAATGTTTCTAGTTCTCGCTCTAGTGTTGCACTAGCACTATCACTAGAACTAGAAATCACTAGAAATTTTCGGGCTTTGCCGTGCGTCTTTTAATAAAAGGTTTGACGTTTCGGATGCCATGTTGCAACCTTCTTCAGAAACTGGTTCGAAGTGACGAGATCAAAAATCGGTAACTATATATAAGTCGGAAAAACTAATTAATAATCAGTTAACGCTAATTACAAGCTAATTAATAACTAATTGCGTCGCGTCCGGTGTGAGGCGGGAAGAGGTCTTCGTGTTCACCACCATCTTCCATGTTCTGCTAAGCTCCCAGCCATCCTCTCTGTTAACGTTATTTTTATGTCGGTGGATCTCTATGGCTTCTCTTGTCAGTCTTTGGTAGTATCTGTTGTCCCTAGCCAGCACCTTTGTTTGTTCGAAGTCTATTCGGTGCCCCTCTGCATGGCAATGTTCCGCAACCACCGACTGCTGGATCTTCTTCAGCCTTACATCCCGCTCATGCTCCTTGATGCGGCACTCGACGTTGCGTCCAGTTTGGCCAACAGAAACCTTCCCACAACTACACGATAGTCGATAGACTCCCGCTCCTTTTAATGGAGTTAGTTTGTCCTTGGCTATCGGGAGTGTGTTCCGAATTTTGCTGACCGTGCCGTACCGCACTACGATGTCGTTCTTCTTGAGGTGCCTAGCAATTCGTTCCGTTACACCTGAAACTTAGGGAACACAGATAAATCCAAGTGGTTTTGTACTTACCGTGTCCTCTTTCTGCTTTCGCTGCTTGATGGCCTGGTTGATGTCCCTCGAAGTGTATCCATTCTTCTGCAGCACTCCTCGTAGAAAGTGTTGCTCCTTCTTCAAGTTCTCTCCTTCATATAGTCTCGCTGCTCGCTGAAATAATGTACGGATCACGGACCTCTTCTGTTGGGGATGATGATGTGAACAAGCCTGTAAATACCTGTTGGTATGGGTCTTCTTTCGATATACACCAAGTTCTATATCTCCATTTGTCGTCCTGGTGACCAATACATCTAGGAAAGGTAGTTTTTTGGCAGTTTTTGTTTCCATGGTGAACTTAATCATAGGATGTTGAGAGTTCAAGTGAACTCTTGGAGCCGTTTTTAACCATGTTGCCATATCACAAACGTGTCATCCACATATCGTAGCCATAGTTTTGGTTTCCACTGGCTCTTCTTCAAAGCGTCCTCTTCGAATAATTCCATGTAGAAATTAGCTATAACTGGCGATAGTGGAGATCCCATGGCTGCCCCTTCGAACTGCTCGTAAAATTCTCCTTTCCAGCTGAAATACGTCGACGATAAGCAATACTCCACCAGATCTGGCACGTATTCTGGTAAACCCTCCGGAATGAGTTTTCGGCGAAGACCCTCTACAGCATCCTTAACTGGTACCCTAGTAAAAAGGGATTCCACATCGAAACTTACCAACATATCCCCAGCCTCCAGCTTTACACCTTTTACCGATTCCACAAAATGTGTAGAATCCCTGACATACGATTCCGTGTTACCTGTAAAGGGAGACAGAATCTTTGCAAATTGTTTGGCCAGCTGGTATGTTGGGGAGTTGATGGCGCTTGATCTCGTCACTTCGAACCAGTTTCTGAAGAAGGTTGCAACATGGCATCCGAAACGTCAAACCTTTTATTAAAAGACGCACGGCAAAACCCGAAAGTTTCTAGTGTTAGTTCTAGTTTTAGTTCTAATTTTAGTTTAATTCACACCGGCCGTGAAAGCCTTCGTACTTATAGAACTAACTTCCCGATATATTCGTCGTAACATTGAACATTGAACTAAAATTTCCAACTCTGTGATACTAGATGCGCCATCTATTCGGAAATTTAATCATTATTATAATTACGTTTAAGGCTGTAAAGTTTTTGTATTTATCCATGTTCGTCTTCAATTCCATTCTTTAATCAATTTAATCAAATCATCTTTTATTGATGTTTCGACTCTTTAATGTAAAATAGAAGATTTCGTCGATGGCATTTTTGAAACGATGGTTTCACTTTTAAAAACTAGATGGCGGGTGTTTAATAATAAATGTTAAAATTAAATAAAAATAGTTTATGGGAATTAAAGAGAATTTATTTCAAATTGAAACTAAAATAATTAGTTTTTGTATAAAATTAGACAAAGATTTAATTTTCTTGAAAAAAGATTAATATTTAACAAGTGTTCTAAATTAAATCCAACACAAGATTAAGAAAAGAATTTTTTTAAATAATTTAATTGCCAAAATATAAATAATTTAGTTTAACTAAAAATTTCTTTTTCTGGTGTATTTGTTTCGTTGCTTATCGTGCTTGTGTATTTATGTAGTTGGTCCATGGTAAGGGAGGAGGGTGGTCGTACCCATAGTTCGTGTTTTAAACTTATTGAATCAATTACAAGAGAGGCGTCGCGCTACACAATACGTGCGCCGCCCGAAAAGTAGAGTTGACACACCACCCTCGACCCCCGTATAACAAAAAAAAAGAACGGACGCAAAAAGAAAACAACCCGAAACGACCAACGACGCCCGCCGCGGGCCGTTTTCCGCACGTTTTTCCCCCGACCCCGATTATTTTGGCCCCTTTGTTATCAAATAAACCAGTGGCGTGCGATCCATTTTTGTAGTCGTTAGGGAAAAGTCGGTTTTCGGACTTTTTCTTAAGTTACCCGTTTTAATTGTTAGTACTCGAAGAATTAATGTAAAAGTAACGAAGTTAATTAATTGAACGGGAGGGAAATGAAAAAAAAAGGAATAAAAATCGTTTTGGGGTTTAAACCTTTTTTAAGATGATCGATCTAACCGTAGGGTATTGACGTGTTTTGTAAGGGTGGTGATCAAACAACTGTTTGACAACACTTTTCGGAATCCAAAAACCTCTATCGATCATTCAATTTTAATTTTTAGGTTAATCCTTAAATTTTAACGAATACGATCAATATTATTATTGATGACAAAGTTAAAAATGTTAACGTCTTTTTTTCGAACCTCAAAATTGAGTCTTCAGGTTGTTTGGCGGCGACGAAGTGTACCATGGATACAAAACGAAGCCATTTATTACGGCACCGGTGACATGTAGCATTCGCCACGGCGATTACCAAAGAAGTCCCCATAAAAAGGGAACGCGAAAACCAAACCGACGAAGACGACTTTTTGAAAACGCCTTTGTGGCCGTTCTAACGCCGACAACAATGTTATACCTGGTGCAACAGAACCGAAAGCACACCTTTTAATGTCTTTCAAAGCGCACACCTTGCATGTTTTTATTTTTCCTTATTTTTCTATCAACATCAAAAAAAGGAACAAAAGAAAAACGAGTTAAATCTTAAAAATACTAATAGCACAATAACAGTTCGATTTTCTTTAGTGAAGTAGATGTTATCAAAGTTCTTTAGGAGATTTTAACTTTGGGGTGGTTGCTGATTGAAGATAGCGGACGCCCCATAGGCTTATTATCGTTGATCGCGGTCCAACAAAGGGGGTAAAGTTCATCGGGACCCGGTAACAATCCCGTTTACAATTCTATCAGATCAGATTTGTCGTCTATTATGATGTCTCAACGACGCGCAAAGCCGTTTTGTTAACGAAAAGAAACGTTAATATATCGATACAACAAAAATCTTTCATTAAAAGAAATTAGGTTGTGTAGAAATTATAAAAAAAAGTGTCGACCCGCATAACTATATGATTAAATAAAGCTAAATAGAGACCCCACACGCATATAACTGCTTCTTAATTAACACTTCCACTTCCTGTCCTACAGACTAATCAGTATTTTCAAACAGCCCCATCAGAGTTCGTTGTAAAATAAGAGGGTCTACACTTTTTTAAAACGCGTCACTTGAACTAATTAAGATCGTGGTTTAAATTTTTATTTAATTTAAAGTTAACATACCATGGTTTATGGTAAAGGTTAACAAATTCTTTTCATAGCTGCTGTAAGTCTGTTCGTTTGAGTTTCTTTATGCTTTTATTTCCGTAGTTTTGGTGTCGATGCGTGCGTCAGTTCGGAAAAGAGAGATTGAATGGGTCGCTAACGACCGCCTTTGAACCATGCTACTCATTATATCCTACACGAACCACCTGGTCTTCCCCTTGTGGACGACACTTTGCGAGTAAATTAGGATAACGCCACGACAACAAGGTGACAAGAGAACCCGGTGCTTTTTAAATCCTGGTACGCCTTCTGATGCGTTTTGGTGTTAGAAGCACGTGTCCACACCTTGAGTCACGATTTTTTATGTTTTTCTAAAATTAAATGTATACACATAAATAAACGACACTGATCTACACACGCTCAATTAAATATATATCTCGGATTTAATCTTTACTGAGGAATTTGAACACTGAAATAATAAGTTAAATTATCCATGCTACAAAGTAAGGGTTTTTTTTTTGATTGTTTTATATTACTATGTTAATAGGCTGATGTGTTTACGTTTCTTCTAATACGTAGGTCATGTTAAATGATTAACTCGTCAATGAGGTTGGTTCTCAACTTCCTTCCGCCACGAGAATGTACAAATCAATGATTTTTTATTTGCTTGAATGATCATATTGCTTTGTTTCGATCATATCACCATCTGCCGACGTCCAATCGAGACATTCTCGACGGGAAATCTCGTTGGTTGTTGATCACAAATAAGGGATAAATTAGTATTTACTCGATGAGGGTACACAACAATACGCCTAGAGGTTGGATTATGGGATGAAAATCGGATGAACCTTTTATTTTACTGAAATCGCTTAGAAATAAAAACGCAATCAAATAATAAAAAAATAGATTTAATTCGGATTCATTTCACGGTAAAATTATCCGTGCACGGTTCAGTTAATATTAATATATAGCGAGAGAAAATTTTCTTGTTCAATAACGAGACGTCGTCCATAAATAAAAATAATATACGAACGAAGAATATATCTGATTTCAATTTGTGTAATATTTATAGTGGTAGTTAGGGCGCTTCTCGGTTTTCTCGCACTCCGGGACCCTTATTTGCTCAACATATATATCTATATAGGGGTTAGAGGCGCATCTGTCGTTTATAATTGACACTCGACTCCCGATTTTTCAATTCTACAAGGGAAAAAAAGTAAAGTTCCAATTTTATTGATCAATATATTTTTGATGTCTCCCATCATCAAGTAAACGCTTCAAAGTAATTTATGAATATATCTATATTGTAGATATAAAGTATACGTACATTTTTTTGTTGTCCATATCGAATTGAAAATATTCTTTTGGAACAATAAAATTTCATGTTTCGAGCAACAATTAACCTAGTTTTGAGTAGGGCAAGACCGCCCAGTGGAAATTACTGTTACGTTGTGTTTTTGAATTGAAACGGTGTACGTCCGAAACTAATAGTAGTAGCAACTTTTAGAACAATACTTGTCAAAATATTTTCTTTTTCAAAAATAAAACAGGTATGAACGGTATTATTTATTGCTACTAGAATACAATAAGCGACAGAAAAAATGTTGGGATTTATCCCACGAGAAGATCGGACAGCCCGCTGTGATTGCAGGCGTTCAATTGATGTTTTTGCAAATTATAAAACACAGATCCCGAAGGACAACGAGAGATTTAAAAACAGCAACACGTGCCGAATCGGAGACCGAACGACGCCCGATTCCATTGTCGAAAGCAAAATAAATACGTTCGTAATGACGACGCCCCGCATCATAAAACAAGCTGTGGGGGCACCCCCGTGGTTAGAACGACGTCGCGACGTCCGTCGTCGTTATACCCTTTTTAGAAGAATAAAAAATCAAGAGAATAAATATTTTGATGACCAACCGAAATTAAATAAACTTGTACTAAAATTAGAATTAACACTAGCACTATTACTAGAACTAACACTAAACCTGTAACTAGAAACGTTCGGGTTTAGCCGTGGGTAACTCAAGAAGGTTTAACCTTCTAGGTATAGTGTTAGTTCTAGTTTTACATTTACACTGCCACTAGAACTAAATTAGACCTAGAACTAGAAATGTTCGGGTTTAGTCGTCTTATGAGACACACGGCTAAACTCGAATGTTTCTAGTTGTAGGTATAGTGTTAGTTCTAGTTTTACACTTGCACTGTCACTAGGAACTAGACCCACACATAGGAATAATAATATACGAACAAATATAGGAATATAGAACACATACGAACTAGACCTAGAACTAGAAATTTTCTAGTTCTAGGTCTACACAGTAAAAAATAATTACATGGTCCAGTACTGGTAATTTATTGCCACGGATATTCATGTAAAAAGTTACACGTATGTAATAGCAAAATAAATACATATCTAAACAAGCGCATTTTCCATTTCTATGTTTGTACTTTTCGTTTGTGATTGATGTAATTTTACTTCTTAACCCAGGTAATGTACACGTATTAACACGTAAAAATGACTATATTTATATGTAAAATTACTTGTGCTATGAATATTGTAGTTCGTCTGCTATGTAATAATTCATTATTCAGCCCTGTACATTTACATAATTTTAAGCTTAAATAAATGTAAAAATACGAATGTCATTATGGAAGTTCTACATATCCAAATTCGTTTTATGTCCAAATTATGAAAGCCAATAGTTTTTCCACCATTGTTATAATGTTTTACATCACATAAGCATTAAAAGAATAATGGAAAAAGTGTAAACTCTTACAATTTTAACAGACGGCAAACTTGGAACACAAAAACTTTGTGTATAACCTGTATACGTACTAAAGAGCACCAAACAACCAAACACTAAATGGACAGATTAACGTGGTTTATTATTATTATTATTATAAGAGAGCGCGTATAACGTTCGACGATTCATACGTTATTAGACTGTACAGGGTGTCCCAATTTCGATGTCCACATAGGCTATCTCCGAAACTAAAAGAGATAGAAAAAAAGTAGCTTACATGTCATGATCTCGTTTTTCGAGAAAATGCTAATGCCGAAAACTCCGAACAGCTATCGTCTTTTGTTTTCGCCCTATCGGCAAAAACTGAAAATTTTGTGAAAACAACAATCGCGAATATCTCACTTATTATCAAAGATGGAGTATTATAAATAAAACATTATATGGGCAACTTTTTACGAAGAATTCAGTGGCGTAGGTAGAATTTTTTTCCCATCTTTTATTTTCGAGATTTTAGACGTAACTTTATTTTTTTAAATGGAAACCATAGTTGGCTATGTCTTAAAATAATTTGTTATTTTCTTCTGATAACAAATATATATAGTTTGTGGGGTATATTTCTTATAGTTATTGAATAATTAACAAAAATTCGTTTTGTTCCATCTAAATCTAATGTATGTATTTAAAAGTTAATGTTGCTATGGTGATAACCATACATACTATGATGGAATATAATGTATCAATTTTTTTGTTCTTTCTAAAACTATTGTATGTATTTAAAACTTAATGTTGTTATGGTGATAACCATACCATGAGGGAAAGCATTGTTTCCAATTATTATCAAAGTTTGTAGCAAGGACAGTAGAATCTAACAGGACTGCTACATCCATTGTATTTTTGTAGTCGACTACGGGTTGGTTGCCCGCACTCTACGTCACACTATTTACCACGCCTGGTAACTGTCTGTGTTTTTAGAGGTTATATGATAGACATTAATACGTCTAAAACATAAAACTTCAAAACTAATATGAGTACATCTAGGATATAACCTCTAAAAACACACAGCAAACGCATAGACCATAATAACAGCTGGGCGTGGAATATGGTGTGACGTAGTTTGCGGGTAGGTTCTCACAACAATGGATGCAGCAGTCCTGTTAGACTCTACTGTCCTTGAATTTGTAGTAGTATTTAAAAATTCACTAACAACTCTGGCATTATGTGGCATATCTGGCATATAATAATAATAATAATAATAAATGTCTTTATTGCACATACCATTGTATACAACAAAAGAAAAAATATATATAATAATAACAAAAATTGTATCTATAGTGTAGATATATTCTAAACTAGAATGTTTAAACAACAAGAGACCAAAAAACTTAGTACCTAACACTACAAAAAAGAAAAGAAAAAAAATGGCATTGTGCAATAGGCGGGTTCCAGATAAAATCTGTTCAACCAACCTTACCACATACATAAACTTAATATTATACTACACGCGTCCCACGACAACGACAATACAATTTCTTGAATATTCCTCCCTCTCCTGCTCTGAACGTTAAAAAAAAATCATTCAAATGAATAACTATGACAAGGCTGCACATTGCTCCAAAAATTTATCCTTATATAGTGTTTTTTTGAAATTAATGATATTTAGTTTTTTGATCATAGGCGGTAGCGTTCCATATGACTTATATATGTGATACGTAAAAGACCTGTGAAACAAAGAGGTTCTGTATTTTGGTGGATATATGCCATATTTTAATCTCGTTTGTAGAGCATTGTTAGCCCTTTTAAAAGTAATCCTCTCATACAAGTATGTCGGTATATGTGTTGTGACGATTTTATGAAACAAAACCAAACTGTGCAACTCCCGGCGGATATCCATTCTGTACCACCCAACATCTTTCAGTTTGTGTGAGACTCTGTCATACTTCCGGATTCCAAAAATGAACCTAAGGCAACTATTTTGAACCTTTTGTATGCGATTCGATGTAAGCACATCTATAGCGGGATGATACACAGGCGCCATAAAGTTGAAGTGAGACAGCACAAGAGAATCACATAACTGTTTTTTTAATTTTATCGAAAGAACGGATCGGTGAGGATAAAGTTTTCTTAAACATGAATACGACCTTCTCATGTAAATATTAATTTGAGCTTTAAATCTGAAGGTGTTATCTATTGTTAAACCCAGGCATTTTGCTTCCTTAACAACATTGATTCTTGTACCATTTATATGAATATCAAGATCCAAGTTCAGCCCTGTGACCCCTCTCCCTCTCCCGAAACATACACACGCAGACTTATCAGGATTAATCTTTAGTTTAAGAAACGTCGCAATATTAAATATAGTAGACAGGTCCTCATTAATACGTATCTGTGCTAGATTCTTATCATTTTCATGAAAGGACAAATAACACTGTATATCATCAGCATACATATTGACTTTACAATATTGTACCCGACTACTAAACCGCGAAGTGTACAAAGAGAACAAGAGAGGCCCCAACACCGAACCCTGTGGTACACCATTCAAAACTCTAATTGTGTGAGACAAATCATCACCGATCCTTACCCTTTGAGACCTATCGCAGAGGTAGTCATCCAACAAAGATACCGCCTCTGAACTCAACCCCAAATCATACAGAATCTCACCCAAAACTGCATGATTAACGGTATCAAACGCTTTAGAAAAATCCAGGAAGACTACAGCAGTGTACAATCCATTGTCCGTGTTCGTAAGAATATCATCAGTTAGGCGCAACATTGCAGTTGTACAACTATAGCCACTTCGAAAGCCAGATTGCTCCTGAGGCAGCAAGCAATTACTCTCCACGTAACTCACCAACTGCTGCTTCATAATTTTTTCAAGAACCTTAGATAACGTTGGAAGAATACTTATTGGTCTCAGATCTTTCAGTTGCTTGGGATCATCAACCTTTGCCAAAGGAATAACTATCCCTTGCTTCCAAAGCACAGGAAATTTACTCTCCGAAAGACAGCAATTGAGAAAATGAGTCAGATACGGCAAAATCAACGGACAGCAGAGACGTATCATTCCTATAGAAATACCATCACACCCAACTGAAGCGGATGTGATAGAAGCCAGAATAGACCGCACCTCTGCCTCATTTACATTTTTAAATACAAATTGATTTTGACATGCATTATGCTTATAAAAATCCAAATTAACAGATGGCAAACTATCCACAAGCTCGTTTACACTATCTACAAAATAACTGTTAATGCGGTCAACATTCGGCATATGCGACGGTAAGGACGACGCCCTGCTATCCGTCATAATTCCAAGTCCTCTAACTTCATTCCATATCTGTTTAGAACTTCCTTGTTCTGTCAAATAAGCAAAATAAGCACGTTTTTCGTTCCTCACAGCTGCAGTGGTGTAGTTACGCAGAGATTTGTAATAATCCCAATCACCTCGACTGCGAGTCCTCCTGAATTTCATCTTTGCGCGATCCCTCAAATTCATCAAGAGCTTTATATTATCTGTCAACCAAGGACTGCGTGGTTTAGTAAATCTGTAATTCCTCAGTGGAGCATGAGCGTCAAACAAGGCAATTATGTTATCATTTAAAAACTCAAGTTTCCGATCAATATCATCCATATAAAACATAAAATTAAATGGTATGGACTGCAGATCAAGCAAAAATCGTTCCTGACTAATACGACTCAACAAGCGCATGTTTCTATAAAGTGGAACACTCTCAGGAACATTCACATTCATCACACAGTACACCATGTCATGATCGGAAACGTCACAGCCAATAACTCCACTACTCAGAATTAAAGACTCGTCAAAAGTAATAATTAGGTCTATTAAAGATATGCAGTTCCTCGCCGTCCTTGTAGGTGCATCAATGAGCTGAGTTCCACCCAATGAATCCATCAGAGACAAAAATTCAGTGGTATCACTTTTTTCGAAATTTAATAAGTTAATATTAAAATCGCCACAACAAACAATTTTATCCGACATACTTAAATAATTTGTAATAGAATTTTCAAATTCATTGAGAAAATTTACGTAATTAAAGTTAGGCGGTTTATACACGCAACCAACAAAAAGATGTACACCACCGCAACAAACTTTTATCCATAGTTGCTCGATACTAAACGACGTATCCATAACTACATATTGAAGGTCACTCCTAATATAAAAACAGACTCCCCCACCCCTAGTTTCACGATCCCCACGGACACAATGAAAACCATTTATATTAATTGCAGAATCTGGAATCTCATTATGTAACCAAGTTTCCGACAGAGCCAAGATATCTATATTATTGATCAAAATTAGATCTTTCACAACTGCAACTTTCGGAAGCAACGATCTCACATTCAAATGCACAACCTTGACAAGCTTGTTTATCATTTTAACAAATATAATTGCAATTACAGCATCATATCAAATCAATCAGTATTATAATTTATAACCTAAGTAAGTGTGAGACAAACAAAAAGTAAAAAACAAATTAAGTAAATCGCAAGAGAAAGAGAAAAAAGCAAAAAGAAAGAAAAAACAATTAAATGAAAATTTAGCGTTATTAAATTAACGTTATTTAAATTAACTTTTTCTTATATAAATCAAGAAATACCCAAGCAAGCGCCGCTTATCTTAAATCTCAACGATTCGATTTCAATCCGCGAATGTAAACGTAATATACTTAGCCTCATTTATTTTGACTTCTCTGCTGTCTGGTCACCCTCTTACTCGATGGCGCAACGTCCTTGATGGCTAACTGAGCACCCTTAAGTGACTCCAGCTCGTCTCCGTGAAGTATAACACGATTTTTCCCATCTGGACACTTTATAATTATCCGGCCGTCTGAAGTCCATACATTAGCCTTTCCGAAAGTAATACCTGCCTCCTTGAAAACATCCAGGCGTCGCTTTGATAGGGACTCGGTAATGAGAATGTTGCTACCTTTAAAATTCTTTTTGTGTCTCCATACCAACGCTCTATCCCGGTAAGAAACAAACTTAATGATGATAGGTCGGCTCCTTGTCGATCCCTTGTTAAAACGACCCAGCCTATGACATCTATCGATGATGGACATCGTTGGAATCCAATCAGGAATCCTCAATTTCGAGAAAGTCTGCAGCACACTAACTTCTAAATCGTGATCAGATTCGTCGTTTTTCTCCGTGATCCCATGAAGCAACAAACAATTTCTTCGACTGTAGTTTTCCAAATTATCGACTCGCTTATCATGATCCACCAAAACTTGTGAAATTCTCTCCAAATTGGCATATATCTCCGTTTGAAAAGCACTGAAATCCCTTTTAATGGAATCAATAGTTACAACAGCTTCCGGAATAGCTCCGTCTTTGTAGGAAAACGTTTCACCTACTGCTGTTAGTCTAGAATTAAATTCTAACATCGATTTCCGGAACTCTTCCGCCAAAGAGGAAAATTCAACATTTTTCCCGGCCATTTAAGATTGTTTGTCAACCTCTGGTTTAAACGCCACAAACCAGTTGTAAGAAAAAACACAGACAACACGTGTTATCCCGGAACTCAGAGTTAAAGAGCAACTTCGACAAAAACTTGACTATTAGGTACCAACACCAATCACTGATTAACAGTCAAATTTACGTTAAAATCGGACGACTAATTCCCCGTGAAAACTACTATTTTGCGGAATGAAAAGAACACGTGCGCTCAACTCGACATCTCGATATCGACCTGCCATATCATTTGAGACATATTTAGTGGCAACTTGTCGACTAAAGGCTCAATTTGCTGCCTTAATATATTAAGGTATTTCCCTGAGTTTAAGTTTTTATGGTTTATACTTATTTTTCTTTCATATTCGGGAGTAGCGGCTTTTGGGTCAGACGTCTTGTTGCAATTTCTTTTGCAGGTCATTTTGGTATGTTTTTGCATGTGGTTTGGGGAAGGACTAAATATCTATTAAATTTTCTGCTAACCGACTGAAGATTCTTACGTGCGGTTATCTTCTTTCAGGATATCTTGTGAAATAAAATTCCGCGGCTAACGTCGCATTCTTATCTGATAACATATAGCATTCCATCATGTTAAATTTTTCATAATTTTCGAAATTCATTGTAAAGTTTTATTCAGTTTTGTTATACTTTGACACTTAACATGCTGGTGCATCGTACCAGCACATAATGCCAGAGTTATTATCGAATTTTTAAATACAAGCTTTGGCAATTATTTCATATATTATGTTCCATCATAGTATGTATGGTTATCACCATAGCAACATTATCTTTTAAATACATACATTAGTTTTAGATAGAACAAAATGAATTTTTGTTAATTATCCAATAACTATAAGAAATATACCCCACAAACTATATATATTTGTTATCAGAAGAAAATACCAAATTATTTTAAGTCATAGCCAACTATGGTTTCCATTTAAAAAAATAAAGTTACGTCTAAAACTCGAAAATAAAAGATGGGAAAAAAATTCTAGCTGCGCCACTGAATTCTTCGTAAAAAGTTGCCCATATAATGTTTTATTTATAATACTCTATCTTTCATAATAAGTGAGATATTCGCGATTGTCGTTTTTGCAAAATTTTCAGTTTTTGCCGATAGGGCGAAAACAAAAGACGATTGCTGTTTGGAGTTTTTGGTATTAGCATTTTCTCGAAAAACCAGATCATGACATGTAAGCTACTTTTTTTCTATCTCTTTTAGTTTCGGAGATAGCCTATGCGGACATCGAAATTGGGACACCCTGTACTTGGCACAATGATGTCAACGCGTTGTGCGTAGTTGCAACGCTATTCGGCCGACTGAACGCAGAAAGTGGTGGTGGGGCCATCCCGTTTTTTACATGTTAGTAATAGTAATTTTACCAATATTACATGATTTCCCAATTTATTAAATACATTTACAGTTTTACTTGATTTTCCATTTATTTACAGGTTTTTCCTATAGTTTACATTGCTTTGTGTAATTCATATTAAAAAATGTAATATTTTGTAAATTTACTAATTTCCTGTAATTTTACTTGGTATTAACTGGATTTCGAAAATTACGTTGTTAATTCATGTATTATTTCATCTTGTAGTTTCAATCTTGTAGTTTAATGTAGTATAATGTATTTTTACATCCATTTTTTACCGTGTAGTCTTAGTTCTAATTTTAGTTCAATTAACTCCGGCCGTGTAAGCCTTTGTACTAATATATTTAATAAACTTAATAATCTCTCTCGTCCGTTAAAAATAACACAAAAATATTTGTTGGTTAGATGATTTAGATAGAGAGGGTGTTTAAAATGATGTGTATTTTATCGTCTATCGTAACAAGAGGGCGGATTGACTCAATTACTAACCCAAAAGAGGGACCTAGGACGTGGTAACGAAGGTCCTTCTTTTGTTTCACAACTTGTTATTCTTTGTATAACAAGGGGACCCGTAATGGTCACTAGAAACCGGACGGAACTTGATGGCCAAAACTGTAATAGAATTGCCTTCGTCTACGACTTTCACAACAATAACTGCACTGAATCTTTAAAAACAGATCGAAAGTAAAACATAAATTTCTCGTTCAGGTGTTCGTCTTATTTTTAGTTTTTACCACAAAATTGGTTGAAAAGACAATTGATCTTTAAAAATGTCTTTGTGTATAGTTATATGACGCGTCATAAAATCCTAGTAGTCCTTCCAAGAGATTTCCACCGCAAAACTAAAACCACAATGCCCACAAAAACAGTTATACCGAGTGAACGAAAAGACAAGATTGTTTATGACACCCGCAATAAAACGATTCCAATTTCTCTCTTTTTCTTCCGGAAGGCTACGAAAGGGTTTAAAATCGCTTCTTGAAGGACTTAATTATTTATTTTATCGGGACAAGTTGTATAAAGATCGTATCGGTTGTGCTGGTATTTTTCGGAATATCTTTTTCGCTTCAATTAGTACCGGAGATCCGAAGACCTACTAATAATCCTTTTACGCGATTTCTGATGGTGGATACGCATCCCAACGACGACGATCCGATAGATACCTATCTGATATAGAGCTCGAAGGAGAAATGCCGTCAACGATACCGATCTTGACGTGATCCGAAACTCGCTTCTTTCGTTCCTTCTTCAGTCGGCTTCTTTGAATGTTAAAGGCGGCGAACCCTTTAACGTACGCCCAAAAAACGTTGTTACAAAAAAATCAACACCACCACCAACGCGAAATATTACTACAAAAATTATTCTTAAATGAAGCTATTTTTGTACAAACTTTATGATTCCCATATACTTTAAATCCAACGTCACAAATAAATTTATTGCAAGAACCAAAACCTTCAAGTCCTCTAATCCATTCGGATTTCACTGTCAACACTCGAATCCATATTTTCTTCTTTCATAATCCCCGTATCCGGTGTTCAACGACGACGAGATTAAACTTTTCAACAATAGGTACACAGAAAACGAAACCCCACAATCGGTCGAATCGGTAGCAAATCCATCTAAAAGAGGAAAAAATAGAAGACAATACCCTGGTTACAATTGCGTTTTTCAAACAAACCATAAATAACCGAAACGCGGGCGTAGAAAGCTCGAATTCGAAGAAGGGGTGTAAAAGAGCAATTTTTAAAACTGGGTCACAACCACCGCGTGGAGTAAGATGTAGGTTAGCCAACAGTGACAATGAAAACAATAGTTCACAATAGAAGAGAATTGTTTCTTAACAATAAAGGACAGTAGCAAACCGAAATATGCGCTCGGCAGTAAAACGAATTGTTTGTGTCGTTATTTTTCTGTTGTAGAAAATTGGAGCACCACGCGAAACATCTCCAAGTAAAATCTTTTATTATATCTAAATTTCAAAATTTCAGGTAACTTTATTTAATCCATTGTGTTTTAAAATTTTTCCTCAAAGTAAGATGAAAACGAAGTTGGTTTTAAGGGTGACGACGCGGTGTCCTTTCTCTAACTTTTAACAATATGTTCTGGTTTTCGCACTGTCATCGACTCGTCAAAATTCTCAGCCCCTTATTATTGACAATTCAATCTGCTTAACGGGAAAGAATGAAGGGGCATCGGTGTGGTTTAAATTGTGGGATTTTCGATGACCGACTTTTAACTTTTTGACTTTTTCACAAAACGAAACTCCACCCTTTACATTCTTTTCTATCCGAAGGAGAGAACGTTTTTAAAATGATTTGCTTTTCCCAGTAACATTTCTGTTGGGACATTTTAAAAAAGACATTAAAAAGGAACAACAAAATTTAATTCTCCAATCATTTTACGACGAAACTTGGACGTTTTTAACGATTTCAGTGTTAAAAATTCTACTAGTCCCATTATTTATAAGCTTTCCTAGGAATAAACATAAAAGTAAATAAAATACCTGTTCGTTTTTGGTGATTTATGAAGAGTCTTCTTTGGACGTGGCATAAAAATCCCAGTCGGAGGCCTAGTAACACGTCGGTTTGTTGGTTTTATCGCGTGTAATGCCCCTCCTGTATAAATGTATTATATTAGGGAGAAGAGGAAAACGGCAGGATCAACGTTTTTATTAAGCAATTCCGTTTAACAATTAACCGACCTCGTAAACCAAGACCGAGGAAACATACGGCCTTCGTCCATTTCGATTCTTTTCTAATGCTAATGTCGAAAAGAATACTTTGTTTTTGAAGAGACGGGCACTGAAATTTAAAACCCGAACGTGATCGCTTGTATATTTTTTGTGTTATATTACATCTTAAAGATGAATCGGACAGACTTTTTATCTTTAAGATTTGATGTTTTAAGTATCGCATTCAACAAAATTTAAAATATTTGTTTCATCCTATATAGTTTATTAGTATACTTAAACTAATAAACTTCCATTAAATATCTTCAATACTTCAATAATCAAAAAATGATGTACTATGTATGAACAACACCGATTGTTGCAGGAAAGTTGTTGCAACCCAACAAACGTTTCAATATTGAACGAACTAAAGATAAAAGACAAGTTCATCAACCTGATTAATAGATCATAGCTTTACTACTTTTGACACCTAGCGATGGATTCAGGACACAGAAATGGAGAACAAAAGATACCCAAAATTCTCTCAAGGATTGAAGGACTGAGGAAGAGGAGGTTAAGGACCTGACATATGGTGCCGGCTACTACTAATGATTAAGCTTTACCAAACAATATATTATTGTAAGGGTCAAAATCAAATGAAATTAGATCAATTCCAATGATATATAGGAGGACTAGAAGAATCAGAAACATAGAAGCAAGGTAAGAGCCAGATCAAACATTAATAGTGGAGATAGTAGAAACAGAGATTTTTGATGGTGTAGACATCTTGTCCGGTAGGTACAGAACTACAGGGAACTCTAGATACCTTTTAAAAAACTAAAACTAGAACCAACACTTAATCTAGAACTAGAAACCTTTGGGTTCAGCCGTTCTTCTTTCAAAACGACTAAACCCGAATGTTTCTAGTTCTAGGTCTAGCGTTAGCTGTGTATATCGTTTCTATTGGTAATTGCGGACTCATAGTCCGCCTCGTGTGACTGTATAAACGCGTGTACTGTAAAATTGACTTTAAAACGTCATTTTTAAAGATGGAAATGTCATTTTAACGTTGATGTTTTTACATTATAATTGAAGGTTGGAAATGTTAATCGGGTAAATAAATAGTGATGGTAATAAGTACAATAATTAAAAACATAATTGTACATAAGTTAAAATGTGATTAAAGATAAAATGAGCACTTGAACAATAAGGAGCTACAATACACGTCTCTTGCGGATATACTTCTTGCAGAGATCCATTCTTCTCCCAAATAGCAAGCAGGGTCATTTGACCTGCAGGGTGCTACAAAGATTCGTTATGGAAACTGTACTATAATAAAACTCTAGCCTTAAAACAGAAGAAAGGAGTCGCAGTCAGAGTCGTTAGCTACGCGGATGATCTTGCTATTGTTCATTGGGACTCAAACTGGAGGGATCAAAGTGTAGGTGGTGTCAACAACATTAAAGTGGTTGACACAAGAATCCATAGTGTAGGCTGCATAAGGTATTTGGGTGTAAGTCTGGACAAAGCTCTTAGAATGATGGCTCATTTAAAATCCATATTTCAAAAAGCAATGAATATATAGGTAAAATGTGATATCTTAACTGATGCCCAGCATTGGCAAACCTTTCTACAGAAAGAGAAGACTGCCCCACTTAGCCCATTTCTAAAGGAATTACACTGATCCTGGCAGGCTATCCACCATTGGACCTCATAGTCTGGGAGAGGACAAGGAACTAGTAACATAAAGAAGTCAGTAAAACAGACATAAACCAGTAAATGATGGCGAACTGGAAAAAATGTTGGCAAGAATACACTGGATGGGTGAGATTGTGATATGAAAAGATGTCATTATAGCAGTTCTGGCTCTTTTATGTATTACTACTCAACGGAAGCGATAAAGAGAAAATAAATTCTACGTTTGCTAATGTAAATTACTTAAATTAAAAATTTAGAAGTAATGCGAAAATAAATTGTATACTTTGTATGAAGTACAAATAGTCAAGATTTTAGCCAAAATGTCAGAGAAGAATTTAAACAAGTTAATAATAATACACTGTTGTGCGCTCAGTGTATTATTTCGTTTTGCTATCATACAGACCTTTTAAGTGGCCATCTGAAGTTCATAAACTTCTATGAACTTCAGATGGCCTTTTGGAATAATTGATATTACCAACATGCTTTGCTATATCATCTAAACATTTAATGTGCAATATAAAAGAAATCGCGATGTCAGAAAGATAGGGTAAAAGCATTGTGTAAATTCTCTTGGTATCAATTAACACAGTTATTAAAAGAAATAAAAACACAATAAATAATTGTAATCAACTTTTAATTCAGTATCAACATAAAATCATCATTTCTTTCTGTATTATTTTAGATTATTATTTACAAAGTTATAACCTTATCTATTTACAAAACTTTACAAAATATACATCCTAATTATAAAATAAATAAAATTACATTGTTTATTATTTTTGGTACATTACGCTCAACGTATTATTTGATAACATTTTGAGATCATCTTTATTGCACTAAGCATTTAAAATTGATTTTCTAAATTAACTCTGCCTTTGAGTGACGATTCTAATTGGCCTAAACGCTTCCGGACTAGTCGGTGATAATTGAACGGAGCTTTGATAGTGATGTTGATGATGTAGCGATGACGATAACATTTGATTCGATGCAAATCTTAAATAGTCCATTCGTTGAAAATAAAGTTGTTGTTCGTAAACGGAAGATGGTGTTGATTGTGGCGTTCCAATTGAAGTTGATCCAATTGGACCTATGGGTTCAGCCGTTCTTCTTTCAAAACGACTAAACCCGAATGTTTCTAGTTCTAGGTCTAGCGTTAGCCGTGTATATCGTTTCTATTGGTAATTGCGGACTCATAGTCCGCCTCGTGTGGCTGTATAAACGCGTGTACTGTAAAATTGACTTTAAAACGTCATTTTTAAAGATGGAAATATCATTTTAACGTTGATGTTTTTACATTATAATTGAAGGTTGGAAATGTTAATCGGGTAAATAAATAGTGATGGTAATAAGTACAATAATTAAAAACATAATTGTACATAGGTTAAAATGTGTTTTTTAAATATGAGACAATCCGGGGACGCAGTATACACATTAGTTGTCGTTTTTGATACTCTAATCACCTGTAATTAGCTGAATCACCAGTACGTAAATAATAACAGGTTAATTACCGGCACATTAACTGATGGAATGTTCACGTACACGCAATTAGCCGTCGGCAGAACCTTTACGATTATGCGTTCTTAATCACGTCATCGTATTACGATTATTATGTCTTCTATGAAAAACATGAATTAAGTTAGGTCACGTACTTTTTAACCACAATAAGATTTTTGTTTAAAATATAACCGTAAAACCTCTGTTCATATAATAATAGAAGTTATTAAGCTGAGATAGATAAAAACAAAGATTTGCCTATTGTGGCTTTTGTTGCAATTTTTGGCTACCTGAATTTTTATTCTAGTTTTAATTAAACCGAAAAAAAAATCCTATATTTCGTAGAAACATTAAGACTTCTTTCTTTTCCATCAAACGATTTGTCAATAATCGTGGTTACTTATTTGTTTTACCGAAAAATTACTTTTCCTATGTGGTAATTAACTTGGCGCGATAACGAAGTAGACAAATATTTATGTATATTAACTATTATTATCTGTTTTGAGACGACAATAAGAAATAAACTTTAAAAAGTCAATTTTATCAAAAAATTCGTTCAAGCTTTGTGTTCTTATATAGCGATTACTAACACTTTATATAGATTTCCTTTTAATTGTTTACAATGGACCAACATAGAGATATGTCACGTTTCAAAAGAACCATTATCCTATCGATTAAGATTAATTGTGTGAAGAAACATTGTTACAAATAAATTTGTGATAGTATTTACCCGCATGTGTTGCTATTATCTTAAAAAAAATTTATAGAATATTTTTATTTTCGAAAAACAATCAAAAATGTTTTTAATATCCCTCCTAAAACTTCTTTTTTGTTGGTGTGTTCGCTGATAGTAAATAGGTGTTTCTCCCATCCCATTGATCCTCGTCAACACACCCGCAATTATAATTTCAACCAGTCCCCGACGAATTCGTCCCTCTCGTCCTGTTCGAGTTGTTCGTTCATTGGCTGTTTCATCCTCCGGGTTCCTAACGGTACATATTTCTCCGGGCCTGCGTATATAAAGCTCCCTTCCACCGGAGCCAAACATTCAGTTCAGAAAGACCCTCTTCGCTGAACGTGTCTTGTCGCAACAAAAAGTAAAAAATAAAAACAGTGTCAAAAACTTTTAAGTGTTAAAATGATTAAAACCGAGGAAGAAGTGATGGTATCTTCAGTTCCGCATCGAATTTCATTTTCAATTAGTTCGATTTTGGAAGGAAATCACAAAGTTGGTAGATCAACCCCGGAAATTGACGAAGAAGATTCTTTGGATGTTACGAGCACAACACCTCCACCACCAAAAACTCCATCAAGTGGAGGTTCAAGTAAGTCCGAAGATGAAGAAATTGTTGATGAGGAGAAAAAAAAGAAAGAAAAACCTCCTTATAGCTACAACGCTTTAATTATGTTAGCAATAAGAGATAGTCCCGGAGGTAGATTAACATTAAACGGAATTTATGAGTACATCATGAATAATTTTCCTTATTATCGCGATAATAAGCAAGGTTGGCAAAACTCAATTCGCCACAATTTAAGTTTAAATAAATGTTTCGTAAAAGTACCAAGAAATTACGACGATCCCGGAAAAGGAAATTATTGGATGTTAGACGCAAGCGCCGATGACATTGTAATCGGGGGATCAACCGGAAAACTGCGAAGAAGATCTACGGCGGTTTCCAGATCAAGATTAGCCGCTTTTAAAAGATCAATGAGTTTAGGACAATTCCAATCAAATTTACCATATCCTCCAACTCATTTAATTAATTTTTATCAAAACCCATTTTTGGCTGCTTCATTATATCACCGATATTACCCCGGAAACATCCCAAAACCAACTCCAATTGGTCCAATTGGATCAACTTCAATTGGAACGCCACAATCAACACCATCTTCCGTTTACGAACAACAACTTTATTTTCAACGAATGGACTATTTAAGATTTGCATCGAATCAAATGTTATCGTCATCGCTACATCATCAACATCACCATCAAAGCTCCGTTCAATTATCACCGACTAGCACGACTTCAAGCGCTTCTTCGCCCGAAAGAACTGTTAGTCCGGAAGCGTTTAGGCCAATTAGAATCGTCGCTCAAAGGCAGAGTTAATTTAGAAAATCAATTTTAAATGCTTAGTGCAATAAAGATGATCTCAAAATGTTATCAAATAATACGTTGAGCGTAATGTACCAAAAATAATAAACAATGTAATTTTATTTATTTTATAATTAGGATGTATATTTTGTAAAGTTTTGTAAATAGATAAGGTTATAACTTTGTAAATAATAATCTAAAATAATGCAGAAAGAAATGATGATTTTATGTTGATACTGAATTAAAAGTTGATTAAAATTATTTATTGTGTTTTTATTTCTTTTAATAACTGTGTTAATTGATACCAAGATACCCTATCTTTCTGACATCGCGATTTCTTTTATATTGCACATTAAATGTTTAGATGATATAGCAAAGCATGTTGGTAATATCAATTATTCCAAAAGGCCATCTGAAGTTCATAGAAGTTTATGAACTTCAGATGGCCACTTAAAAGTTCTGTATGATGGCAAAACGAAATAATACACTGAGCGCACAACAGTGTATTATTATTAACTTGTTTAATTTCTTCTATGACATTTTGGCTAAAATCTTGACTATTTGTACTAGATACAAAGTATACCATTTATTTTCGCATCACTTCTAAATTTTTAATTTAAGTAATTTACATTAGCAAACGTAGAATTTATTTTCTCGTTATCGCTTTCGTTGAGTAGTAATACATAAAAGAGCCAGAACTGCTATAATGACATCTTTTCATATCACAATCTCACCCATCCAGTGTATTCTTGCCAACATTTTTTCCAGTTTGCCATCATTTACTGGTTTATGTCTGTTTTACTGGCTTCTTTATGTTACTAGTTCCTTGTCCTCTCCTAGACTATGAGGTCCAATGGTGGGTAGCCTGCCAGGATCAGTGTATTTCCTTTAGAAATTCCTTAGAATGTTGACATATTTTTTATATTTCAAAACATTCTCCTAAGTGGGGCATTCTTCTCTTTCTGTAGAAAGGTCTGCCAATGCTGGGCATCAGTTAAGATATCACATTTTACTTATATATTCATTGCTTTTTGAAATATGGATTTTAAATGAGCCATCATTCGTCCAGACTTACACCCAAATACCTTATGCAGCCTACACTATGGATTCTTGTGTCAACCACTTTAATGTTGATGACACCACCTACACTTTGATCCCTCCAGTTTTAGTCCCAATGAACAATAGCAAGATCATCCGCGTAGCTAACGACTCTGACTGCGACTCCTTTCTTCTGTTTTAAGGCTAGAGTTTTATTATAGTACAGTTTCCATAACGAATCTTTGTAGCACCCTGCAGGTCAAATGACCCTGCTTGCTATTTGGGAGAAGAATGGATCTCTGCAAGAAGTATATCCGCAAGAGACGTGTATTGCAGCTCCTTATTGTTCAAGTGCTCATTTTATCTTCCTCTAGGGGAAAGAGTCAGATACTTCTGAATACAGGGACTTTCCTAAATAATTCGAGTTGTTTCCTCAAGATGTATATATCTAAGGAA
This sequence comes from Onthophagus taurus, assembly GCF_036711975.1. Lineage (NCBI taxonomy): Eukaryota > Metazoa > Arthropoda > Insecta > Coleoptera > Scarabaeidae > Onthophagus > Onthophagus taurus. The sequence goes on from NC_091976.1 coordinate 34,865,578, forward strand.
CTTCAAGTACATCCTTTTACACACTCTTTGCCAATCAACAACTCTAGATTTGTTGTAGAGGAAATGCCATTGAACATTTCTGTACTATTATACACAAATGAGAGTGTAGTAGTGGAATAGATTTTTGAACTTGAACTCTTTATTTAACAATTTTATATCACTTTTTCCAGTCATTATTACTGCAGTTCGTCACGATAGTTAAAATTGCCACGAAAGTTATTTAAAACAATCAGAATTAATTTTGAAACTTTGAAGGCTTTTAACTTTAATTTGATGTAAAAATAACCTTTTAAATTTTCTCAATCTTTTTTTTATTTGTACACAGTGCAAAAGTAACCGGATCTCTGGTAGATAAATAATCAGCCCTCTTATAGATTCTTAACAATTACCGGTAAAGTATAGAATTACCACGATAGCATCGCACGACTGAGTTTTTCGGTGGTACACTGACGAAGGTATCTTTTCATTGTAGTAACGAAAAAGAGCAACATTGTGCCCCCTTTTGTGGGGTTTGTATTTTAAAAACATCAACCCCGGTCAACGGCCGTACATACGAGAACCGTCTTTTTCGCCCCGTTTACGATAAACAGAGAAAAACATCTCGAATTACCTAAATATACTAACGCCCGGTTTTAGAAGAATGAAAAGAAATTTGTCGACAATGAAAGGGACCCCGTTATTGGATCAGTTCTTTGGCCAATTAAACTTGAATTATGTCTTTAAAAAAATCTATATTTATATTAGTACCATCTTGTAAACGTCAAAATATTAAAAGCTCGCATCTGGCCTCGTTTACAAACATCCCTTGTTTTAGAAAACACTCGAAGAAACGCGATAGCAGTGCATCTAGGGATAATTGAAACCTCGCAGTTTCAAAAACCGCACCCCGGATAACATCAAAGTCTTCGTCTTATTGTAGGTTCTTTTTTTTCATAGACACCTAACGGTTAACACATGGCCGTGTCAAAATATTCAACACCAAGCGCGTTCTTAGCCGTCGAGTCGCGTCACCATCAAAAGAAGCCGACGGCACACGAAGAAGAAGGAAACCCACTTATGTGCGGAATCTAAAATTCTCGTGAAACGATTTTCGAGTCGAAACCTTTTTCGGGGAGGTCTCAAATACTTACTTATCTATCACTAGAAGATAAAAAGAAAAATGTTGGGTGATTTATCAAAAATTTAAAAAGGTACACGAAAAATGATTTAGAATGTAAAAAAAACTTGAGATTAATTCTTAGCGAGCATGAATGAAGCGTAGTAAATAATTGAACTATAACCTGTTAACCAGATAATGGAGTGACGAACGAAATTGTGACTATGAAGCTTTGAACAGAACAATTATTTACCCGGTTTTATTAATGAATGATTTGTACAGGAAGTGAGTCAACAAAAATCTGCGCATGATTGTTTATGTTGTTAGTTAGTAAAATGAAAAGCATAAAACGGCATTAACTCCCTTGTTAATAAATAAACAAAAGTAGTTACATGGAATAAAGAGGGGGCGAGAAGTCGGGGGTCAAAGATCACCGTCGCCCCTGAAATATTGAAACCGGTCGTTCGGCGCTGAATAATTTAATGTTCAGGTGTCGCGATCGCACGATCGTTTCACTTATGTGTTTATGGTTTATGGATAATAGCGGGAATCCCGCGTGCATACAGAGACGCACAGAAGAAGAGGGTCGCCGAGGAAAAAGTAATTATTTAAAATGCGCGCGTCGATCGATACCCGCCGATTAAGTTAACCCAATCGAATGCCGAGGCATTCTCGCATTCGAGAGACAACATATTTAACACAGAACTACATATGTTAGGTGTCGAGCTCACGCTGGAACCGAAATTAATACCCGTTCGGCACGAGACTCGGACTTGGGACTCACAATACATTTCCGAACTGATTACCAAAAAGACAATTCAACCGTACGAGCGAAATATATCTGAAAAATTTCATTTAAATTATAATTATTTGTAGAGTTCAAAGATCAGGTTAGACTCGTGCCTTCTGATCTTGTGTAACAATTCGGACCAAAACCAGCTGTTGTCGTCTTCCGTTTTAGCACTAAGAAGGCGACAGCTGACGAAACAATTGTAGTGATTGAAGAGAAACGGGACGAGAAGAACGTTGTCGTCGTCGTAGTCGTCGTCAAGCAGAGAGTGGTAAATTGTTTAATTCGAACGAATTAAACGGCATTTGTTGGTTTTCTACGGCGGGTTCTCCTCTCGACAGCGACCGAGCACGAGTTGGTAGAATAAATATTATGACCCCACTTCCTTTCGGTAATGGGACAATTGCTACGACTTAAGTGCAATAATGAGCAAGTGAAATATACGGTCGTATTCGTGGCGCGTTCGAGTTGGGGTCAAAGATCACTACTTGAAGACTTTAAGATCTAAATAAAAGATTTGATTCGATTTTTGTTTATAATATTATAGAGATTAGTATGCGAGAGCAACAGAAACGAACAGATGCTAAACGAAACTAAGCGTTCCGTTTGAAGTTTCATATTTCCGGCTTGGTCGCCCTTTTTAGCCAAATAGTACCCAAACAGAAAACAGCAGTTTCCAAACAGTCCCGTCGTTCAAATACACATCGACCTTTGACGAGAGTTTCCTTGAGCGATTCCCAGAAGAAGCGCGCGGACGAAATCATCAAAGACTAATACCGTGTGGCGAACAAATAAATACATCGACCGTTAAATTTAACGTTGCCTCCAATACATGAAAACGTAACGTTTTGGTGCGGATAGTTTTTCAAATTTTCTTTATAGTAGTAAAGGAGGTCAAAATGAGACACGCTTAATCTTTGAAAACGCATAAATCTAACTAAAGGAAGAAGAACTTGACTCCCGGGTACGACAGTTCTTTGAGAGTAAACGAGGTCAACATCACCAACTGAGATAACTTACAAAAGGGAACGTCAATGTCCCAATAAAGCACTGATGATTTGGCCGAGCGCACGCCCAAAACGATTGCCACCGTTTTTCTTTTCTTTCAATTGTTCCAAAAACAATGACGAGAAATCTTTTGTGTTGAGATTTCTTTTTCTTTTCCAAAATTTTTTTGTTAACCTCTCAAAAAGCCATCTTACTCTCCTTCGATACACGTAAGATAATCTAATTTCTGTCCGGCTAATTAGGAATCTATTCGATCTCTTGGCTTTCTTCTTTTTGACGGGGGGGCAGCAGCAGTGACGTGGCAACGAGACGACCGCTTTCGATAACGTGACAGCTTCGTATAAACGCGGTGCCACTATCGCTTTGGACCGATCTTTATAATTCGTACAAACATTTTATCGGATTGTATGTAAACGATCCGATATCTAACTGGTTAAATCTATAAAGATGAAAAGACATTCAAAGCGATTAAAAAAAAATTAAATATAACAAGTTATGAGTCAACTAATTTATTAATAAAAACCGTTTCTATTTTCGTGTTGATTGCTCGGTATGCCGCATCAGAGCTTGATTAAGCGTAGGTGTATCCTTGATCCGTGTTGGCCTGCAGGTCAATTAGACCAACTCCCGCTTGTGATTCACATCAACGCCACCGCGAACGATTCATTCATTTCTCATTCATTCATCAATTCACTACTTATTCTTTTAACGATCCCATTTCTCATTCAACCATTATTTTAAACTTTTACAATTCACTGCTTACTTATTATTAAATCGAAATTGCGAGGATGTTACTTAAGAAGTTATAATGGCGCGATGGTAAAGAGGATGGAGTTGCGAAGACGCGAATTGTATGACAAGCCAAGTTGAACGCGAACCTAATCGTCGTCCAATTGTAGTGTTGACTTCACATTACCATTCGTACATCCTGCGAGAACACCCACAATGGCATTATCGCCACTTTAGTTGTTGTTGATGGCCAACAAACAGCTTGGGCCGCGCTGAACTTTGCCTCATCAACCGAATAAGACGTGACCATCGTATAGTCGTCGCCACGAAACGCTTTGTTATGCAATTTACTCGGATAATGGACGAGGAGGAAGTCTGTCATGGTCTTTAATGGAATAATGTATCATCTCTAGAAGTCGAACAGTTAAATTTAACTTTACAATTAGATTTAAGAATGGTTAAAGTAAAACTTTTAAAAATTAGATGCAAAACGCAAACATCAAGATGAGGGGAAGTAACATTTAATCCCGTTATACACAAAACCACATGAAAAAAGATTATAATCGAAAGAGCGAAGATTTCAAAAGGAACCATCTCCTCTCCAATTTACAATCCATTAAAAGCGTTACAATGGTGCTTTTAGCGATGGTTGGAGGATCACGAAAGAGTTGTAAGTACAAAAGACGGGTTAAGTCGGAGGATTTGTGATCGAAATGTTGTGCAAGAAAGATTTAAAATTTTCGACCACCCCCTTTTTCTAAGGATTCGAATTCCAAAACCCGAGTGTAAAAGTTAAAAGACAAAAACGGTTTGGAAAGAAGAAAAAGAAAAGCGCAACTAAAATCAGTACAATGTAAAGCTATTTTTTTACTGGTACATCAATAAGTGTTTTACGACGTTTTGAACAATGTAACCCATGATCGTTTTATTACCTCATTGTCGCCACTGCCGGGGGGCGCTTTTTGCAGTAGCCTTTGAGGCCTCCCAAAACTTTTAACTTGTTTCGTTGTTATTTATTGCCGCCTTCCGGGAGATGACCGTTGTTTTTCAACTTTTAAGAAATGCGAAAGGGTTTACTTAATACAAGATGGGTTAAAAGTGGTCCCGAAGGAATTAAAAACAACTACAGATAATTATTAATACTAATGACCAAAAATGATCCCAAAAGAATTTAACGACTAAATTACAAGAATTACACAAAAAGCCGGCTTTTTCAAAAATCGCTCGGTTTAATGTTTTTTCTTGTTGTCGTCGGAATCGGCTACCGTTTCTTCTCGTTTCTTGGTCTGTTTGACTCCTCCTCCCTAAAAGAGGAGGAAAGAAAAGTCTTCTGACGGTTGATTAATGGTTTACGGGGTAAGCCACAATATTTTGGGGCGCACGGGAGTGTAAGAGACGACGGGATCAAAGTTTCCGCCCGGATTCTGACTCGGTAATAATTCACTCGGAAAGAAGGAGGCTTTGTCGCCACTCCGGGTCTCGGTATACACGCTGATGGAGATATTGTTTTGTGCCGGACGTGAAAAGTCGGTCGTTAGGTACCAAATTGACGAAGATGTAGACGACGATGACCTTTGTCGGCAAGATATTTGAGTAGGAGATGAAGTCGGTTAGTAAATTCAACAGATATATTTCTTTTTTTTTGTTTCTTGTTTCTGCGTGTATTTTCTGTATCTTGAGAAACATTGACCAATCATCTCGCACACAACGAAAGTTTCTATGCTAATCGAAGAACCCACCTTCATTGTCCTTACTTTTCCGCAAAGTCATGCGATACAATGCGTTGACTGGCGTCCAACAGCCAAATACCCCATAATTACGGGTCCGCGCATTCGATGACTTATCGAACAGAATGTGATCTTCCCTTATTTTCTCCATAAGATTTGCTCACGTTCTAAGTTTCTTCGAAGTCTTTCCGTGAGGTGTACACCAACTTGTAATTACGATAGCGCTGCCGACTTATGAGGATGACGACGCGGTGTTTGCGCGGCTCCTTTATAATTGAAATTACCGTTGTATTATATCTGTATATATCTTGTGTATAGGTACAAGTATATTAACTGTTAAATCCACCAGATACTAATCTAAATAATAAGACGATTTTTTTCAAGTTTCCCTTGTTTCCAAAACTAATTGCGCAAAGAAATAAATATGTTGATGAAAAGGAAGTGACTTGAGATGTTGTATCGTTTCCACCTTGGTTGCTCAACTAAATGACTGATAACTTGAGTCAATTAGTCGCCAATTATACTTTGGTGTTCGTTATAAGTCGGAAACGTCCAAAGAAAAACGCCAGTTTGCCAATTTAAAACTTATCTTTGTTTCGCTAATTAAAATTTTTAAAAAATGTAAATAATAACGTGCGAACATAAGAACGTATTAATTAATTATCATTTTAATTTAATATAGCTACTGATAATATTTTCTTAATACGACGCATACTGATTATGATTATTTATTATTCGAGTCGATAGGTTGTAATTTGAAATTATAAATCAAATATGAATAATTACTCACACAACAAAAAAAAATCGAATTGTTATTCTAAGGGGGTAAAAATCTGATTCGTTACATGTTTATTATTAAAATGTGCCACGTGCGGAAGTGTTTTAAAGAGTCTCCGATGAACCGATCATCGAGTCCACACAGCATGAAACGTGACCGAAACAATACGATGATTCCACCAACGCGGTTGTGCCAGCGATGGGATTTGTTTAATAAAAACGAGAGAAGGGTGACTGATCTCAGATAGAGCAACGTCTGTTGTTCATAACTTGAATAAGGGGGAAGTTAACGTGTTCAAGATCTTTTAATTCTAAATGATTAAACTTGATCTACAAATTTGATATTTTGTAGTGTTTGCCAATTGTTCGTCGTTTCGTGTCATATTTGCAAATCCATTCGTCGAATATTGTCATCCGAAACAACACGTCGAAACGTTAAACTATCATCGGCTTGGGTGAGATTTGTGGTCCACAAAATCCATCTATTGTTATGCCACCCGGTTGTAATATGAATCTAAATAATTTGTCACGGAGGTTTACACTTGGAATTTACTTAAACCATTTAAAATTTAAACATTTTTACTGTATAAACAGATCAATTATCTTTGCGGTTGTTATTTCTTCTCGGTAGTAAAAATTATTGTTAAAGGTAACCAGAAAAGTGTCGATTCCATTGTATTGAAGATAATTCAAAATTTTCCATCTTCTGACAGCTACTGTCCACGAATTATGAATACTTAGTGTTTTTTTCAATAAAGGTCTTAAATACAAAGCATTAAGACTTGTTTGGTGCCATCTTCACGGGTTGTTCGTTTTTGTTGTTGTCTAGTTGTTGGCAGTGACATCGAAAGCCTCGCCTCCTTGAGTTATAGTCCCTTGGGGACCATTCCCCAACGATATATCACTTCGTTTTTACGTGACGTGTACGCTTTAATTCCGTGTTTTCCTTTTTCTGAGTTTAGATTCATATCGTTTACTGAAAATTTAAAATACACGCTTTTAACTTAATTAGATGTGTAAGAAATTAAGTACTCATTTTAAGATTGTTGGAAAAATAAAACTTTTCAAAATTGACTGTTTTTCCATTACCTCATCACTCGTAAATGATGTAAATAAATAAATAAATAATGCCAGGGTGACTTTCAGACCTTCCCAAATTAATAATAACACGCATTAATACTCCAATACCACCATTTACACTCAACGTTGGAGTCTCACAGCTTCTATGGGGAGGAATATCATTTTTGGCTTACTTAATTGCAATTTTTGATTTAGCACTGCTGTATCAGCGGATTGCGTGATTGAGATACAGATACTATACCTTTTCATAACAGCATAAAAATTATTAATTTGATACAATCAAGCTGTTACAATAAATATTTAAATATGTAGTTATTTATGTCAAATCTTCGTTTGACGTCTATATTTGGAACATTTCAATATGAATCAAAAAAAGCGTTTGAAAGAAAATCTGTTCTCGAAGGTTGGATTTTGGAATTATACGGACCGCTTGTCAACGTTACCGCCGTCCATTGAATCGTTGATGTTGTTCCGACGAAAACCTAATATTTACGGCGAAAAAAGGCACCGCTCAGCCGTCATTAATAATAAAAGTTATTCGGTTGTATTATGTTTGGAAAAATATTTGTGAGAGACCGACACCTATTCAAAGGTTGCGGCGGTCACAAAAGATCCGAAAAAGTACGATCTCATACCTATATTCTTTCTATAACTTGGTAAGATTACGTTCTTCAATTTGCTCTTTATTCCAATTTTATTTATTTCAAAACATTTTCACTGTGCAAATGTTTCTTTTTCAAGTTCATGCTTAAGGTTTTTTGTCTCGTAATAATGAGTCGTTTTGCCATCTACTAAGCGATTTCTTTTAAACGACCGTTTACTTTCTTATTGTTCTCTTCGTCGAAAAAAGTTCTTTTAAAACTTTACCATTGTGCAATGAGCAGCACAAATGTCGAAGGGTGTCTTTACATTTTTGGGGACATCCCACTAAGTTTAAGTTAAGTCTACGTTGTTAGTTAATTTTCACGGCTCATTTATTATTAAGTCTTCGTTCTTTTTCGATATCAAGTTAAATTGTTGTGTTGGACAACAACGGACTCCTGAGAACTAGACTGATGTCGAGTAAAACTAATTGACCACTATTACAGTAATTATTTTATTAAGTCGTTCCATTTTTTTCTTCTTTGGGCCACACCAAACTGTTAATTTAATGGATTTCACCTATAAAAGAATTGTCCTATTTATGAAATCGTACAACAGATGTTGTAGTTGCACAATTTTCAATATAAAATCATTACGTTACAATCGTCTTTTCCATTTACCGTTAAAAGTAACGATGGAGAAGATGGTTGTTGAATTGCTCTGCGATGGGCTAAAGAAACGGGTCAAAGAGATCTCACGGCTCATTGCAGTTTGGAATAAGCCATGTCATCATTTGGCTGCGTAAATTTTAAAAAACATTTATATACAAAGCATAAAATATTCTCTCACAGTAATAATTAGAACGGTAACCAACTTTACAATTCTTTACATCCTCATTACTAATCTTCGCCTCAAGTAATGTGTTATTTGGAGCGGTCAACCCACGCTTATTTTCACTAATAACAACAATAACGGTTGTCGCGCGGCATCTTAAAGAAGAGGAACAAACAAGATGAAGAATTAAGTAGATTTGTCGTCGTCTCTCTGTTAAAATGTGAGCGTAGGTAGTGCGTTGTCGAACGTTTTGAGTCAGAGGTTAATATTTGTACACAATTCGGGGTCAATTGACCGGTAACCTATTTTGATTAATCGACCTCAAATTGTACTGTAGCAGTAATATTTACGTGACCGATGGTCAGAGGAGTAGTTTTAATTTAGTTGAGAAGTAGATGTTGGTGGGAAGTTTGAGAGTTTTTATGGTGGTACAAGGTCGGATTATTTATTAATAAATTAATAATAACCAGGGACAATAAATCAATCGTTGTACATTGTTTAGGATGAGGGTTTTTAAAGAAAAATATTATGCACATTCGATATAGAGTTTTTGGACTGTTGTTTAGTTTCATTTCGTGTTTTCTCCCGCGCCTCTTTTTATTTTGTTCCAGTCGACGAAGAGAGAGAGCACAGCGTATGGTTCGCAGCGTGAAGTCGACGTTTCAATTTCGAACGGAACGTGGTTCCGCAATTTATTAGTTTATCTATATGCTATACGAGCCCGCGATAAAATAGAGTCGTTGCAAAAGGGTTGTCGGGGAAATTACCGGGTCGATTTATCGCGCTTACCTCGCGCGGTGGCTCTATTAAAAAATCATCAATATTTATTACGCCGGCTGGCTGAATATTGTAAAGAGATGTACGCGGCTCGTAATGCAAATTGGCACCGTTGCTTCAACGACTAACTATAAACCGATCGAAATCTAAAGTCCAATTAACCGCTTCCTGATGACAACCACTTTTCAAAACCTCATGAATGATTTATTAACCTATTTTATTTCATTCATATAACTATATCCATAACAAATTTTCAACTTATTTCAGAATTAGGTTTAGATATTAAATCCGAAATCGTTACATCTTTAAACATCCTGCAATGAAGTAGTGAGCAAGATTGGCAGAATAAATACCGACCTCTGTGCTTACTAAACAATTAGCTACGGAAAGTTATATGACATCATTTCAGTAGTATCCGGGGTTGGAAGCATTGAGCAACAAGTGGCTGATGGATGTGTGAGGCAAATAAAGCAGGTTGCCTAAAAGATATAATGTAGCGCAACATCCCACACAAAAGCCATAATGAGGACTACAGAAATGTGAAGTATAAAATGATAAATCCGAAGTAGAGTACGAAATGTGGACATAAGGACGTATCGCATAATATCACATAATTGCTAAATGGGCAAACGTGCCAAGCGTACAGGTGAAAACACTGGCAGGAAATCTGGACATCCTTATCATAAGAAGGAATGAGGCAGGATAGGACTAGGTCCTATAGCAAGAAGAAGTACTACGTCTACACCATCCCTAAGTACCCATTCTTTTCTATTCCATTACCGAAAGAGAAAAACCAAGGACCAGCTGGAGAGACTAAATTGATAAAGAGATGAAAGAGAATGAGGTAGAGGACCTCTTAGGCTCCGTATTAACCGTACGTGTTGGGGTATCTGTGGTAAGACAGATAGCAGACTTTTGACATTGGCAGCATTTAAGAGACATCCATCTGAAGATCTGCATCGGTATCATTTTTCTCAAAAATTAAACAATCTTTGTGTGTCTAAAATTAAAATTAAATTGTGAGCACGAAACAAATTACGTATAAAGGAAAATCTTGAAAAAGCTTAATTCTCACGTCTCTTCAAAAACTACTTCTAAAAAAGTTGAAAAAAGTCGAGCATAATCAAAAGTCCATTGTATGATAATAAATTTAGCATACAACTTGACTGTTCAATTAAGCGAGGATTAGTGTCTTGGGAAAAAATTATTCCCATCGTGAAAACCGAAATGTTCAAAAGATCGGAAAAACGTTGAACAAAAGATTGAAATCTTGAAAAATTGATCGTTCGAATGAAAACGAAGGCGGCTTGTATTTTTAGGGTGCGATATTGTTGACAAGTTAAACACCCCTATATACTTATCGAGAGCTCGTATGGGGTGTAGTCGATTTCTAACGCAATACGGATTACGGTAAAATCAGCGGGTGGCGCCCCAATTTACTAACTACTTCGTCGTTTTTATTTTGTTTTGCATTTGTTTAACAATAGACCGAAGCCGGATCCGGAGATTACGTGCTTAAGCTCGTTTTTTTCTCATTTTTTTTTGTCCTCAAAGCCTCTTTAGTAAAAAATAGGGTAAAGATTTCCTTCTTCCATCGTTTTTTTTTATTTTTTTCGAAACAAAAACCGCGGATGTTGAAGCTATGAAAATGAAATCAAGTAGGTGCTCGTTCGTGCCGCGAACAATGGAAACTCGGCGCGCTCGATTGTTTCCGCGGGTGACAAAAGGTATCGAAAGAAAAGACATGCGCCGTCGCCACCTTGATTTTTCTTTCGTGCACTTTTACGTGTGCGTGTAAAATAATAACTCATAGAATAATCGAGGAACTGTGACGTTTTATGCGGCGATTATGCGTCACATCCCATATAATTAGCATTATTCGGGTCCGGTTAATGTCCGTATTTATGGCATTATTATTTCATACTTATCTCGACCGATATTTATAACCGGCCTGGTCTCGCGAGCTTAAAACGTTTTGTAATGACTTTGGGAATGGCTGCTTTGTACACACATAAAACGTGATTAACTTTAACACCGTACGCGGGACTTTTAAATCGATTAATACTAATCTTACCCTTTTAAATAAGAATCAAAGTTTTGTTAAAATCAAAAAAAAAATTAAGGAATATTAAAGATAATTTTTAGCGATTGATTCAAAGATAAAGTAACGTAATCCCGGAAGTTGTACGTCATAAAGAAAGAGGAGGATAACGGTTTTCTCTATCGCTTAACATTGCCGGAGCGATTATATTGACACGAAGTCAGCAAGTCTGGTTTCGCTGTAGTCGACAAACCGCACGACGGACGGCAGCGTGACGGTCGTCCCTCCCTGAAACGGCTGCAGCAACCCAGGCACAAACGGCAAAGACTAAAATCAAGCCAATTTGAAGCGTTCCCAGTCTCTCCCTGTTTGACAACGATTCATACTCGGTTTTACTCGTGTTTATCAAATTTGAATTTCTATTTATAACATTTTCTTTTTATTTTTTTGACAAAAGCTTGGATTTTGTTCTTTTTTGAAAATGTCTGTTTTAGAAAATTTAAAATATTTACGGGTGTCGCTTCTTTGAACGGCCGCTATATTGCGCTGAGTGATCAACTGAGTGTTTACAATGTCGGAAACTTTGATCGCGCGGTGTTTATTTGGGGCGGCTTGTGAGATAAAAGGGAGCATCCCGCCTCCTGTGCCGCAATCTCCAGCTAAAACAACCAAATATCACGCGGCCGGACGAGCTGCTGTTTTGAGGCAGCGCAACGAGTTTTCCGAGAACCGACCTATGATGTAGAAGAAGATCGCTGCTGTTCCCAAAACAAACATATCGTTCTTCTTGTTCTTTCGTCTACGTTTTTTTTTCAGCCTTACCAGAATACGTATATATGATTTATAAACTATCGTGTTGTTTTAAATAGTTGAAAATCACTTGTTCTTTGACGAAACGAAGAAATTAGTTGTTTAAGAAGTTAGATAGGTGGAAACGTTAATATTCAAGTGTACTTAATGAAGTAACAAAAAGTAAAGAAAAAAATTACAAACCGTCTCTAATGAAACGCATTATAAACATTAAATCGGATAAAGGATTCGGAAGCTTTTGTAGTGAATCCCGCTGCGTTGCTTTAGATTAATGATTGTCCGATTACTTGCAAGATCTTTTCACTTAAGATGGTTTGTAACAATATTTTGTGTTTGGTTGTGTGGTGGGAATACAAGTAAACAAGTAATTACTAGTGAAACATTTTTTTATATCAGTTTACTCCCAGATCAACACATACATGTTATATAGGTAATTTTATAATGGATTATCATTCATGAATTTGCCAAGTTCTTTATAAGTATAGTCTTTGTTTTGAAATATGTGTTGAAATGTTTTTAATTTTAGTAAAATCCCATGGATCCAAACCTTATCGAAAGCTTTTGCAAACCCGAGAAATACGGCGACAGAATACATCTTCCAATCGTACCCACTCTCTATTTACTTGCTGATTCTACATAGTTGAATGATTTTGCTTCTGTAAGTCTGTAGCTCTAACAAGTTTTTTTTTCTGTTTATTGCGTTCATTAAACATCATGCTTCCAGGAGTTGGGAAATTCACCCAGCCCGACACAAGCATTAAATATCGTTGTGAGCATAACCGGAAGAATTTATTTTCGAAATATTTTTTCGTCTCACATCCGTTTTTAAACCAACAATTTAACAATGGGTGTGCAAGCGTTAAAATTCTCCTCCCCGTTGCCATCAGTAAGCAACATGACCGCTCAATCGACCCCGCTCTAACAAATAAACATGTTATAGCCTGACGACCGCACACACCCAGCATAATGACGTAGACAATACGACCGTTTTCGCCCTTAAACCAGGGTGCAGTAAGGTTTTCGACATTGAAGGGACGCACGGATTAACACGCATGTTTAATAAATAGCCAGATTTGGCAGCTGCGTTCGAGTACCATTGGGGCTTTATTCGCAAACCAACCCACCAAATCGAACAGAGTCGTAACGTTTAAAGGATAGTGAATGTTAGAAAATCTTTGGTCGACTGTTTCGATTGTTGTGACACAATGGCCCAAACAAATTGTAATAATATCGATGCGCTTTTGCGGCTTGTATAAATACACTAACAATGGCTGGCCCCTGATTAGGTCTTTATTTGTAGAGATCTGTTCGATTTTTAGAACTTTCGCAGCTATTTTTAAATTCTTTCGGAAAGCATTTCATACAATTAACTATATTAATCTATTTTTTTATATTTGAGATTGATAATTTCTCCTATATCAGCTCGCACCCTCCTAAAGTGACGTGTACTATGTTTGAAATGCAGGGTCGAAAGCCAAAAGACGACCTAATTTAACCGTTACACCGCCACAACACAATGCGCGCCTTAAATATGATTTATAGAATATTTTATTTCTGTCGAACAACTTATTCCCCCCCCAAATATCCGTAAATACATATAGGGTGTTACAGTTTTGGTTCACAATGCTTAGTTACCTATGTGAAATATAGGGATCGCTTTTTGTTACCTCCAATTTTTTTAGTGTATTTACCACAATACAACGTTAATTTTTTGTATGACAAATATCAATTTCTTCAACAATATCTAAAATAAATATTGGATTAAAACGTTAAAATTCATCACCCTTTTTGTTTGGACAACTGCAAAATAAAAAAGTTTATCCCTTACCCTGGTACCCTGGTACCAATATTAATTTCATAAATATTTCGCTTTAGTCCAACCCTCTTTTATGATACAATAAACATTATGGCGTACTGATTCTACGCATGGCCTTCCCATGGTGCGAAGACATACAAGCTACAATTTCTTCTTCCGACCCCTGACGAGTTTGTAAAAAGGGGTGGTTCTCACATAATGGGCGACACGGAGATAGACACATGGCCGCGACAAAAACCGCCTTGAATTATTCATAGACGATTAGTAAACTCGTAATATCTTATTTATCTTTACGTATTTCGATTGAGATTAAACAACAGCCTTTTCTTGTATTTTTCAAAATGAGATGTGTCACACGTGTCAGCTTTCGGTAAGATCTCATTTTCGGGGGTGTTTTTAAAAATGGTATTTGACCGAACTTAATCCCCAGAAAACCAGCTTTATTTTCGTAAAGAGAGTATTTGTGAAAGGACCGGCTATGTTGGTGGCATCTTGTCTTCTAAATGGAAAGGATTTAGTAAATGCTCCATAGATAATGAGGGGATGTTTACCTAGGGTTAATTAAGAAAATACTACTTTTGGGTACCTGAGATTGGTTTCTTTAAAAAAATGTTTCAAAAAAAAAAGTTGCAATAATGAAGATATTTCAAAACGTTTAGCTGGATGGTTGCGGTAAAATATCAAAGGTGAAGAAGTTATAAATGGAGCTGTTTGGTTCTCTTTTTCTTCACTCCGCGTCTCGCTCTCTCGGATGACATTCGGAATTTGTTTCGGGGATTATATTAGCCTGCGAAGCAAAAAAGAAGGACTATACAAAAGGATAGTTTAAGTAGAAAACTAAAAAAAATTTAGTAATAATTTTCAAATACTCTTCAGTGCTTATTTATGTATAGTAAGACAGTAATGCTATACATATACAGCGTGATTCAAAAAACCGCTGACAGACTGCTAGGGCAGGTACTACATCAAAAATTAAGATGAAAAGTCATAATATACATGGGGTCGCAAATGCCTCCTTAACGAGATATAGCGGGTCAACGTTTCTTTAAAATGACACATTATCTGCAAAAAAAGCCCTTTTTTAAAAATATTTTCAACGCCACTGCTAATTTTGTCAAACGGGCAGTATTTTCGTGTAAAGTGATCAATTATCTATCAATTAGTCTCTTACGAAACTTTGATTAAAGCAACAGTTTTTGATTGAATTAACAAATTTTCTACAAACATGTTTGTCTTAAAAACTATTGCTTTGATCGAAGTTTTGTAAGACACCAATTGATAGATAATTGGTCACTTTACACGAAAATACTGCCCGTTTGACAAAATTAGCAATGGCGTAGACAATATTTTTAGAAAAGGGCTTTTTATTGCAGATAATGTTTAATTTTAAAGAAACTTTGACCCGCTATATATCGTTAATGAGGCATTTGCGACTCGATGTATATTACGACTGTTCATCTTAATTTTTCTTGTATTACCTACTCCAGAAGTCTGTCAGCGGTTTTTTAAATGTATGTATATTTTAGCTCATTTAACTTTATCGTCAACTTTTTGGTTCAATCAAGTAATGCTTTGCTGGTTGTTTGTAGTTTTCCAGTGGATCACTCCTCATCTTTTTTCACTGCAACTTGTAATAATACACTATCTTGAGGCATTTCCGCTATTATCTAATTTAAATCTTCCTAAGCAGCTTCTACAATCATCTTTGGCGAGATAGAATTTTACCCTGGGTTATTCTGCAAGATTTTGACCTACACAGCAATTCTGCATTGATAACTTGTAGAATGATGTTACTTTGTGGTACTAGTACCGGTCACAATATGTTGTGCCTCAGGTTGATATAATGTTAATCACGGAGATCTACAAAAGATCTACAATACAGAAGCGTATGATGATCTGTTTGAGGTTGATATAATCTTAATCATTGAGCCTTGGACGCAAACAACCTCGGCTTAATTAGTTAATAGATCTTTAACTGTGGGTAATAAAGCCGAGACTAAATTAAATTTCGGTTTAAACAGGTAATACTTTCTCTAGAAGTACTCGCGGTATTGCACTATTCCGTCAACAATTTCTATGACTATGTCATAGATATTATGACAAAAAAAGCTGAAAAAAAGAAAACAAGGAAATAAAAAGGTCCGGCAAGGAGCTATTACGTTTCTGAAACTGTTATACATAACCGAGGTGGGGGGAATAATGATTTCGGAATGGCTGATGTCCACTCGTTGTTAGATGCCATGTCAGTTGACATGAAACGGTGGTCGATTGAACAACGCGTCTTTGTTTACGACACCTTTGTTGCAACCGGTCATTCAATAGAGTAAACACAGCGAAGATTTCTAACTCACTTCAATGTTGGTCCCTTTTCGCCCTACAATATTGAAATGGTTGGCAACACTAGCTCGAAAGGCACTGTGACAGAACTCGGGGGGGTAATCGAACTATTAAAACGCCAGAAAACATCCAAAAAGGCTATAAGAGGAGGTACCGTTCAGCAACACAACATATTCACGCTTTGTGCATGTCACATTTTTGATGCCTGAATTGAGAAGACATTGGATTGACCTCAATAGGATTTGGTTTCAACAAGGTGAGAACTACTTGCCCTAACTCAAGACTTTATTTCTTGTTCTGCAAGGATTTCAGAAGCTTACAAAACATCACCTGGTGAAAACACAGGCCAAATTCCAGAATCACACAGAAGACACTCTCTGTAATTCCTACATTGGCCGTTGGCATATGGTAATGCTTCATTTAATAGCGATAATATACTTTGTTATCCTTGTTATCCATGCAGTTAACATGCATGTGGAAATGTTTCAGCCCAATTTCAAGATTTATCACTTATTATGACTCCTACCTGATGTTACTTCTTATCCACATTAAATATCACCCATCATCCTCCATCAATCATCTTTGGCGAGATAGAATTTTACCCTGGGTTATTCTGCAACATTTTGACCTACACAGCAATTCTGCATTGATAACTTGTAGAATGATGTTACTTTATGGTACTAGTACCGGTCACAATATGTTGTGCCTCAGGTTGATATAATGTTAATCACGGAGATCTACAAAAGATCTACAATACAGAGGCGTATGATGATCTGTTTGAGGTTGATATAATCTTAATCATTGAGCCTTGGACGCAAACAACCTCAGCTTAATTAGTTAATAGATCTTTGACTGTGGGTAATAAAGCCGAGACTAAATTAAATTTCGGTTTAAACAGGTAAAACTTTCTCTAAAAGTACTCGCGGTATTGCACTATTTCGTCAACAATTTTGGCTTTTAGAATGTGTTTTGATACAATGCCTGTATACCTAGTTAAACATTTTATGTTTTCGATGAACACTGCTGGTAGTCACTCAGCTGGCTTAACATATTTAACTTAACAGATACTTATTGTTAGAATTACTTGATACAAAATATTACGCAATAGCAATATAGTGGTTTCAATTTAAGCAATTTGGCATTTGACAGCTCTAACTATAAAGTTGATAAGTCCTCGACGGAAGTGACTCCATCTAGTGAGTATAAAAGAACTCACAAATGAATCTCTTACTATTCGCCAAAAATCATCTCCTAAATATTGGTAATTTTGAACAAATTTAACATCTAAACACAACAACTTTTATTTTGAATTAATTTGACGCTAACATAAATATTTAACAAAATTTTAATTAACCCAATCAGACAATTAGTACCTATTAATAATTAGAAAGTAAAATTTTTATTTTAAAAGGATAAGATGATAATTTTTAGTTTAATTACGATAAGAAAACATTAAATTATCCTTCAAAAACATGCCGTTTTGAAAGAAATAATTTTATGTACATTTTGGGGGGCCAACCCACCGTAGGAAGAACACCACGCCTCTTTCAGCCGCATTATCCTTGCCCGCCTTCCAGGACCTACGGCCCCATTGGCTCAAATCGAAACCCCTCTTGATACGAAAGGCGTTGTTCTAAATCGACGTTATATAACGTTCTCGACGAAACCCGTACCAGTTTCAGACCGATTTTAGTACGTTTGCAAGCGTCATTTGTGTTATTATCGTTAAAAAAAATTTATTAATTCAATTATATCAAAAATTTAAACAAATTAATTGAAGTGTTTTAACGAAAGTAAAATAGTGAAAACAAAAAATAAATCTTTGTGAACATGTAAATATGGTTCATTTAGTTCGAGAGGAAAAGATTTTAATCAATAAAATGTCGCAAACGCCGCTGAAGTCGTTTAATATTAGTTCCATTTTACCTGAAACCGTTTTGGACGATGAAAATCATCATGTTGAAGAAGTTTCGGATGCCGAATCGGACGAATTGGATGTAACAGGAACTCCACCACCTTTAGATTGTACAAAGAAAGACGATGATAACGATAAAGATGAGAAAAATGAAAAGAAAAATGATAAACCACCTTATAGTTATAACGCGTTGATTATGATGGCGATTAGAAATAGTCCTGAAAAACGGTTAACGTTAAACGGTATTTACGAATACATCATGAAAAATTTTCCTTATTATCGTGACAATAAACAAGGTTGGCAAAATTCGATTCGACATAATCTAAGTTTAAATAAATGTTTCGTAAAAGTTCCTCGGCATTATGATGATCCGGGAAAAGGTAATTATTGGATGTTAGATCCGTCAGCGGAAGATGTTTTTATTGGTGGAACAACCGGAAAATTGCGTCGAAGATCAACAGCAGCTTCCAGATCGAGATTAGCCGCTTTTAAACGTTCGATGATTCTTGGAAGTTATCCGATGGTACCTTTCCCTGGAAGCACAAGTTATAACCCGTCGCTAATTGGAATGTACTCAAACCCGGCTTTATTAGCTTCGATGTATCAAAGGTATCCGTGTTTACCAATGATTCCAAAACCAACTCCGATTGCACCTCATCATTCATTCGGAATGGAAAGATTGTTACAACCGAGTGAAGGAATTTTAAGACCACCTCCGGGTTTTGATTTTTACGCGGGAGGATTGAGATTTCCGCCGGGTTTAATGATGGGACAAAATTTAGTGCAGAATTTAAGCGTGGCGCCCGCGTGTTCTACATCACCAGAAACGACGACAAGCAGAAGTGGCGAAGGACTTTTGAAACCGGTAACAGTTCTAACAAATAGACAGAGTTAGAAAGAAAATTTTGTTTCATGATTAAAAGTAGTTTTTTGTAAATATTGTAAATACCTAATTGAAAAAAACCTTGTAAATTATTTATATTATTTTAATTTAAATTAATTATTTAGCGATTATATCGTTAATGTAAATAAATGTACCGTTTTAAATTACAAAAACTAATAACGCCCTTTTAAACATAACATTATTAGTCATCAGTGTCGTTAAAAAGGCGAAACATTTTAAAATAAAAATATAAATTCGATTTAATAATTTAATTATTTTCAACCTAATCCATAAAAGCTTTCTCCTATATACTATTAATTTATAAATCAACCGACAATTTTATAATAATAATTATGTACATTACATTAATTTGATGAGCTGTCGATCCTAATAAACGATAAATTATACAGATATTACAAACAGAATTTCCATTTGTATTAGTAGACAGTTTGGGTCAAGTTAACCGTATAAGAGATTGTAAACACCTGTCTCCATTGTATTTATACTTTTTGATACTTAAGACATTTAATTTTTCATCATTTACCAGATGTCGCTTTGAGTAAAAGAATGTAACTTTATAAAAAATCTGATTTTTGTCTTAAACGGAAATTTGAAAATATTAAATCGAAATGAATCGATTCCATTCACAAATATGTAAATAGTTCAAGGTGCTAAAAAGAATAGAATAATAACGACATAATCTCGGTGTCAATTAAAGAAATTCAATGCCTAACATACGGTTTAGATTAACTATTAACGGTTCATGTGAATAAGTTTCGCAACTAGTCCTTCTCGCGTTTTGTTTATGTCCAGGATATTTAAATGTAACAACGCCAATGGCCGAGAGATAATTGCATTAAAATTCACAATTTCCTATAAATATGTCAAAATAATGGTGTCGTGGCATGCAAATTGATAAAATCGATTTTCTTTTTATCCTCTTCATCTTATTGCTCTTTCTCCTTTTTTCCGTTTCTTCTTCTTCTTCTTCTTCTTGGCTCGGTCGTTGTCGTCTTTTTATTTATTTATTTCGGTCCTCGTTCAAGAAACTCGGGGCCCCGTCGGCATCCTTTGAGTGTCACTCATTGTTAAAGATATCTAATGGTACCCCAACGGCGACCATAAGAGGATCACCGCGCGGCCCCGAGAGCTCCGATCGTAGCTGTCGGTCCTCTTTGATTATGAATTAGTGCGGTGTTATACGATGCGACCGGGATGATGATGATGAAGAAAAAGTAGCTACAGCAACAGCAGCCGAGACCTAACAGGTGACCAATAAGGAAGTGTTATAATAAAATTTCGATTTTTACCTTTCATTTCAAATATAAATCGGTTATTAATTTGAAAAATAATTTTTAAATAAAAACATTCATAATAAAAACGGTTGAGACCTCATATAGCCAATCCCCAGGGATTTCTTTCTTTTGGTTACCTTTTGAAAGTGTCAACGCACCTCTTGGTCTTCTGATTCTCTGTTGATACATTCTTCACGTGGAGCGGAATGTTTACCCACGGACTATGTCATAGATATTATGACAAAAAAAGCTGAAAAAAAGAAAACAAGGAAATAAAAAGGTCCGGCAAGGAGCTATTACGTTTCTGAAACTGTTATACATAAGCGAGGTGGGGGGAATAATGATTTCGGAATGGCTGATGTCCACTCGTTGTTAGATGCCATGTCAGTTGACATGAAACGGTGGTCGATTGAACAACGTCATTCAATAGAGTAAACACAGCGAAGATTTTTAACTCACTTCAATGTTGGTCCCTTCTCGCCCTACAATATTGAAATGGTTGGCAACACTAGCTCGAAAAGCACTGTGACAGAACTCCGGGAGATAATCGAACTATTCATCCAAAACATCCAAAAAGGCTATAAGAGGAGGTACCGTTCAGCAACACAACATATTCACGCTTTGCGCATGTCACATTTTTGATGCCTGAATTGAGAAGACATTGGATTGACCTCAATAGGATTTGGTTTCAACAGGGTGAGAACTACTTGCCCTAACTCAAGACTTTACGTCTTTATTTCTTGTTCTGCAAAGATTTCAGAAGCTTACAAAACATCACCTGGTGAAAACACAGGCCAAATTCCAGAATCACAGAAGACACTCTCTGTAATTCCTACATTTGCCGTTGGCATATGGTAATGCTTCATTTACAGTATTGTTAAATACCCGGGTATTTATTTTCAAGGGAAAATTCCCTGGATATATACCCTGGGGTATTTACCCAAGATGGGTATTTAGAGGTATTCGTAAAATTTTATTTAAATTGAGTTGATGGCAGTTTTGCAAGTACTTCAAGAATACAGAGTCCATTATCGATACACCAAACTTATTTATAACATTTACAAGAATGCTACAATGAGCGTGGGGTAAGACAAGGCAATATAATGTTGAACCCAAATTGTTTATCACAGTCCTCAAGAGTGCATTTAAATAACTGGATTGGATTCAAAACGGTATAAAAATTGATGGATTTCGGATATCCTTGGAGAGATGAGACTGGTTCTGAACGTATACAGGAGGTGTGTGCAAGAGTTGGGCTAAATATCAACAAAATTTAGGACAAATCTTGTTCCAAGCTGTAACATCAATATTGGTGATAATGAATATTCCATCTAGAATACTTTCGATGGTATGTTATTAATCTCTGATGCCTAATACTCTAATACTCTTCGAAAATATTTAACGATTTCTTTAATGCTTGAAAAACAACTTTGAATGTCCTGAATTGAGTATAAGTCTAATATTAATGACTAAATTCAGTTTTTATGCTTGATTAATTCCTGTTGTTTGATTTTTTTCTAGTCATATTGCACTTCCATCAAATCCAAGATTCCAAGATCCATGAGATTGTTGATTTCCAATTGAAAATTAAGTAGTTCGTTTAAGATCTTATTATTTTTCTTCTTTTATTCAGGTTGTAACCTGTTTACGCATCATTCATGGTGTTTCATTAGAGCTGGAAATCCAACTTCCTGGTCACCCGGGATCTCTTTCTAGCTAAGCTTTGGTCTCTTTTGTCTTAATCAGCCAGGTTTCTTCCATTCTTTGGAAGTATTCATAAATTTTTTTTATTTTTCCCCTAGCAAATCTCATGACATATCCGAATCCACAAAATTCTCTTACAATTTTGTTCCTAACTCTATCTTTTCTTGTCTTTTCCACTATTGTTTTTAAAGTACTCAGCTCAGTTGGTTCGCATCGCAGCCATATATCTTGGCCATGAGGTTCGTGTATCGAGTGATAATAATCAAAGGCAGCCTACAGGAAACTTAGAGACATCTTCATGGGCGATATTCCTGTATATTTGAAAAGAAAGGCTTTCAATCAATGCGTGGTTCCTCCTTTGGTTATGACATACGGTTCCGAAACTTTAATATTAACGGTGGCCATTACCAGGAGGCTCAAAGTAACGCAAAGAAAGATGGAGAGGTCGATGCTGGGTGTAACCATACGAAATAAAGACCTACGAAGAAGAACTGGTGTAAATGATGCGGTTAACATTGTGGCAAAGCTCAAGTGGAACTGGGCGGATCATCGTCGTAAGAATGAAGAATGAGCAGTAGTTACCTGATTATAATACGTCTTCGATCGTTGACAATTTCTCGTCTTCAACGCCCATTTCATCATGTTCCTCTACATTTTTGTCCGAATCTGTTATATTTTTACTTGTATCACTTTTGTATGTACTGTTTGGGTATTTACCCTAGGCCGGGGTAAATACCCAGATAAATACCCATTTTATAAATACCTACCCGCCGGGTATTTACCCAGCGCCCATCACTGTTCATTTAATAGCGATAATATACTTTGTTATCCTTGTTATCCAAGTAGTTGACATGCATGTGGAAATGTTTCAGCCCAATTTCAAGATTTATCACTTATTATGACTCCTACCTGATGTTACTTCTTATCCACATTAAATATCACCCATCAGTCATTAAATAATTTTCAATGCTGAAAATAGGTTTTCCTCAGTTTAGTTCCTGAATTCGTCCTCTTATTCATTCTCGGTCTCCACTCGAGCTGGATAAAGAGGCTTATCGAGAGATTTAGGAAACAATATTATTATTCAATTTAACATGATTAAATTAGCAACATATTTAATTCTTGTTGTCTTGATTGAAAAAAATGTTACTGGATGATTCATTTTAGTTGGTTTAATAATATTCTTTTCGTTTTTGATTCGGTCCCTCCTCTTTAGATGCCGAGCGTGGAAGTTCATGAATATATTATAAGATTTCCGAAGAAACCTAAACTTTTAACCTGTCTGATCAGAAAGCGCGGCATCGTATTTTCCAAAGTTAATACGCGCCGTGACAAATTTAACGGCGCCGTGTTTCCCAAACAAAATTTCGCCGTTAATAAACATGTTCCCGCGGGACCGTAAAGGTCACAATAAACGATGGGCCGTAAGTTTTCGTCTTAATACACAACCTAATGAGATCTGTTGACGAGAGGAGAGATAATTACCTCAAGACTCGCCTCCGCTTTCGAAAAAACTATCTACCTCTTTCACCTGCTGTCCAATTAAACGACGCGAATAGTTTTTTTTATTTCATTTTGGTGATTTTATTTATTATTAGGAGTCTCTTTTTTTTCGTTATTAATTTTAGTAAAAGACTGGAAGCATAAATTTGTTTGCAGCGAACATTTTATGGCCCGCATCGCATGCGAACTCTACGAATGAAGTCTTATTAACATATTTTGTGATTACAAAATAAGCTTTTAGAGAATAAACTCATTGTTGACTTGAACACGTTGATAATGTTGATATATTTAAATAATTAACTGTATGGGAAGAGAAACGATTCGAATTTTCTGTGCAAATTCCTTCAAGGAATTTGTGCTCCTTATAAATACCATATCTGCTTAAAAATGCGATTAAATACAAGCGAGCGAAGTATTATAGCAGCACGATTCGAGTACAAAATACATCACAAGAGGTCGTTATTTGTGGAACGCAGTCGCTATCTCGCATAACTTGGTATGAAAAATAATATCAAATTACTTATTAATATATGAAAACGAATGAATTCGAGTTCATTAAATTATTGTGTTAGATTGAAATTGCGTGGTGGTAAAATGCTTAAAAGGTTTTGTTAAAAAACCTTTAGGTATGTTAACGGTGACGACGAATGATCGATCACCAAACGGACATTCCCCGATAAATAAGGCATGTTGCGTATACGAAAGGTTTTCTTTTTCTATCTCTCGAGAAAGGAAAGAACCGCGGCCTCTTCAATCATCTCACCATTCCACGCGTATCTCTTATTCTCTTTCTCCTTCCCCTTTTCGACCACTCGCCGCATTATGACAATAATAATACTCCTTCGGGTGGAAGGAAATTAAAAGTGCTTTGAGTTGGAAAAAAAATAAATAAAAAACCATCCACAGAAGAAGACGCGGCATAACTGTGACAGGACTATTAATGACGGATTAAGTGCGTGACCAGATAAGGTGTCGTCGATTGAGAGTTATGTTTCCAAACGCTTTGCTCACGTTCTTGACGACTTTCTTGCGAAACGAAACGTTGTGACACGTACTAATGGCTTACTAATTAAAGTTATCTAGTAATCTTGAATGTGTTATTTTAGAAAACTTATTTACTATCGTTGGAAGCGAGAATGGTAAATAATAGAAACCGTATAAATCGTGTAGGAAACCTAAAAAATCATCGGTAATTGATTACAGAAAACGAAGAACCTCCTCAACATCACCGGCGATGAACCCTTCCAAACAAACTGACAGCAATCAGATTGAGATTAATGCCGCGGCGATTACATTGCAAAAAAGCTTGCGGGCACCTTTTAAGTGAAACATCTCTCTCTTTTCTCGTCCTGATAGTCGTCGTAGTATTCTCTAATGCGACGGCCCCCTCGAAGATGGGGTTCCCCGGGGCTGCGTTTATTGTACGTCGGAATTGAATCGACGCGGAGGTGAGCATTAGGCGGCCGCCGCACTTTGATTGAAACCGCTTTCTAAAGAGGTTTTAAACTTTTTAGCCCGACGATATCCGATCCGTATCGGGTCGAATTCTATTAATTGCCAAAGAGTTATCTGATCTGTGAGTTGAGTTTAAAGCGCCGCCATTAGCTGTTTACATTGTCCTCTATATCGGGAGTTGCATCGCTTCAAATTGAAAAGATTTCGCAAAAAACGTCGAATAGAATCGAAATCGACTCGTTTTACCTATTATTAAAACTCTTTACTAAACATTTTTTTTTAAGAAAAAGGGGGTTCTATTTCATCAACGAATTATATAAATATATATATAGCAACATGGTGAATACTCAATGTTATTAGAAAGGGTGTAATTTTGATCGAAAATGAAAACGATTCCGTGCATCGGCGACTTATGGTTCAAATGGTGGGTAAATAATTGATGGTGGTCGATCCGGCAATCATCGTTTTAAATATTCAAAGTGAGGTTCCGCGACGGGCGAAGCACGTGGTTCTTTTCTCATGATCGCGTAACATGACCAAACACCGAACCGATACTTATGAAAACACACGGTCAGCGAACGGGGCACGCTACCACAATCGCCACCAACCACCCCATGAGAAAATCTACAGGCGACGTCGTTAAGTGTCGTCAAACAGACTCGAAGACATGAGAAACAATTTATGATTACAATCGAACTCTAAACTACTCAAGTTCTTTTTTAATAATTAAACTTTTTCAAAAACGTATTGTCTGTAGTCATTAACTTATTTGCATAAAAATAAACAACAACCTGGCGCTGAATGACAACTAAAATTAGAACTACTACTAGGTCTAGAATTAGAAACATTCAAGTTTAGCCGTGCGTCTCTCAAGGCGGCTAAATCCGCATGTTTCTAGTTCTGTTTTCCTAGTGACCAATACATCCAGGAAAAGTAACTGTTTAGTTAGTAGCTTCATGCTACCAGATCACAAAGATGTCATCCACGTAACGAAACCATAGTTTTCTTTTGTGGCTCTTCCTTAATTCTTCTAATTAACTAATGTTGTTCTTCTGAAATTTCTGTAGATTTCATCTTCTTGGTTTTCTTATAGGTCACTTTGTTGTCGTATTCTTTTCCATGTTGTAATTCGAGAATGTATTATAATTAAAATTTATTCATCATGTATTTTTTCGGTTAATATAAATCGAACATTTCTAAATGACTAGACAAAACTTATAAACGACATTGACGTACATTTCCTGTATAAGGTGTTGTTTGTTCCTCCCAGTATATTACAAAAATTATTCATTCATCATCACAAAAAACGGCAAAGATGGCCGAACAAGCAAGGTGCGGCAACATTGAAACACAAAAAAAAAAAACTATCGCCGCTACGCATCGTTACACCTCTTTGAGTACGCAACAAATGGCATGGGCTCTTCTTCTTCCATTTCTGAATTGGGTCTTACGGAAAAATCGAGAACGAACAGGGAGGAGTTGTGAGATGGTGTAGCGGAGGAGTCTCTGGAGTAGGAAGAGCTTCCGGTGCATTGAGTTGTCAGGAACGCCGCCGTCGGGAACGCGTGACAACTTAATTATAACGGCGTGACATGTCTTCTTCGTTCATCTAATTCCCAAAAGAATTAAATCCCCTATTTAGTTTAATAAAAATCTACTTATTAATGAACGAACTCGAGTTCGTAAATTCGATTAAATTTCGTGATTTCGTAAAAAATGAAAGTAATAAATCGGTCGCTAACGAATATACACTACCATCATCATTATATATTACCGTAATAAACAATGGGGCTTTTTATACGAAGCGAAAAATGAGAATGATCTCAAAAAAGAAGAAATAAAAAAACGAATGCCTTTCATAAACACATTAAAACGACATGGTACTCCTTTCGCAATTTTTTACGAGTGTGTTTCTTATTTATTTTCGCCTCTTAATTCGAATACAGCGAATGAAGACGACGAAGTGGAATATAAAACAATAAAAGAGGTCGAAAATTTCGCCTCTCTCGCATAATAATATATGTTGGCGATTTGAAAAGGACGGTGAGTTATACGTTGACATCAAAAACGCCGCCCGGGCGCATAATTCAAAACAACAAGTTTCTAAATCGATTCCAATTACACGGGCTGCCTTTTTCCGCCGGATTTATCATCCCGCGATAGCAATACCATTAATAACGGCGCCTGCTGTTTCGCGCAAAAGGGCCGGACTCCGAGTCGCAACTTATTCGCCGCGCCGGGGCTGGTATCGCGAATATTCAAATCTTCCTTTCGTTCTCCTTCTTCGCAGTCGCGCGGAAAGGTTATATTTTGCTTTTATTTCCAACCGCAGAGATATTGACGTGTTAATCTTTTCGTATTTCAGCAATTCTCAATAAATACGGATCACCAAAAACGATTTTTATTATTTTTTTCACAATTGTTTCATTTTACAATTCAATTTAATTAATTACTTTGGGAGTTTCACTTTTTTTGATGTGATACATACAAAAATAGGGTTTTATTAAGATTTTTTTTGGGTTAATTGGATTGTTTGAGAACCACCGATTTGCGCAACGGGAGATTTGGTAAAAACCACGGGCGGGTGCAACACAACACACGTTAACACTGTATTAATATGGCTCGGGCACGATATGCCTTTTCTCTCCCGCATACCTCAGCAGGGTCCCGCATTATAACGCGCCTATTATTATTGTTACCAACTTTATATCTACACAGAAACAACAATAAGCTTTGTACTCAATTGAGCTTATTTTACTTAGTTTCTGTGATTTTTCTGCTGTAATAAACCAAATATAACGTTTATTCTTGAAAATTATAATGGCTTACAGTTTTATTAACTGGATCAGGTCATTTAATAAAACATCCCTAACACTCCATCAAGATGTATAAAATAATTACCCGTACTAAATTTTAAAAAAAATCGCATTCAATAAATGATTATGAAAGTATCAGCAGATCTAATTCAAGTTATAAGCTTTCCAACAAAAGAAACTAATTTTCAAAATATATTTTAGTTTTTGAGATATTAATTTTTAAACATAACAAAACACTTTAGCATTGATTGAATAACATACTAGATACAGCGGACCACAAGCAATCTCGACTTAACTTAAAAGAGACCATGTACGATTTGTTCTGTTACTCAATATTGTATCGATGTGGTATCAACTGTAATACCTTGGCAAACTCGGCTTTACTCAGAGCAAAGTTTGTCCTCTCCAGGATTGTAAGTAAAATAGCTACCCAGAAAATTACAGCTAACTTAATAACAAACTCATACAAACCAAAGCATAAGAAATATTTGAAAGACTGTATATGTGTTTTGAAGTGTTTTTGTGTATGTGTTCTACCATTTGTTGAGTTAAATTAAGACCTTTGACTTGATTGTTAGCAATAGTTTTCTTTCCAACACTTTTATCTGATCAATTCGACGACTTGTTGACTAACAATGTCTCCTACAATCATAGGAAACCTTACTTAAATGTTTTCTATAGTGATACCAAAAATAAAATTTGAAGAACTAACTTTTAACTATATTCAAATAAAAATTCTGCTATAAATACCTATGGGTACACAAAGAAAAGGTCAGACCGATTGAGTTATGACACAGATCGGATTCGAACAACAATACCACAACGTTGAATACTAAAAAGCGTAGCGGCCCCGCTTTGGGGCCGTCGTATGTGTATGTGTGTGTGTGTGTCGGCACGGCTAATAAAGTCGTTGTTTAGCAGAAGAGATAGCCGTCGTCGACGCCGCCGTTGTCGTCGTGGAACGTAATTGTAATTTATCGCGACCGAATGGCTTCATCAGCAGAGCGTAGTGGAACAGAAAGCAAATCGGTTTCAACTCTAATAAAAAAAAAGCTTTAATAAACTCGCATTCGGTGCAATAACTGCTCCGAATCTTCCTTGGTAACGTCTTAACTCTTAAAATCGAACTTTTCTGATCGGATTATAAGATATTAAATTGAGATATTTCGTAAATTTTGTTTTATTTGGTATTTTAAGCCTTCAAGAAATAAACATACTTTTCTAGCGTTTCTAGTTGGATCAAATATTTTTTTGCATTTTGACAGTTTTCTACAGCCATTTTGAAGTGATCGCTTTTTTGAAAGAGAAGTTCGCCGTCTTCTTCTTCGCCGCCACCAGTAGTAGTAGTAGCTTGGTGATTTTTTTGTACGTTTTTGATTTCATCTCGCTCTCGATACGCGGTGTTGCTACTTTGGTTGTCGTCCCCGTAGAGGTGCGGCCATCGACGGCTACGCCCCACGTTCAATATCTCTCCGCTCCTCCTCGTCCGTGTCCACCGCTTTAATTAATAATCGTACAAAGTGCTAATTTGAGTTTATAAGGTTCTTTCTGCAAGAATAAGAGCTGTCGTTGTTTTGGAACAGAAGGGGATCCGGTTTCGTCGTGCTACTGCCCTCCCAATTCAATAATGGGAAATACGGACAATTATCCCACAACATTCCCATTCAAAATGCGTATCCTGCGTCTCTTCTATGTATGAGTGTGCATGCGAATGCCACCAACCCTTTTTTTGGGTGTTATTGTGTCCCCGACTCAAGGCCTATTTTTCAATTTTCTTGTTATGTGCTTCGTCGGTGTATTCATTATGGACAATTGTAGGAGTTGGTGCTCATAATTATGTTAATAACGATCTTTTCTTAATGCTTAGAAATAAACTCTGCACCACATTTTTTTTATTTGAACTAATAGATTGCCATCATTACAGATACCAGTAATCAAATGGTATAGGATCGCCGTTATTGAAAAAGAATAAAAGAAGCGAGCACATCGAGTCCGGTGACTTAGCACAAACAAACACAATGGCGAAATGCGGTGCTTCTTCAACGCCCAACACACATAGTACAATTGTCATTAACACAATCGATCAAAGAGCCCGACTGTCTTATGACCGCCAGAAAATGGGCGTAGAGTTTTCCACGGTCTCCTGTCATTATCAAGCGCGCGCTACGACGACCGCAACCCGACGATTATCACCTGTTTTAATAATATCATTACGCGGCATGATGATGCTTCAAGAATTTTGTTTCGCATCCTTTAATTATGGACGATCGCGCGATGATGATATAGGATGGTACCCGGAAAACAGGTAATTATCAATCGAATACAAGAAAAGGATGATGGGATAAAAAATTCATAAAAAAAACTAGCATTTATTTGCAAAAAAAAATTTACATGGGAATTAAAAACCACCACCATGGGCAGGGAGTGGGAATCTTACTAACTCAGAACCTTGTACAATTCGGCATGGAATGGTTACCAATAAATGAGAGAGTAATAATAAGTAATAAAGATCTACACTTTGAATGTAATGCAAGGATATGCTCCAACAACAGAACAACGAAATCAACCCAAAATAATTTATCAACTGGAAACCTGCAGAAAGAAGGAAGCCTGATAGAACGAGAAGAAGTTAGCAGGAGGGCATACATAAGCATGAAGATCTAGCATCAGAAGATATATAACATTACGCAGAGGACATGATAGTGCTTGCTTACTCCACCAATCTTCTAATTATCATAAAACCATAATCAACTAACTAACTTAGGAATTGTGATCCAAAGAATAAAGAAGAAGCTAGAAGTGAATATGTACGAATAGTTAAAGAAAGAAAGCTGAACTATTTAGGACACATAACAAGAGGTGAGAAATATTGATCAGAAAACGTCAAAATTCATTGCAAAAAGATTTTCGCCGACGGTTTGAGACAGCGCTATAAGAAGGAGAAGATTGGAATTGAAACATTTTTAAAAGATACGTAATAGGATTAAGTACGGACCGTTAGTTACAAAATCTTCCGTTATAATACTTAACTCTTGTCCACCTTTCCGGACCACACTGAGCTTTCTTACCCGGAATTTAGTAAACAGATCTAAACAACTCGAAAGACGTACAATCGTTGTAGAAGAGTATCGGATTTGTGACGATAATCTACTTAGAAATCCGAGTTTTCGATCTCGCTTACAAAAAGGTATCCTCAAAACGAAAACAGCTCTTTGTAAGCGGAAGTAATACGGTTTTCTCGTACCCGTTTACAGTTAAAATCCCACAGGATTAACTTAACTATTTAAATATATCGTTAAAATAAAATATTTCCACCTTATTTCAAAATTATGGTAATATATTTAGTAGATTTAGATTTTTTAATAATTTTATATTGTATTATTTTTTTAGGATTACAACGGTTACATTTTAGATAATCCTTTTTTACGAGGATTTTCTTATTCAAAAGGGTCGACGTCAACTGTGATAGAATAATAATACAATCAAAGCTCGCCAAGGAGGAGAAGAAGAAGAAGAAGGTGTTAAGCCCCGGGGACGAGGACAATTGGCTCAGACGCTTCTATAAATACGAAGTACAGGACAGGACCAGGTGAGCCCTTTTACAATACCCTTTGGCATCCGGGGCTAATCAGATCACGGTGCACGGTTAAGGCACATGATGGAGGACGTACAACTCTTGATGGATCATTCACGTCTCGGCGCCTTCCGTTTTGACGACGCGTTTTTATGATGTATTACAAAGAGAAAAAATTCCTTAAATATTTTCTATTGATTCAACAAAGATTTGTCGGTAACTTTTTTGTCACTCTTAATTGTCGTAAATGTCATGTGGAAAAAATTACAGAACCTTTCAAAGTAGGTATGGCATAATGACTCTCCGCGAAGAAGACACTAAAGCGGTTCCTCAGCTGTGGCAAATGATTTACGATTTGGCGCAGGTGTAAATTTAAATTTTGAATATTTATTTGTAGAGCGTCGAGTTCGTCCGGCTCCTGAAACTATGTTTTTACGACGTCGTCCACGTCGAAAATTCTTTTTTCTAATATAATAGCCGGAAAGCTCTAAAACTCGTTCGCTTTATTGTTTTTCGAAGAAAGCTTTTACTTCGTCCACCGAGAGCACACATTAAAAAAACTTCAATTATTGGTTTTTTATTGCGGCGTTATCGACAATTTTAGAAAGCTCCTGTTATTAGTTCTTCGTTAGTGTAAAGTCTAAAGAGTTACAACTGCATTTTTACGAGTTAATAAGAAATAGTTTATATCTCAAATTAACAAAAAAATCACGTAAAACCGATTCTCACGAAGACGTTATTAAAAGGTCCTTTAATAATTACGCTCGAACGGCTTCAATGAAAACTTAAAATCGAAGATTTTCCAAGCCATAGACCACATTCCGTTGACGCTGATTCAAAGTACCACTACATGTTCTAGCGATGTGAAATAAAACACTTAAGAAGCTTTAAGAAACTTAAAACGAGAGACGACAAATAACACACGTAAGCTGTGTGTTACCTATTCAAATGGGGTTTTAATAGAAAACCTTTTCAATTTTAATTATTTTTTTGTTGTCAAAAATTTACTTAACAAAGAACAATCCTATTACGCCCTAAATTGCGTTAATTAAAATAATAAATAAGAATATAAACGTAAATAATTCGAGCTTAACCCGTTTCTGAATCTTAACATTTTGGTTTTGTTCTTTTTTTTATCATGCGAAGAGAACCCCAAAAGCTTCTATCCTTTTCGAGCCGACAGCCAAAGTATTCAATATACACCTTAAATAAGTCCTTTCTTGGCAAACTACCAAAGTGGATTAATTTTCATTCAATGATATACGCAACTCGTTTAATAAATTATTAATTAACATCAGCAACTTGTAAATAAGAGAAAGAACTATATACAGCTGTTACATCATCTTTTGCGATCCATTTAACATGAAATCGGCGTTGATTTCTATGTTAAGAAGCAACCACCGATGAAACCAAAATGGTTTTTGGTAATCCGATTGAAATAGAATGGATGTGAAGGGACGAAAGGGACCTTTTTCTAAACGTTCTTAACAGCTTGCGCCTTGCGATGGTCGCCACTCGACTCTCCCCCTATTAGAAATCAACGAGTACGCAAGTTTATTTCGCTTCAATGCACTCAAAAGTGTTTATAACTTTTTTTTGTATGTAATTTAAAAATTATTTTTGCTTCAAACTATTACACAACTAATTTAAATTTAATTAGAATACTACTTTAACAACTTTCAATAAAATGACGTATAAAAGATAAATTTAATAGCGACTAACTTTAAACGAGTGTTTTAGATATTTAACACATTTATATTAATAAATATATGGTGAATCAAAAATTAATTTAAAAAAATTATTGAAAGTTTTAAGCATCAAAATTGTGCCATCTATGAATGGAAAGATGAACGTATAGTTCCGCAAAAATAGAAAACTAATTTAATAATTTGAAGAAAATAGAAAGGCACTGTAATTATTATATTTTAATTTAGTCGAGTCAAAAAACACTTTCTTAGACAATAATTTTTTAAAGAAAATTGTGGGAAAAGTGACTTAAAACAGGAATAAAGAATTTAAAACAAAAATCAGAAACTTCAACTCGTTTAATACTGTTTCCCCCTTATTTCAATAAAAAATGTTTCACTAAACATAAATACAATTTTCAATGATGATAAAAATAGCTATTAATTAGTAAAAATTTGTGTTTTAACATTTTCATATACTCTTATACGACAAAACTCAACGGTTAACGACTATTTATTAATTTCGGGTCTGTTAATTTATCAATTCCTAACGCCTAAAATAACTTAAAGATAGATTTTTCACATTAGATTAAGGCAAACATATTTTCTTCTCTATATTTCATTTAGAATTGACTTGAGGTTGCCGTGCCGTATTATTTTGGTTTCCGAAATAATTAATTATTACAATAACCACTTAAAAGAATAAACGATAAAATTGATTAATTACATTATTGGCAAGTACTACAACAATATAAAATTAGTATCACCATGTATTGTAATTAAATTAATTTAAACAAAAAAAAACATAGGTAATAACATTAAATTAAAGGAACAACGAGATATTGCAATG
This sequence comes from Onthophagus taurus, assembly GCF_036711975.1. NCBI lineage: Eukaryota > Metazoa > Arthropoda > Insecta > Coleoptera > Scarabaeidae > Onthophagus > Onthophagus taurus. The sequence goes on from NC_091976.1 coordinate 34,899,662, forward strand.
ATAAAATTGTGAAAAAAAAATTGTAATCACATTGAAATGAAAGTCAGGGATGATTTATTTACATTTTAAACTCACTACTAACTTGGTAACTGGTCGAAGAAAAAAATTAATTAATTATATATTTATTTCTTAGTGTTAAGTACCCAAAAAAACAACTCTCTTTACTAAATAGTGTTTTAAAAATTGATTTAAAGGGTTTAAGGAGCGAATGGCACTTAAATAAAAAAAAGGGGAAATCAATCATCACGCACAGAGTAAAAAATAAATTACAACTTTACTAATTTGGTCCCTATTTAAACTCTTAACTCCTATAGTATAGAAATACAAAGTTAATTGTTGCGTCACAGCCTATAAAAAAATGCAAGTTCTTTTTTCCTAATTATTTTAACTACTTTTGTATACATATATACTTTTAATTTGTTGGTACTTTCTTGTCGATAAGAAATTTATTTTAAGGTCACTTTGGGAAAATGTACATCTTCTTAATTATCTTTTTAATCATCCCGTTACCGTTACAATGTTATCCTGAGACCGGTTATTGGCGGTTCTGTGAAAATCAAAAATAAAATATTTAAAAATTAATTATTTAAAACAAATTTTTAAGTATGTTTTAGCACACCTCACAAACACTTAACATAAAGAAATTAAAACGTACTTACATTTTTGCTGATACCCATTCACATTAACTATTTACAATTTGTTAAAAGAATAAAAAGGAACATGCGTGCTTACCTTAACTTTGTCAGAAAAAAAAGTGTCGCAAAAAAGCTACAACAATTTATTTAAATGAGTACAAGGCGATTCATTAAGTGATTAATGTTTGAAATTAAAAGAATTAATTTCGTAGTTTTAAATTTTTTTTTAGTATTCGTTTATACCAGCCAATTGACGTTTACGTCATTTGGGTTGCATACCCGTTGACAATTTACTCAATTAGCTTACTTAATTGAATAACCCCGTTTATAGTAAAGGTGTGAAATGATTTATAAAAGTAGCTAAACACAAGCATTGAGTATTAAACGATTAACACAATGAGGTTTGAATATACATTTTTTGTTCAAATCGTTGTTATTTTAGAAGCTTTTTTTTGGCCACCTTACCTGTAAATTGAAGACGCTGAAGTCGACCTAGACCAACTTACTAGAAATCCCTCACCTCTTCTAGCAGCTCTTCTATGTTCTATAACCGCCTTGGTCACTTCCTCCGGGTAGAAAATGTTCTTCGCAACTCGAATAATTATCCTAAAAAAATTAAATTTTAACGTTACAAATATATTGAGAAAAAAAATTACCTTGGCAAAATGGCTGTTACACAACAAATAGGAATCACAAGCCAATAATTTAAGGTACTCGCCGTATTTTGTATCACCCCATAACTACTCGGTAAACCAAAACAGCTCACACAAATCGAGTTATACAAATAACTGTAGATGTAAAAGACGCTGATGGAGAAAACGATGGTTAAAACGTGGATTATAGTCTTAAAAAAATTAAATAGATTTAAATTACTCGAATTAATGTAAATTAATTAATTTACCCAAGATCTAATTTCAATACCAGCATGTAACAACATAACAAACATACAAGCTGTTGTTAAAACGGTCCCAAACTCAAAAAGTCCTATGTCTGTATCATAATACACGCAAAAACAAATAAAGAAAACTGCAATGCTTTGATATAAAGCATCGAAAAGTGTTAACCAGAACGAATGAGATTTGTAAGCGCGTCCCAAGCGTCCTCTTCTGTATAAATAAGGTTCGTTTATTAACAGTTCTTCGGGAGCGTTTTGATCGTAAACGCCTAAAAAAAAAAAAATTAAAACTAAAATGAATTTATTATCAACATTGTTACCAACCTATGGCAATCGGAGGTAAAGAAGTAAATAATAAATTGTATAACATGAGGTACATCTGGTCGATCATCACAGTTCCAGAGAATCCACAAAAAAGTTGGAACCAAAATATTAAAAAAACGAAAGCCTAAAAGAAAATAAATTATAAATTTAAATTATTAAAACGTTGAAAAATATCTTACCGCATTTTTATAAAAAAAATATAAAATCATATTCGACAATCGGTCATAGCACCAATGTCCGTGAACCAACAAGAATCGTTCTAAAAATTTAAACCTTGGCAAAGCAAAATCGGATGCCATAACAGCCTGCATTCCTTCTTGCCCCGAAATACCAATCCCAACATCCGCCGTTTGAATCATTGAAACATCGTTTGCACCATCCCCGATAGCTAACGTTCTCATCTTCAATTCTTCTTTAACGACTTTAACGATGTAAGCTTTTTGTAAAGGGGTAGCTCGACAGCACAAAACCGATGAACAATACGTTGATAACTTTAAGAACGGCGTTGTCAGATTTGATCGTCTATCTAAAATGAACGTTAACGTTTTTCCATCAACGACCAAAGCGCGAGCTTGTCCTTGCATGCTTCTCCGACTCCGCACCGACGCTTCCGGGTAATTCTCGTCGGTTTCACCACCTTGTTCGCGTTCAATTTCTGATAGAAAAAGTAAAATCGAATTTTCCGCGGCTTCTTTTGATCGGGCCATAATTTTTAAAACTTCCATGTTTGGTGAAAAAAGTTTCGCGGAATACGCTATATTAATTGCCGTTTCTGGCTTATCACCGGTTAAAACCCATATAATAATCCCAGCCGATATTAAATTAGTTAAAGTTTCAGGTACACCTTCTTGTAATCGATCCTCAATGGCTGTGGCTCCAATAACGGTTAAATTACTTTCAATTAATCCGTAAACATCTCTTAATTTTCTTTCAACATTATCGTGAGCTAATTCCGCTTCTTGATGTTTTCTCGACCAATCGTTGTATTCTTGAAGCGTTAATACCCTCTTGGCCATCACCAAAACCCTTAAACCTTTTCTAGCGTAGCTATTTAAATGCTGTTGAGTTCGCGTTATGATATGTTTTTGTTCAGAATCATCTTCAATCGGTGCCATACGAGTTAAAATGGTTGAATCAGCACCTTTACAATATAAAATAATTCTTTTCGTGATGGGGTGTTTCACAATAACCGACATACATTTTCTTACGGAATCAAATGGTAAAACAGCTAGAATCTCAAATTCTAATCGTCCATCTCCTGGTATTTGCACCGTTAATAAACCTGGTGATCGTTTTTTTAATTTAAACTCGTAATTATAAGCGGTATCGACCAATGCTAATTCATCGGGGCTTTCGGCTTCATAAATCGGCTTGGAATCTTTTGGTGAGGGCGTTGATGATAGATTCATTTTTAACTTTTGTTCGTCAGTTAAATTCGTTCCGTTTCGTTTCGATAAAAATAATGTTGGGATCATTCTTTTCGGTTTAATAATTGACATTTTCGTTGTTAAATCCGGGTTTAGTTCGGTTGTGGTCGGTGATGTGTCGGAAATCGGAGTTAATGAAGGCACGTGTTGCCTTCGATCCCCGCCGAGATAAACGTTCGATGTTGATGTTAAAGGTGGCGATGGTGTTACCGATCTAGATTCCGCCAATCTCCTATATCGATCATTATTACTGTTATCATCGAAATTGGTTTCGATTTGTTGTTGTTCTATAGTTCCGCTTTCATTCATCATATCGACGTGGGGATGATGTGAGCAAACGACTGTGTTACAAACCGCTAGCATTATTAAAAATTCCTGGGCACGAGATGCGTGAATTTGCTTTGGGGTTAAGACGTGTTCGTGAAGCGACGATGCACTACTTAAATCTTCGATTAATTTTGGATTACAAACCACCGAAAGCGAAGTGAGTTTATTTAAACCACCGTTCGCTTCTAATTCGTCCACTAATTGCGGATGTTCGTAATCGACTCCTGCTATAGAGCAATGCCGGAATATCATTCGATTTTCAGTTAAAGTGCCCGTTTTATCCGAAAATATGTATTGAATTTGACCCAATTCTTCGGTTATATTCAAAGCTCGACATTGAGTCCGTTTATTTGTAACTGGATCGTAAAGATCTACGTTGTTGTGGATGTGGTAAACTTGGATTATTTTACACATTTCTAATGTTACGTATAATGATAAAGGAATGAGTATCTGTAAGAAAAAGTCGTATGAGATTAGAAAATAGAAAAAACCGCTTTTAAATAAGTCTTGACTACAATAGCTCATTTCAATTGAAATTTATTGGTTTTGAATAAATAAATAAAGATTACTTTTATTCGGGTTTACTTTAATGTTCTTGGAATTGCTATTGACTAATTTATTCGTACAATATTATTTTAAGCCTTAAATACTTTGATTTTTTATGAAATTTTTAAGATATCCAAGTTGAATCCACCTAACATCTGTGCCAAAAGTCAAGGAAAATTTATATTTTGTCTTGTATTTTTACGTTTTAAACATTTCTGTGATTTCTTTAATTAATTAACGTATTAGCCAAGGAATAAGCTTTCGAATGAGATATTGTTCATCGAAAAGACGTGCTCGTGTTATAATTAAAATACTATTTAATTGGGGGCTAACTTCGCGTAGATGTGAAAACCAAATTAAGTTAGGAGTTAATTAAGTATGTAAATAACAACCTGTAAAATAATCACATAAGTCCAAAATGCTAAAAACGCTTCCCCAGATGATGAAAATGTATCAGAAATGAAAGGTTCTCCCATATTTTCGGCCGCTACTAACCATACCTTACACCCAATCGCGCCAATTACGCATAATATAATAAGGGTGAGTACACACCAGATCACATCCTGGTTCATTTGCTTTTCCAAACTCGACCTTTTGTAACGTGGGCCGCCGTTGTTAAGCATAGCTTTCGTCTCGTGACCTATAAACATCCGCCAAAAAAACAAGTTTATACGATTAAAAGATCATTGAAAAACGTTGTTTACCGGCGTAAACGACGATTCCTTCGACATAATCGGTATTTTTCAATAAACATTCTCTAAGAAGAAGGTTTTCCGTTCCAACTGGGATTCGTTCGGCGGTCTCGTGAATTATGGCACCGTGAAATCGATAGATTTTCGTGGTTGGAGGTTCCACTTCTATTTTGCTTTTAAACAAATTTGGTTGAAATCGATGTTGCTGTAAAAAATAATATTGTTTTATTGTTTTTGATTTGCGTCAATACAAATTTGGAATTAAGCGATTAGTCATTATTATTTTTTTATTTAATTGTAAAAATCCGTTTATAAAACGTTATCTTTTAATAAGAATCGATAAGAAACCGATTTTTTTAAATACCTTCTCGACGAATCCTCTAGCGACTTGTCGTTGTTTTAAGTTCGTTTCACCATCCAAATGGCCTGTATCGATGTAGCAAAGTCCGTTTGGATCGCTGCTCCTCAATAATAAGATATCAGCAGGAACTACTTCGTTGTTTGAGAGATGGATGAGATCGCCAACACGTACATCTTTCCATAAAACTTTTTTATATCTATCAGCTTCACTAAAAATAAAAATATTTTTTTATTAAACAGAAAATTGAGATTTCTTAACTGATTATATCCTTATATTAATGTCAATAGTGTAAGAAAATGATATGAAAATAGTCTGTAATTATAATAAATATTCTATCAAGTTTGCAATCTTTGATGTAATCGATAATTTCAATGAAAGTAGTTTGGGCGACGTAAATTAAAAGGTTATTTTACAGTTCACCAACATAATAATAAGCATTTCTACGCATATGGAAGTAGCACGGTGACAATGAACCGGAGTAAAATATAGGTCACGGTAAAACCGTACGTGTGATGAAGTCATCATCTTGCGGTTTATAAGATACTCAATAGTCTCTATAAAAGTCGAATTGATTATAAAAATAATTATCTTAAATCGACTAAAACCCGCCGAGACTACAATAAAGCTTTAAAGTATTTTAAAAAAATAACCATTCGATTAATAATAAAATATCTACCTTGGTTTCAAGGTGTATTTCAGATTAAAAAAAAATTAGGAGATTGTAACGTTTTCATTAACGTCCTCGATTTTTAGTTGCATCCGGTTAAAATAAACTCATTGAAATATTTTCCTCGAAATAGATTTTATGGTATTTAAATAAGGAAAGTGGCAGGAAGGAAACGCATAGATTTCTCCGCACAATTTCTACAGGAACTTTTTTTAAACCCCTGTATACATTATTCAATCTTTGGATGCACATCAACTCAATTAACCTTTCACCTTCTCCAGCTTTTAAGAATACGAAAACAAATTATAAATCGCTGAAAAACCTTTTGTACAAAAACGAAATCAACAACATAAAGAAACTGAATCTATTGTTATGCGTATAACGTTATTGAATGTTGGTGGACAAGTGTTATTTGACATTTGCGCATAATTGTTTGATGTATTACGTAAGGGGTATAATAAAACGACTTCTTAGTCGTTAGATTTTCTCGTTGCATTAGGTATTGCAGGAGCCAAAGAGAGATGAAAAATACGTTAATTTGAATAAATATACTGGTTGGTGGTAACTCTAACTGGTAAGTTTCGTTTTTGCTCCGTTTCAAAATAAACGGCACAGAAACCTCGAAAATACATATACGTGTCGATTAACAGTTACTCCTACTACGAGCCTTTTTTAGAACAATGTGTGGGAGAATAATATATTGCAGCTGTGGCCGTGAATAAAGGAATAATAATTAAACAAAAATTTATAACAAAAAAAGTTCTTAGAAGAAATATATTTAGCTTGAAAAACGTCTTCATTTATCACCTTTATCAGTCCTCATTTCTAATATTGCAAACATAGGTTGAGTCATAAAATAAATATTAGGTTATTCGGAAGTAATTTCTTTTTTCCTTAACTTCATACTTAAGCCGCATAATCATTATTTGAATAGTAGATTTTTAATTTAGGTACAACATTACCTTTTTCGTTTCTAGGAAGTTGGTAGGATAAGTATTTCATTATTGTTTATACATACATATTTTGATCTTTTATACTGTTACACTTCATCTTTTCTTATTTGATTTTGATATTTAAAATAAAAAAGAAATAAACGAAACATCTTTTAATATTAGAAATATTAGTATCGACGTTTCACTAGAAATCATTTCATCAATCCAAAGTAAATTGTCAATTGTAAGTTTAAATTATAGATAAAGTCTCAACCTTGACCTGGACAAAATTACAACGGAATCGTTTCAAAAATTCTTTGTTTGTTTAATAAAATTTATTGCTTTTTATAACGTGTAAAAAAATCTTTCGCTTCTAGAAAGTAGTTAAAATGAAAGCACCAAGCTAATCTTTCGTTGATAATAACAATGGTTGCGTTACCTAACATTATGAAAAACAAAAACTAGTCGCGAGATATACACAGAAAATGATAAAGACAAACACGTGCCGTTGACACGAGTCTACTACAGAAATATCTCGTTGGGATGTCGAAAGAAAACAAAATGGAAAAATTCAGCTTAAAAATAAATCGGACCGCTATGCGTTGGCCATTATTTGTTATTTTTTTATTATTGAATAACGATTTTCGGATTCGATGCACTAATTTATTAATGTTTGTATGACAACGCGATCGCATGACTCATATGTTCGAGTCATTAGAGTTTGCTCCAATTGTCACGATTGTTTACCTGAATGTTCACCCGGATCAATTTCGTCCTCCTTTCAACCATATCAAACATAAATGTTATATTAATTAAGTCTTATCGCAAATTTTAAATTTATTTGTTGCAACTTTACTAAAATAATTGCTATAAACTCAACATTTTTTGCCGATAACGTTATCGATATCAAAAAAAAATTGGCGTCATCAACTTTTTTTAATTTTACAATTGCAATCAAACTTGGTAAATTAATAACATTAAAATTTCACATTCACCATAATATAAAATAATAATTGTAAATGAAATTGGTAAAAGAAATGAAGCAATTATATCAATGTCAATTTGGAAGGTTACGATCATTTAAAACATATCACCTATAAAGACGGAAAACCACAAGATGTTACGGTTTGATAAATTTTTAAACACTTGTCTGCAATCGCTCTCAGCACGTGGCAGTAGGACTGTAAATATTTAATAAAAGAGAGAATGGTTCAAAAGGGTATCCATCTGTGGTAAAATCGAACAGAAAAATGAGAATCGATTATTGAACTAAAACTAATAATAGCATTATAACCTTCTTTCAAATTCGAATTCTTGAAATAACAACTAGAACTAGAATTAACTTAACATTATCTTTAGAACTCATACTGGATCTAGAACTAGAAACATTTGGGTTTAGCCGCGCGTCTTTCAAGAAGGTAAAAACCCGAATGTTTCTAGTTTAGGTCTAGTGATACTTCTTGTAACACAGTGCTAGGCGTTAGTTCTAAAGAGGCACGGCTAAACATGAAACTTTGTAGTTCTATGTCTAGTGTTAGAAATCTAGTTTTTGTTCAATGACAATTATTTCATATTTATATATGGCATCGCGGGAAATGTAATGGTTTTAAACCTTTTTTAATGTCAAGGTCGAAATTGTTTGAATATAATTGAAAAAAAAATCCAATATTTTCTTTAATTCAAAACTGAAAATAGCTTGATTACTTTCAATAACAGACTGACACAGATAACGTGTCAATAAGATGCCGTTCTATTATTAAATGTCGTCGTCGTCTTTTTTAATTGGCCATTCGCACCAATTGGTCTCTCAGCGGGGAATTCGTGTCATGCCATATTGAGTCAAGTCAAATCCACTCCGCCCGAGATTAATTGGTCTTATTTAATAAAAAATAAAGAACAAACGCAATTTAATCCCTTAAAAACTCCGATTTTGTGTGGGGATTTCAATTTGAACAATGATTTTATGTTAGTGTTAGTATCAATATGTTTGTTTTAACGATAACAAAACCGATTTGGTATTTAAACGAATTTGTCATATCGTTTACAAAGGCAAAAAAATCCTTGAGTTAGTTAATAATCACGTCACTTCCTCTTGCTTTTCTAGAAATTTATTTTTGGTAAAAATCGATTTCCCCAAATATTTTCAAAGATTGAGATTTAAAATGATTATTATTTTTTAAATAAATGTTAATGCACGAATGACGTAATTTAACGTCGACGAATGCTTTAAAAATATATAAGAATTTTTCCGAGCAAAAAAAATGTAAACCATTTTTACTTAAACAACAACATTAACAATTCATATCTACGTTTAGATTTTTCGTTTCTTTTTTCTCTAATTTTCACTTTTACGCTTTGCAGAGTTAGAGTTCGCGTCTCACCGGGCAAGTTACCTAATAAGACATTTTGCAATCCTCGACTTTTACTCGGGTTACCTTGAGCAACGCGTTGTCTCATTTCTAACGTCTACGAACAAGAAGAAAATTATCCTACACTCAAATACGAAAAAAAATCGTTTCTTTTTCAAATTTATTCGCTATTTTAATCCAAACATTGAACGCGTTGATGGACAACATAAATCGTAAATTACTTAACTTTACAAAAAACAAGTCGTAACGTTTCTGCCACCCACTATTCATTCTTATTTCGACGGCCAAATTCCTTTTTGGCTATTTTCGGAACGGAGTACGCCCCGGATAAAAAAAAATAACCATTATGTTTTCATCATACGATTCACGCTTATTGTCGTGATTAAAGATTAAAAATTAAAAATTATTGCGCTCTTTTATTCGTGCGATAATGTTTAATCGCGTTTGTGTATAGCGTGTTTTCCCAGCGAGATAGATAAGGTTACAAAACTGACAGGAAACGATGAAATATAAATATGTGAGTGTAACGGCGACTGTACGTAATGAAAACGTATCGATTGTCACTCTCGATTATATATTTTATTTCATTTTTTTGATCACTTGTATAACAATTTATAAGAATTAAGTAATACGAACTACGGCTGGGATCTTCACTGTATTAAGTAACTTACTGGAATCAAAAATACATCCACGAGGCTGCAGAGAATACCATTGGTAAGAGCAATCAACAACACCAAAATCTGGTTTTGCGAAGAGGTTAGGAACCAAAAAAAAAGGTACTAATCACGAGCGCTATCGACTATGACCTGCACGAAGCTCAAAGAAGGGTCGGAAAAATGCTCCGAAATTGAAAGAAGCCACTCAACGTGTATGTACAGATAAATATGGTGTCAAAGAATGATTGGAAATACTATTTTAAACAACTATACTCTACCGAAGAGGCAACACACGTTAGGCCACCTGTAAGCACAAAAACTATTATCCAGATTGAAGAAAAATTTGGAAAACTTAACGAATTGTTTTAATATGGAGGAACAGAACTAACAGAAAAGCTGGCCCAGTTTAACAAAGTGCTATACCCAGTCTTCTTAGTCTACTTCCTGAGATGCACAGATTTTGAATCACTTTAAATTTTGATAGGGTTATCTATCTGTTTAATAATACTAATTATTACATTCAGAGATAAATTTTAATCACATCGCTTAACCGGAAGTCTCACTTTACTTGAAAATCTAGTTTTCATCGTTGACGTCGTGATTTCAATGAATATTCTATTGATAAAATTACCGGGAGGGACAAATATTGATCAAAGTTGGTTATACTACCACCTGTGGAAGCCCCTTGAATAATTGCTGCGACACCACAGGTTTAATAAGTCGGATATTATGGGTCAACCGATTAATCCAACCTCCGCCATTTATAAATATCGAATTAATCATTCCCAAACTCGTCAGAGAACAGGTCAAAACCGTGAAAATCTTGTTAACGCTCAACAATCGATATTTTAATCTTATCGAAACAAGAAGTTACCAAGAAAAAAAATTAATAAAATTATTATGACGTATACTTCAAAATCAATTCGGAGTATTTTGTGTATTTTTAACGGCGAAAAAGGTGGAATTAGATAGAGACCTTAATTGTCCATGAATGATAACGATATCTATAAATGAAAAAATACCGAATTGTGCTTTACTAGAGTATTCATTTCATTATCTCCCAAAAAACGATTGCCAAATGAGATCTCTCAAAATAAAAAATTAATTACCTTATATCGGAAAGTATCAAGTTGATTACTTTTATTTTAAATCTTACAATGGAGATATTATTAAATTTATGCTTAAATTACACGGAACAACAACTAACGCGCATTTTCAACTTTCACTTTTATAAGAATCATTAGGAATTATCTACAACTTTCTTTGAAAAAATAACGATGTGATCATTAAAAAAAAATACAATATTTGCAAATTAAACTTCAAAAATTGAATTCAATTCAAAACAAGACAAGACTTAACAAAATCATCATAGTGTTCTTTCTTACCTGTGATAAATTCTGCAAGTCGAATTATTTATCCTCTTATCACTAGCGTAACGCCTTCTATCTTCAAACAAGTCTTTAACGGCGGTCACACCGAGCACAAATAGCACGGGAATCATAGCGATCTCTTTCCCGAAGGCGTTGATGGCAGGGAACCAATTTAGCAGCACGATAAAAATAAAGTACAAATTTGCGACTCTATGAAACTGTTCCAAAAGGTTTCTAGGTAAAAACGATAATAATGTGTACTTGGTCGTTCGGATTTTGTTGTTCGGCCGTTTCCCATTCGGGTGGTCCTTGTTCGGGGTTTTCGGAGGCACTGTGTGATTGGGCACTATTATCCTGAACCGTTCTTCCTGTTCGTATCTAGGAGACCTTCTCAGAACCAAGCACATCAATCGCCTCCACATCGACGGAGGAGCGCTCCTTCTTAATGTGTAGATGGACTCTGATCTGGATGCTTGTCTAGAGTGACCCTTTAAAGATGATCGCGTGGTGACCGGACCCCCGGTCTCCGTTTCTTTGTGTCCCGGCGGGAGAATAAAATCAGTTTTTGAACCGACCCTGCTGTGACCCGGTCTAACCGAACTATCCGGTATTTGTCCTTGTGAGAAAGCCCTTTGGTGACCCCTCGTCGTCTTAAGCGCTGACGGACGACCGGCGACAATATTTGCGGAGCTGCTGCCTGCGAGACTTGCGCCCCCGCCGTGGCTAGCACTCCGACCGTGGCCTTTAACATCCCGGATTTCTTGAGGGAATGTGTAAGTGGAGCAGTGCACTGAACTTTCGGCGCGTGAGGCACCGTTATTGCCAGAAAGACCGGACATCGTTTCGTTTCTAGCATTACGAGGCCCCCCCGGAGGCTGCACCCTATCTTCTAACACGTGGCATATTTAATAATTTTTCTTCTAAATTATTTCTTCATCAGTCTTTCAGTAACATACGCAAATAGTTACTTATCGGTACCCTGCGTTTAAGAAGCAACAACACACTTAAACGTCCAATACACAACTGGCGGTTGACGGCTCATCTGACGTTTCCCCCACTTAATACCACACGGTAAACGTCAAATGTACAACGACTTTAACAAATATGTATGGGTACCTATACACGTGGCTTATTTTTTATCATACATAATTAATTTTTGTCATTAAAGCAAAAATTAAAGTTACATTATAAAAATAAGTTATAATTTTTATATTTTATTCATTCATTACAAGTTGGTTAATATTGATTGTCTCAATATTAATTCAATATAATAAAATTACATATTACATATTTTTTTGTTTTGATAAAATTTAAGGCAACATAGAAATTATAATTGTATTATAAATAATATGTGATATGTGTTCGTTCATATAAAAATTAGATCTTTTTAATGTTGCAATCATTATTTCCAAAATGTTTTTAGTAAAGATCTATTACCAACCTAAATTAAAAATAGATTTCTTGATTATTACAAGACATTTAACGCAATTATCGAAAAATAAACAATTATTTTATAATAAATAAACATGTACGAATGAAAATACCAGCAAAAAAATAATATAAAAACAAAATTAAGAAGCCCACAAAGATTACATGAAAACGATTGATTATTTTCTTTTTGTACGGTTGGCTGTCTGCAAAGTGACGTTTGACGTCGGCTTCTCCGCTGGTGCACAGAAAACGCAGAAAACCTTTCAACACCCCTATAATTATTAGATTCAGAGATTTTCGAAATCAACAACGATGGATGAAGAATACGACGCAATCGTTCTCGGTACCGGATTGAAGGAATGCATCTTGAGTGGTATGCTATCCGTTTCCGGTAAGAAAGTCCTGCATATAGATCGTAACAAATACTATGGAGGCGAATCGGCCTCCATCTGCCCCTTGGAGGAGCTCTTCGCCAAGTTCAATGTGCCCAACCCGGATGAAACATACGGCCGCGGTCGCGACTGGAACGTTGATCTCATTCCTAAATTCCTTATGGCCAATGGACAACTAGTAAAATTACTCATCCATACCGGTGTTACTAGATATTTGGAGTTTAAATCTGTTGAAGGAAGTTATGTTTATAAAGGTGGAAAAATATCTAAGGTAAGTGTCAATTTTATGTTTTAATTGGAATTTTAGACTTATTTTATGCATCTGTCATTTTTGACATTTAACTGTCATTTTTTTTAAATTTTAAGGTTCCAGTGGATCAAAAAGAAGCTTTAGCTTCTGACTTAATGGGAATGTTTGAGAAACGTCGTTTTCGCAATTTCTTGATTTATGTTCAAGATTTCCAGGAGAATGACCCTCGTACATGGAAAGACTTTGATCCAAATAAAGCAACGATGCAGGCTCTTTATGAGAAGTTTGGCCTTGATAACAACACCAGGGATTTTACAGGTCACGCCCTGGCCTTGTACAGGGACGATGATTATCTTGAACAACCTGCTATTCAAACAATTAGGCGTATCAAACTTTATTCTGAGTCGTTGGCCCGTTATGGAAAGTCACCTTATTTATATCCAATGTATGGACTTGGTGAATTACCACAAGGTGAGAATGATAGAAATAAGGTGAATTTATTGTATTTTATTTGTTTTTAAGGCTTTGCAAGATTATCTGCGATATACGGGGGTACATACATGCTTGATAAACCGATAGATGAAATAGTTTTAGGCGAAGGGGGTCGCGTAGTAGGGGTACGTTCCGGTTCTGAAACGGCTAAGTGTAAACAGGTTTATTGCGATCCAAGTTATGTAATGGATCGCGTTCGTAAGAAGGGTAAAGTAATCCGTTGCATCTGTTTAATCGATCATCCCATAGCGAGCACAAAAGACGCTCTTTCCACTCAAATAATCATTCCGCAAAAACAGGTCGGCCGCAATTCCGATATTTACGTATCACTTGTTTCTTATACTCATCAAGTGGCCGCGAAAGGTTGGTTTATCGCAATGGTTTCAACCACGGTTGAGACTGACAATCCGGAATCGGAAATTAAACCCGGCTTAGAACTTTTGGGTACAATTCGTCAGAAATTTGTTTCCGTTTCGGATTATTACGAACCGACTGACGCCGGATTGGAATCGCAAATTTTTATTTCCGAATCGTACGACGCTACAACTCATTTTGAGACCACGTGTTTGGACGTTTTGGATATATTTAAGAGGGGTACGGGAGAAGAATTTGATTTTTCAAAAATTAAACACGAGCTGGGCGATGAAGAACAATAAGATAAAAAAAGAAGGTAAGGTGGTGAGGATTTATTATGATTATCGTTTTTTTGAGGTTAGGTTTTTACGATTTGCGGTCGTATATTCTATGTAAAACTGTGTGCTGCATCATTAAAAACTATTTACTATTGTTTGATAAACGAAAGACCTTCAACGATTAAAAAAAGATAAAAATGCTTTGTATATTTAGGGAGGTAATTTTTCTTTTTAGCTGTGAAAGAGATTTTCTAATTTATTTCCGTGATCGCTAGCTTTTTGGAGGAAAATTAATAAATAAATGCTAATGTATTATCTTATAAAAATAGTAAGAAAGAGGGATTTTACATAAAATCGCTGCTTTGCATTCCAAATCTAACGTTTTATTACATTTAATTATTTTTTCTATTACATTTGTTTATATTTCAATCACTATTAACCTCGTACACTTCGAAATGAGGGTCATATTTGGATAAAAAAAGTATTCAAGAAAGGGAATTCATAAAAATAAAGTTATCAATCGCACGGTGTTTAATACCATAAATCGTAAATATATAGTTGCATTCTCATCTTGAAAAAGTTTCATTAAAGGTGGCGCATTTACATAACCTCTAATAGAAATTGCTGAATAGATTATCGCTATATTGTTAATTTTTTTAGGCTAATTAATGTCTCTGTGTTTTTAATGAGAAAAAAGTATGTAATAAGCGTATAAGCGGTTGGCACATTTCCTATCCTCTTAGGGTTTAAAAGTTTTAAATGAAACAAAAAAAATAATGTAAGTAATTTAGTCGTATATTTGTGAATTATGGTGTTAAAAATAAAATAATTGCCTATGATTTGGATGAAATTTGTTGTAAAAACATGAAGGTGAGAAAATAAAAAGGCTTCATGACAAACAAACATTTTTTAATTACATTTTTGTCCATTTATTATTAATTCAATACAATATAATTTATTATCACGACAACCAATAAGGAATGAAAGATTATTAGTTTCTTTGCACTGATAAATAATTGGAGACGAAAAAATTTCCGCTTTCAACGAATATTTAATTAAAATACTTTCTTGGTAAAAATCAATTACGTAAATAGCTCCATCTATTGACGCGGTGATTAAATAAATTTCATTTAAATGTTCTTTAATTGCTACGCTCGAAGAACTTGGTGAATCTAGTTGAATCTTAAATTTTAAACGAGATGAATTATTCATTATTTCTAACGAATATAAAAAACCATCATGGGAAGTGAAAAAAATTAAATTTTTAATTGTTGTTAATGATGAATAAATGTTTGTATTTAATTTGTGAGCCCACAACTAAAAAAAAATTAAAAAATAAGTATTTTACCTTCTTTCAAGAAAAACTTACAATCTCAAGATCATTTCGATGATTTAAACAATAAATTCCTTCTTGAACCGTTGCGATAATAATTTGATTGAGATTAAATAAACATGGTGAACTAAAAATTGGATTCCCCAAATTAATTTGTTTTAATATTATTCCGTTAAAATCAACTAAATTGCATTTTCCATTTATCGTCGCTATAAATAGTAAATTAAATTCTTTTAAACACAAACAATCAGCGGTTATCGGAGATTTCAACAATATTTTCCATATTACATCACCACTTTTTGTTTCTAAACAGTACAAATGTTTATCATAAGACCCAAAAACGACCATCTCTTCATTTCTAATAAAAACAGGTTTATTTTTTATTTTGTCCTCAGTTCGAAAACACCATAAAATTTTTTTATTTTCCATATCCATTGAATATAAACAACCATCATAACAACCAATTATGACCAAATTTCCGGAATTGGTGATGATAGAACTGCTTTCTAATGCATTTGGTAGGCTTATTTTAAATAATTCTTTACCAGTTGTTAAATTTAACGTTGCAAAATTGTTTGAAAATGATCCAATTGATATTAAACTGCAAAAAAAACTTTGACATGTAACCTCAAAATAACAAACGTCAAATTGACATTAAATGTCAAAATATTGAAAATAACCTACTTTTTCGATTTATTTATGCAAGGAGTTGAATCCACACATCCTTTGAGGTCATAACTCCATTTAATGATTAATTGATGATAATTGTGATGGAGAGTTTTCAATTTTTTCATAGGGTTTTTCAACGATTTATCAAATTGATGATTTTCGATAAAATTGATTACTTTACCGTAACTATTGGAAAATATGTAATCAAAAAATTGAGTTGGTAGTTGATTTTTTTTATGAATTAATTGTTTAAATTCGTTTGTAAATTGAAGTCTTAAAATGGAGGAACCACCTAATTCGTAAAAAGTTTTATCATTAAAATCGTAATTTTGTGGTAAATATTTTACCCAGAGTGTTTTAAAAATATCTAATTCATTGCTTAAATTTTTGTTTTTCTTAATTACAACATCAACGAATTTTTTTAAATACTCTTTATCCACTTTTCCATTTTTCGTTAAAGGAATCTTTGATAAACCTTTGATGAGATCGGGGAAATATTCTTGTTTTAATCCATGCAATAATTGAACTCGTATTTTGTCGCAAGATTTTTCCATAAGCGATTCATCAATTTCATTCAATTTCACGAATAAAATTAATTTTGATTTTTCTTCTAAATAAACCATTATATTTTCGAGGTTAATTAATTTAAAAATCTCTTTTTCAATTTGATTTAAATTAATTTTTATTCCAAATCTTTTAAAAACAGAATCCAACCGACATTTATAAATAATTTTTCCATTTTTAATCGACACTAAATCGCCCGTTCTCCTAAACAAAGGTAAAGATATTTTCTCATCCTTATTCAAATAACATATTCGTTTAGAACTTCCTAAAATCAGATTTATTAAAATGTTTTAAGTAAAAACGTCGAAGAGTTACCGATACACAATTCTCCTTCCCCTTCATCAATTTTAATACCATTTTCATTTCTAACCTCAAATGAAATATCGTTTAAAGTTTCCCCCAAAGAAATTTCTCGATCAAAATTAATTTCTTCAATAGAAGCCCAACAAGAAACTTCGGTTATTCCATAAATATTAAAAATCTTCGTGTTTTTATTTTTAACCATAGTCAATAAAGATTTAGGAAAATCTTCCCCACCCAAAAGCAAAACTTTTAAACGGGATTTATTCAAAATATAGTTGATTTCCTCTTGAGACCATTGCAAAAACGTTGAAGGGCACATTTGCAAAAAAGTTATTGATCCAGTTTTAAATAATATCTGAAATAATTTCGAAAAATCCCGTTTTAATGGATTTGAGATTATTAATAAAGAAGCTCCGGTGGTTAATGATAAATATAATTCAATCATTGAAGGATCGAACGTTATATTAGTTTGGTAATAAATTGCATCTTCATGGCTGATATTTAGTTTTGTTCTAAAAATATCAAAAAGAACATCATTTTAATATACATTTCACATTTCAAAAAAACCTTAAATCTCTAATATTCGAATAAATACAGTAATGTTCAACCCAAATTTGCTTGGATGGACCAGTTGTCCCTGACGTTTCAACAACATAATTAATTTTTTCAATAAATCCTCTCTTGTTGCGTACTCTAAAATCTTTCGATATATATGCATTTAATTTATAATCCCAGATTAAATCAATTTTTTTATTGAATAAATAATACGAATTATCAAATTCTTTATTTAAAGTAACAATAACGTCCATGTTTTTAAAACTCTCTGTGTTTGTTGCATTAAGAAATGTAAAAGGACATTGTAGGCTTTGTAACCTAAAATTAAAAATTATCAGTATAACCACAAATTGAGTTTAACGTAATTACCCTATTATTATAGACGGTATAAAAATATTTTGATCCATATATAACCCAACAAAACAATTTTTAAACAGATCTAAACCACTTTGTATCCTTTGACTAATCATACCTACATCTTTATAATTTAATTCTTTTATAACCAGGTCATTATCGTAGCAAATAACAGCCCTTTTATTGCTATATTTTATTACAACACCGTTTATTTCATTAATTAATGGATTTTTTTGAGACATTTTAAATTAAAAACTAAATTCTAACCTATATCTCTTAGGTTGACAACTGTGGAGCACTGTGGCGTACATTTTGCTAATTGGGTTGCATACTTTCAATGTTTTTGTAAGATTTTTTTCATACAACAACGATAGATTGCAATACATTTGCAACAGAGTTAATTTTCTTCGAATTAACCCACAATACAATCGAATTAATTATTGTGAATATTTGAAGATACAACTACGTTTAACAGTTAATCATAAAAATATAAAAAAACAAACCAAATAAAGAAAGGTTTTCTTTGTTAGAAAATAAGAAAATGGGTCGAGTATTTCTTGAGCACATGGGTGGAGCTCGTCTCTTCTCCTGTTATAAATGTGATACGTTTCTTACAAATCGCAACGAATTGATTAGCACCAGATTTACTGGTGCAACAGGTAGAGCTTTCCTTTTTAATAAAGTGGTTAATCTAACCTACAATGAAGTTCAAGATAGAGTTATGTTAACAGGAAGACATATGGTGAGGTTTTAAAATGCTTTGTTGCTATATTTGATCTCACTCGTTTCTTTCTTATAGGTTCGTGACGTACTTTGCAAGTTTTGCGGTGTTAAATTAGGTTGGATGTATGAATTTGCTACAGAGGATAATCAAAGATATAAAGAAGGTAGAGTGATTCTTGAACGAGCTTTGGTCACTGAAAGTGATGGTATGGAGGAACGTACTGATAATAATTAATATTTAATTGTAACTGTAATTATTTTTTTAATTTTTTAAGATTAAAATAGATATTAACTACATTTGACATTTAATCTAAGATGACAGTTCAAATTTGAAAATGGGGTATTTTATTTTTTAGTTTATTTCGTATATTTAACGCTGTTATTTAATATAGTTAACGTAAAGTTTATATATAGTTAATGTACCACTACCTTAGTAAAAAGTAATATAATAAATAATAAATATATAATTACATTTACTTATACCTGAATTATTTATTTAAAATATATTTCCAACTTCATTTTGCAGTAGTACCAACGAAAAAGTAATACACTATATAAAATAAAACTCAACTCCCCAATCTGTCAAACATTCTGAAAGAAAACGGTGAAAAATACAAGTCATCATAAAATGGAAGCTATGGAAGTGGTTTTACCCGAAAAGGTAACAAAATCACAGGAAATCCTTTTAAAAAACCCACCAAAATCACTTTGACTTGGTACATTTTATCTTGGTTACCATTGTTTGCCTCTATTCTAACCAAAAATCCACCAACGCTTGACAAACAAGTTTTCGATCGATTTGAATAATGTTAAATTTACAGGATGAAGGGAGTCCTGCCGAACAAAAGCAAGCCTTGCAAGACATGGACATGGAAGATTTGTATACTAAATACAAAAAACTTCAACAAATGCTTGAATTCTTAGAGGTTCAAGAAGAATACATTAAGGATGAGCAACGGAATCTTAAAAAGGAATATTTGCACGCCCAAGAGGAAGTGAAACGTATACAATCGGTACCATTGGTAATTGGCCAGTTTTTAGAAGCTGTGGATCAAAATACAGGCATCGTAGGTTCAACAACTGGTTCAAATTATTATGTACGTATTTTATCAACCATTGATCGTGAGCTTTTGAAACCTTCGGCCAGCGTAGCGCTTCACAAACATAGCAACGCTTTAGTTGATGTACTACCTCCTGAAGCGGACTCGTCAATTAGTATGTTGCAAGCCGACGAAAAACCAGACGTTACTTATGCTGATATCGGAGGAATGGATATGCAAAAACAAGAAATCCGCGAAGCCGTTGAACTTCCATTGACTCATTTTGAATTGTATAAACAAATTGGTATTGATCCACCTCGAGGAGTTCTTATGTACGGACCTCCTGGGTGCGGTAAAACTATGCTTGCTAAAGCTGTAGCTCATCATACGACCGCAGCTTTTATAAGGGTTGTTGGGTCAGAGTTTGTTCAGAAATATTTGGGAGAAGGGCCAAGAATGGTTCGTGATGTATTTAGGTAAATCAATTTTTTTTTTATTTAAAAAAAAAGAAAAGATTAAGCATCTCCTTTTAGATTAGCTAAAGAAAACTCTCCAGCTATAATATTTATAGATGAAATTGATGCAATCGCCACAAAAAGATTTGATGCTCAAACAGGGGCAGATCGAGAGGTTCAAAGGATACTGTTAGAACTTTTGAATCAAATGGATGGTTTCGATCAAACCACAAACGTTAAGGTTATTATGGCTACGAATCGAGCTGATACTTTGGACCCTGCTTTACTTCGTCCTGGTCGTTTGGATAGGAAAATTGAGTTTCCACTGCCTGATCGCAGACAAAAACGTCTTATTTTCACTACGATTACGTCGAAAATGAATTTATCAGAGGAGGTAATTTTCCTTTTTTACCAAAAAACTTCAATTAATTGTTTTCTTTTAGGTTGATTTAGAAGATTTTGTAGCAAGACCGGATCGCATTTCTGGTGCTGATATTAATGCAATTTGTCAGGAGGCGGGGATGCATGCTGTTCGTGAAAATCGATACATTGTCTTACCCAAGGATTTCGAAAAGGGATATAAAAATAATATTAAAAAAGATGAGAGCGAACACGAATTTTACAAGTAATTTTGTTTAGGTGTCAAATTGTGTGAATAAAAAAATCTTCAAAAACAAACTTTTGTGTGTACCGAATTTTTTTAATTTCAAATGTTAATTAATAAACTTATTGCTATATGAATTAATTCGATTGTAAATGTATTGCACTCGATCGATTTTGTATGAGAAAATATTGTGAGTATGCAACCAAATTAACAAAACGTATGCTAACGTTGTCAAACTAACGATGTATAGATTAAAATTTAATTTTTGATTTAAAATGTCTTCAAAATCTAATAATTAATGAAATAAATGATGTTAGTGATAAAAAGGCTGTTATTTACTACGACAATGATGTGGTTAAAGAAATATTTATAAAAATTTAGGTATGATTAGTTGAAGGATTTTTAATATACAACAACTTAACGCTGAATCATAGTTCTAGGTCTAACACTAGACCTAGGAACTTCTAGAGACGCACTTTCCCATACTGCCAGAGGTCACAACAGTGCTATCCATGTAACGACATCAGAGCTTTGTGTTCATTGAAGCTTCTTCCTCAAAAACCTCCATGTAGAAATTAAATTAAAATTAAATATGCCACTATCCTTGGAATATACTTTGGTAATCCTTTCAGAATGAGTTTTTGGCAAAGACCATCCGTAGCATCATTGACTGGTACTCTAATAAATGGAGGTACCGTTTAAAGTTGTATTCATATTGAATTCTACATATTATGTATATGCGTTAAATCTTTCCTTTTATTCAAATTGTATTTTGTTTGTTTAAAAATTCATCTACTAGAGGACAGCATAATTAATAAAATCACGATAGTGGGGGGTAATTAGTTAAACAAACGCAGTTACACCACGATTCATAAAGATATGATTTATGAGAGAAACAATTGGATTAATGACTGAAACGCGATCGTAAATTAATATCGGGGATGTAAAAATAGATTGTAAGTAAAATTGTGTCAAATATTGGTGAAAATTCTTTCGGAATATCCACCAATCGAAGCGATCGTGACTCGGTGGTGGGGGGTTCGAGTAACAGCTGACAATCTAAACACTGACTCCGTTAGACATCTTGATTTTCGTACGGGTTTCGCTTGAAAAGAAACGTCGTTATTAAAATGACAGAAACGTAGTGGCGTATACAAGGTGATCGATTGAAAAAGTGTCGGGGTCCTTATATTTCGTGGGGAGGTTGTCGGGCACTGTCAAAACAGTAGCTTATTTTTTAACCAAGTGACGTCATGACATTGCGTCTTGGACCGTCTACGGATTTCTAGGTAAATATGCGCTTTTTTACCAATCTTTTTCAATGAACTCGTTCTTTTTATCGCGTTCCGATACAATTTCGTTAATATTTCACATATGTGTTCGATGGAGGAACCGGGTTTCATTGAAAAATTCGACGTTTAATTCGCCTGGCCTTGAAATGCATTAATTTATTATTTTTCCTACCTCAATCGTTTTATTTTAAAATTCACAAACTGGATTTTTACAACTGTAGTTCAGATTATTTCATTAATTCATTAATAAAAACGGCTTAATCTTACAATTTAATTATATTTCGTTTTATTAATCTATATTTACTTTTGATTCTTTCACGTTTACATCGATGACATTGAAAGTACTACTATGTAAAACAAATTTACGTTGCATTGTGAAATTACGACAAAAAAAAAATCCATTCAGATTATAACCTAAATGTTATCATTAAAAAAATTCTTCAAACATTATGTTTGTAATGTTTATAGTGAATGTGAAGAAAAGTATATGTTTCAATTTTACCTCGATATGGATACAGCGTTATATGTTTGTGTGATATTAGAAGCCCATTAGTTCAAAATGTTTATGGACGATCCTAAACGTATATGGCGGACCGCCTAATGTTAATTTTGCATAAATCTTCCATTACAGTGAGTTATTTCTTTATTTGTATAATATCAAAAAGTAGAGGTGAAAAGTCACATTTTTTTTTAATTCTAGGTAATTGTTTCTCCCAAAATACCATTCTAAGACTAGTTTATATATGTATAGCTTCTTGATTGGTTAGTAGGACATGTTCGATTATTGTCGTTTATATGCAGGAATTATCTGAATGACGTGCCCAAACTTCAGGGGGTGATTCTTTAGTGAATTTTAAGAGTACTTTAATATATAAACCATGGGCGACTTCGGCTCCCCTAAGGAACTACACCCCTTCAAAAATGATGAAAAATTTTGGTTTATTTTTTTTTCCCGAAAACCATTAACACCAGGAAAATGAAATATGGGAAATAAGTTTAGCTTATAATAGGGCATGTTTCGAGCCTATTTGTACTTTAAATCTTCCCTTCTAAGTTACTAAACATAACTACCCCTGTTCAATTTTTGTCTAGATCTTTTTTATGATGGTTAGATTTATGACTTTATAGACGAAAATATTCTAAAGCTTTTTTGCCTCTCTGATGTTCTTCGAAAAGTTAATAGTTTCTGATAAAAAAATTAATTAAGTAAACACTAACTGTTAAGCTGTAGCGTTGTTAATCGAAAGTTGGAATCAATTTTTAAAGAAAAAATCTTAGCAGGCTTAGCAATCTTTGTCAGAAATATTTTTGATGTTTAAATGTCAGTGGTTTTCTTACTATTATTATTGTTTTATTTAAAATTTTGAAACGTCGAGTGAACGAGCGTAAATGCGGTAGAACTTTATTCAAAAATTAATTTGAAAAACAATAATAATAGTAAAAAAAACACTGACATTTAAAGGTCAAAAATACTTTTGACAAAGATTGTAAAGCCTACTAAGATTTTTTCATTAAAAATTCATTCCAACTTTTGATAGACAACCCCGTTGTTTAAAGGGCAGTATTTGCTTTATTATTATTTTTCTCAAAAATTAGTCGTTTTTGGAAAAATTTTAGAGAGACAAAAAAGGTTTAGGATACTTTCATCTACCAACGTAAATTTTTTTTAATGTATTTAACATCTGCATAAAAAAATTTTTGCAAAAATGTAAAGGGTGTGGTTACGTTTAGAAGGATAGGTTGAAAGTACAAATAGGGTGAAAACGTGCCTTACTATGAGTTAAACATATTCCCCAAATTTCGTTTTACTAGCGTTTATGGTTTTTGAGAAAAAAAATTTTTTGGAGGGGTGTAGCTCCTTAGGGGAGCCCAAGTCGCCCATGGTTCATACATCAAAGTACCCTTAAAATTGCCTAAAGAATCACCCCCTGAAGTTTGGGCACATCATTCAGATACATACGGCATTCTGGTTCATGATTTTGTCTCATGTCTGCCGCGGTCTTCCT
Source organism: Onthophagus taurus (assembly GCF_036711975.1). Taxonomy (NCBI): domain Eukaryota; kingdom Metazoa; phylum Arthropoda; class Insecta; order Coleoptera; family Scarabaeidae; genus Onthophagus; species Onthophagus taurus. Next base: position 34,923,958 of record NC_091976.1, read on the forward strand.
TGTTTTTTGACCAGTCTAATTCATTTTTTGTACATGCTCATCTTTGGCTAACTTGTTCCTCTTCCTTGTCCCCTGGTATCATCACCTTAATTTTGTTCTTGTTGATTTTTATTCCTTATTCTGCTAGTGTCTTGTTCCAAATTTTATAATTTTTCGCAAGATCACCTTCTTTGTTTATCATTAAAACGATATCGTCTGCAAACATTTCCCCCAGCACTTTCTCGAGCTGAGCATCTTTAAATTGAAATTTAGTACCTCCTGTCGAATTTTTGAGTTATGTGCTTTCTAGTAAAAAATGATCCTGTGTGATTCTATCTTCTCTAAATTCGCTCTGTGATTTTTGTAGTCGACCAGGTAAACATTAACCGCCGCAAGACCACTCGTTATTTACTTGGTTGTCTGCCTTGCGAAAAATCTAAGGGGCGGACCATCGTAGAGTTTATGTTACCGTTTCGTATTTCCACTCGTCTTTAACACTGAATACGAAAAGAAAATTCTATTAATTTCCTGGAAAATTAATTAATCTTTTGATTATTATCGTCAATAATTTAATTTTCAACTGGAAGTGCCAGAAAAATATAAGTGTCGACACTATTCTTTTAATCGGCGTTTATTTAAAACGATAAAACTAGTAGTATTGTTTCTATGTGTGTCACACGACCAGTTTTTTTTCTTTCTTCTCGTTGATTTTATTTTCCAAATACACCTTGCGTTACGAAACAGCACGCCTCTTGCTTAGCGTTCTCGAATGGTTTTTTTTCCATTTTCAACTTCACTTACCATTTTCTTTAAAATCTAAAAATAAAAATCAAAATAGAAATAACTTCCGCCGATTTCGTTTTGAGTTTGTGTGGGTTTCCTTATCTCTACAACTACACCTTATCGATACCCGTTCGTCAATATGCACTTCATACCAAGTGATTTTCCTTGTTGCCGATATTTTATTATTTTTTTTTTTTTTTTTGTTGAAAATTCTTATTTATTAATTAGTCATTTCTTTCATTGAACATCTGTGCATGTTATGATACAAAAAATGATTAAAATTAATGTTTATGTAAAACGCTTTTAATTAAATAAATAAAGATTAATAACACATTTATTTATTTTATAGATTTATAAAATCCATCCAAATTTAAAAAAAATTATCAAGAAAACAAATCGAAATATGAATACAATTGAAACAAATTGCTCAAGTTGCTTTGAAGAAGAACAACAGGAGCAACAAAATGAACCTGAAAAATATACGCACAATTTAGAAACTTCCTCGGATATAAACACCGTTTGGTCAAAGGATACATTTAGTAACAATAATAGTAATAAAAAACCAGCCAAACACGAAATAAGCTTAAAAATGGGTTGGAGAAATCAAACGGGGGATGTTTCCGGGGAAGAAAACTTAACGACAACGGGTGTTAATATCATTAATAATATCAAAGAGAAAGACGGAGAGAAGGAAGAGAAAAAATGTCCTGCTGTGAGTACGCCAACGTCTCCAATAGTACTTGAAAACGAGGGAGCTTCTCCGGCGCATCACGCTCGTCGGCCAATGAACGCTTTTTTAATTTTTTGTAAAAAACATCGGCCAATTGTAAGAAAGAAATTTCCAAATTTGGAAAATCGAGGGGTAACAAGAATCTTGGGGGAATGGTGGGCGATGTTGGATAATTGTGATAAGGAACCATATCAGGATTTAGCAAAAGAGGTAATTAAAAAAACTACTTTTTACATTAATAAAAAATAGTTTTGAGTAATGTCTTAATTTTTTTTTAGTATAAAGATGCATTTTTCTCTGCGAATCCCGGATTTAAATGGTATAAGCTGCCAGCACCGCCTTTAAGAACGTTGGTAACGCGACCGGGAAGCGTTCAAAAGGAACCTTTACTGCCTCATCAATGTTCGACGACAACTTTATCCACAAATCAAAGGCACGAATCCGAATTTACACCGGGAAAATTAGCCGACGAGTCTCAATTGGGGAACTTAACCTCATTAATGCAATCCACTTTTGGAAAGCGTTTTGAAAACAGTTTAGAAGATCAACATCCGGAAAGTCCTCCAAACGTAACGGATGATCCAAATCCGGCTGTGGTACCATCAAAACCGATTAAAAAACGAAAAGATTTCGAGATGGACACCAAAAAAATTGTGAGAAATATTTTCGAAACTACAAAGATATCGAATATATCGAACATATCGAGTGTTGACGAGAAAATTAGTAATCAAGAATTAATGGATAAAGTGGTTGAAAATATGATTTTAAATCAAAGTTTTGTGCCTCATTTGGAGTCATCGAATGGTGGTGTTGATAGTAATAATCTATTAAGAGAACCGAGAAAATCGGAGCGATCTTGTAAAGGATTAAAGTATATCGAATTTATGTCTAACGGAAAATTACTGAAAAATAAACGCGAAAAACAACAATTTCAAACAATCCCTGACATTGTCACCTTTAAAAAAGACGAAGAAAAACTAGAAAAACTCGATTTACAACAAACGATTCGTCGCTTAGCCGAAAGGACCAACAAAACTATTCCCGACTTCACACATAATCATAATCTCAACAACCATAAAGAAAAAGAAAAAAATTGTCGCCCGCAAAGAATTTACACAAATTCCGAGTCGTCTTCCGAAGAAAATTTTTCCTCGAAAAGTGATTTTAACCTCGAGGATCGTATCTCGGGCTTACCCACTCTAAATTACGACGTTTACATGCAAAGAAAACGTGAGAGTAAAAAACGAAAGTTACCAAAAACTAAACAGAATGCGTCCGGGGTTGAAGCGAAACACCCAAAACTCCAAAGTGTCGCTTCCAGTCTTAATAATAATAACAATAATAATAATAATAATATCTTGATTGGATCGCAAAAACGGAAAAATAAAAGAAGCATAACTCATTTGGGTATGACGAATGATGAAAAAGTTAATAATAATAATAATAATTTGGTTCCAACTGATTTGTCGGGTCTTACAACTCTTGCTGAAATTGCCGCTAACTCACAAAAGATCAATTGAGACAAGTATTAAATATTATTTAGTGATAAGAAAAGAATATATTATTATTACCATTTTTATTCACATTGTTTATTGGATATATTTTGGAGACGTTGTGCACAAAAATGGTTAATAATAATAATGTAAGTAATATTCCTGTGCCTATATTTACTCATAAGGATGTTTTTTTTGCACTTTTTGTTTTATCTCTATTAATTTAATATTGTTTTTATCAACAGTTTTATTGTTTAGTTTAATTTTACGATTATTATTAATTTGTTATTGTTGTTCCATAAGTTTAAAATCAAAAATTTGAAAACCTTTGAAAACATCACGTTAGTTCAAATTGACGTATTAGGCTCACTTGGTAACCATCTGTAACATCCTGATAACTGTAGTTTATCAGGATGTTGCTAATATTGAGTCTTAATTTAATTAAAGTTTACAGGGTGATTAAAAAATAATCGACAAGAATATTTTTAGACACATTCATATTAAAAAAATAAGGCCAAATATTATTAACATACGAACGTTTTGTTTTTTATTATTTTTTAGTCAGTATGTTACTGGAACCAAATCAAACTGCTAGTTTTTTTTTGTATAATTTTATGTTATAAGTGTTAACTGTACAGAGACAAATATTTACTATTAATTATTACTAAAAAGATGAGATAAAAATTTATTGAATGTTATGATATGCAATAATTTTTAAGATTAAAGTAGATATTTTATTACAAAAAAAAGTAATTATATGTATTAAAAAACAAAATTGTTGATCTGATTGGGATCTAGGAATATTCTAATAATTTTAATTATTATTATTATTAAAAATTTAAACTTCTTAGTCATTATCTATATTTTAACGATCAGAGTAGGTTTGTTATTTACATACATAAAGCATAAACACCCTCTTTTAATCAAACACACACACACAAGAGAAAGGAAAATTGTAATTTTGCACTTTAATTACGATTAAGTACTACAATGTGTTGATTAAAAAAACAAAATGTTTTCCGATAATGTCTTAAACTGCTCTTTTTGTTCGTTGACAAATTTGATTGAGAGGAACCCACGTTGAATAGATTAAAAGTGTTGGAATGAATGCGCGCGTAGAATTCTAAGACGACAGTTAACTGTACAAAATGACCAAAAAGATTTTTATCATAAGATATAAGCCTTATAGTCATTGATAGTCAACGTACCTATTTACTATTAATTAAACAAAATCTTACAATTAGTTAGTGATCGAATCGAGTTGTAAATTTAAAATTAAATTTCAAGTTAGAATCAGGATGAAAGAAAGTAACTTTCTCTGTTGAGTGACCAATTAAATTTTAAACACTCCCGCAATAACAATATAATTATCATAATATTGTTACAAAAACAAATAGTTTTATAGGGTCTTTTCCGTGGTCTGATAATTAATATTGGGGGGAAAAAATCAGCAGTGAAAATGAAAGAAACACTCTTGGAATTGGTGTGGACACAAAGGGTGATGATATGCAACAGAATGTGATATTTTATTTTTGTATCGTGAGCAGGGAAATGAAAATAACTTTATTTATATAAATATACATAAAAAAGTAAATAATTAAAGTCAAAAGAGAGAATTAAAACCATGTTTAAAAGATTTAACGATGAGAAAAAAATCTAAATAACTTTATATACATAGATGGTGCCTTTTTATTTATTTTTTAAATGATTCTGAACGTTATGCCTTTTTAGTAATACAAAATATATAGGAGTTTACCTGACGTTTCTAATTAAAATAAAATTAATATTTTAACCAAACTTTTATTTGTTCTTTTAATATCCGACTCTATTCATCCTTAATAAATCAATTTTTTAATATTTTGAATTTGTATTAAGATTTAATTAAATTAACGATTACTTTTGGCGCCATCTCTTGACACAAAAAAAATTATAAAAATATTACTCGAAATATATTATGTAGTTATATTATACAGAAAGGACATTCAAAGAATAACAGAAATTATTCATATTTAAATTGGTCAGAACTACGTCCTTTAAGTAAATTAAAAGAATCTTATTGAATAATTTTACTCCATCTACCGAAAAATAAAGGTACTTACGACTTCATGTATTTTGTTTTATATAATGCAGGTCTGCCTTATTATAACATAATATATAGTAATTCTTTTTATTTATTTTATTTTCCGACATATTATTTACATGGCTGGACTGAATTTTAGAAAAATAAACAATCTAAATTCTTGAATTTTATTAACATCTGTTAACTCATAGATGTCGTTAGGTGTACAAATTTAAAATATTCATTTAATTAATATAAAGTACTGATTATATTAATTTTTAAAAAAAGAGTAAGATGATAAACGTTTGTAAATTATATAGTCATTATTTTAAAAGGTGATGTGATTAAAGATTATTACTTTTAATGTATGGTTAATGTCTAAATAATAAATACAGAAATAGTTGTAAATGAAAATAAAGAAAACAAGGAAAACATGTTTTATACGTTTATATTCGTCAGGTGATTATAAAAGGACATGACTTTCAATGATCTTGCCCGAAGGCATAGATGGCGCCAGTCGTGGTGCGCAGCAGTAAAAACTGTTCACATCTGGAAATGTTTGAACACGTTTTTGGGTTTAAAAGGAGGTTTTAAAGGGGTTTTGAATGGATTATCGGTTAAAATTTTTATAAAATGACAAAACTAAAGCATTAAGAACAAAATATAATTTATTGATTATTCTAGAAATACATATTAGCTAATATAAATAATATACAGGTAGTGGACAAATGTTACGAATTGTCCCATTTTTTGAAAGGATGATATTTTTAATGCGATGATTCACACTAGTCACTTAACTACGATAATTATTGCGGTATATAAATAAGTTACAATATAAATTACAATAATAATAAAATAACTATATAAAAACATAAACATATCAGTAGTGAGAAACACGAGAAATTAAATAATGATTTTTTTAAAGTAACAAAGTAAAAAATCAAAATTCCGCAATCATCGGTCAGATGCATTTTTTGTTTATAAAAAGTAGAACGGAAAATGAATGAGCCTTGAAAAATTAAAAAAAAAAACGGAATGTTCAAGATCGAGACCGATGTTTAAAAAAAATAAATAATCTATTCTAAAAAAAATCTTTCCAAAGTTTTTTCCTCTCAATATAACAGGCAAACGTTTACTCCTAAATCATAGATAATATTGTATATTTTATATATTTATATATATATATATATATATTATTAGAAAGAAATCACAAAAATATCAAAATCACTTTCCCCCCTTTATTAGAAGGTTTGATTGTTATCATTTAATGACCTTATTAAAAAATAAATTAGACGCGCGGATCATAAATAAAAGAAAATGCAAAAAGTTGAGTGGTTTTTTCCCAAAAATATTAAAGTAAAAAATTGATTTGAAAAAACGTGTAAAAAAACTTCAGGCTATAGTAATCTATAGCCTGAGATCTCCAAGGGCGAGAAGAGGTGCTGCTAATCTGTTAAAAACTGGTAATCTTTGCTCTTCGATCCCTGGACTATGTAATTCTGGTTCGCTACTAAAAAAAGAACCCATCGATGAGGTAGGAGACTGACTTAAACTACATGGTGGACTTGGACTATCCAAAGATAACGAAGGGCTCAATGCGACAGGCCTCGGCCTCGTTACCGGCCTGCCACCAATCAAAGCCGCACTAACTTGATGTTGCTGTTGTTGTTGATGATGTTGCACCCTTCCGTGTTGTTGCAACACCTCATCTTGGTTGTGCACAAAATGGCATCTTGGACCGTACGGACAGAACCCGACCGTGTGGTACGTCCTGCAGAGCTCCGTCTTGTACTTGGGATGTCTCGCGAGACTTCTCAACTCGGCAACTCCATGAGCAAATTGACACTTATCTCCATATTTACAAACACCGAACTCCTCATACGGTCGACACAACTCCGTTTTATACCTTGAAGTATTTACGGTTGTCGCCGCAACCGCCGCGGATGGCGCCGGGGCGGATTGCGTCCTCTCCAACCTTCGATGTTGTTGTTGCTGCTGCTGTTGTACTTGTATATTGGTCGTCATCGTTATTAAAGAGACCAAATTTGCCGCCGTCGAGGAGGAACCCACGGGAGTCGATGGCATACGTGTTAATTTGTATCTCGCCGCTGGGGCTCCCACCGCCAACGGCACTCCTGAAGACAATTCAGATTGTGAATTCTGAAAAGTAACGAGAAATGGGTAAAATTTAATATATTTAAAATCGAAAAGATTAAACACTTTCATCTTTAAGCGACTACTATCGCCGGAGGTTGTAAACACAATTGGGAAAAGTTGTTCTAAAAGCCTACTTTCTCGACGACAACGTTCTTTAAGAACGTTGGCGACGAAGAACTTATTTGAGAAAGCCGGGAGAGGAAGGCGTGATCAAATGAAAAACAACCAACAACTATCTATGTTCTTTCGAGGAAGGAAAAAGTATCTATATACTCTTTTTTATATATATAATTACCTTAATAATATCCCCGAATTCATACATGGCACTTTGTGACATCACCGCCGTAGACATTCTGATAAATCCTTATTTATTTAATAATTTTGCTCACTTTTCCTTTGAAAAAAATTTATTTTTTTCTTAATTAAACTTTGCGCACTGCCCGTACAACCGACAACTCGAACTGAGATTTTTCTCTTTCTCTCTCCACAACCGTATACAATATGAATGAGTGTTATATTTTCGAGAACCGTCGCACTCAACTTGAAAAAGTCTCTTTTTACTCTCTCGACAAGTACGTTTCGCTCGCAGCGCTGTTCCGGCTCGACTCTGCGCTGAATAGGCTTGCCGTCAGACAACACTCAGTAGGTTTGATCCCCACTTCTCTCTCTAAAGGAGTGGTGGGGGGTTTGTGACGTTTACATAGATGGCGTTTGTTTCTTTTTTAGAGGGAAACGTTGTATTTTCGACCTTAGCACTCTCCGTCCACTATTATTGAGTTAATAAAGTTGATTCGAAAATGAGTTTTAAAAAGAAATAGGGAAAGTTTTGGTTTCAACATTTCTTTTTAACATTAAATTATTATTGATCAAATCAAGAAATAAAGGAATTCTTAAAAACGGAATCCTATTAAAAAGCATTTTACTTTGAAATTGTGATTATTATATTTACATGTTCTTAAAAACAATAAAATTAAAGTACTTCCCGGAAGGCCAATTAAAATGTTATGCAACTAAATTACCTGAGCTCGTTGTCGATTCCGTTGTGTACAAAACAACGGTGACTCAGCGATTTATTTTGTGTTTATGTTTTATATCAAATTTGAAATTTTATTTTAACTTTAATATATACATATTTTAACATATATCTAAAACAACAACGAATAATTCTGATTGTGTTCAGTCACAAAATTAACATCTCCAAGTGTCTCATCGAGTCGAAAGCCTTCTCAAACTCGATGAATACCCTACCATGCTGTGTTCTTTTGATTCGTTAAACAGAAGAATCATATGATATGCTCTCGAAGAATATGCGGTCCCTCTGAATGTCATCAAGAGATATATGAGGGGTATAAGTGTACCGATCCTCAATAGTTACTTAGGCAAATTCTGAAAGCAAGCGAATACAGAGAGCAAATGAGGTCTTCATGCAATCGTACCCTATCTAAGTAGCGAAATAAGACATATGTACATTTCAAAAAGAACTAAACTTCGCTTGCTCAACAGCGTAACTCAACAATGTAAAGTCAGTCCTCCTGTATAGGTATGAAACATGGAATTACAGGTATTATTCATTAATCAATGCCTGCAGTGCAATGACGCATTATAAGCGTGAGGTGCTATCCAATGCCTTTACTGTTGCCCTATGCTACGCCAGGAGCGACAGGAAGTAAGTAAGTAAGTATCTCATCAATAAATATAGTCGGAATGGAAGCTAGGAACTAAACCAACATAAGAGACAATTTCAAAGTAAAAGAGCAAAAGTTAGAATACTCTATAATAAAGTATCAAACAAGAGGTAATATCTGAAAATATTCAAGCAAGCGGAAGTTATTGTCATACAAACAAGAACAATCTTTGCTAACATCATTTAAACCAACCTATTTACTTGCTAATTTAGATTGATTCAAGAAAAGCTGTCGTTTACAAGGCTAACTTCGTATAGGTGATTTGTAACCTAATTTTAAACAAGTTAGACATTTTTATAACCTTAATTTAAAAGTTCACTAAAAAATAGTAACAAGTCCTTTACGATATACTTAAATACTTTTTAGATTTTCATGAAAAATATTGACATGATTAAACAGAATCCTTTTCGATAAACACTTGAAATGTATTGTTTAAAAAAACTAATTTATTTACGAAATTCAATAAACTGATAACTACATTGTGACGCAACCGGAAAATTACTTGGTTCGATTTAACAAAAAATAGTGTTAAACAAATTTATACTTACAAAAGTAAAATCGAAACCATCCATCTTTAACATTTCCGTTTTTAAAATTTATTAAATCCAATCGTTAAAGATAAAAGAAATCTTTCACTTTAACTTTAATAACGTTATAACGTTTTAAAAAGTAATTTTCATGAAGGAAATCGATTCGTTCTCGTTCATGTCTTTTATCGAACTGGATATTATTTTAAAAACTTGTTTCTTTTTATTTTAAAACATCTGGGTTGTAGCCGGTTTTATATTTTTTGAAATTTAAAACGTAAGTAAAGAGTTTTTAAAAACTTTTCCGTTGATCTCTAAGAACAACAGGTAGATTTCGCATTGTCTCTGGAAAAAAGGGACTTCTATCGTAACTATCTTAAAAGAAAATTTCCTCCCCTTTTGACGATTCACCCCAATCTACCTGTTGCTTATCCTTTTTGCCCCTTGTACATACCTTATTCACGACCCTCATTTCTACCTGCTGATTTTGTTTTTGTAATAGATCTTGCATACTCAAGTAGATAGTTTATTCATTTTTTTTGGTTTTAAATGTACCGAGCAAATTTATTTGTATGTAAACTGTTTACAAAGTAAAGTGTAAGGGTTATTTAATAATATAGATTTCGTGCACTTTAACGATGTGAAAATTATAACCCGATCCTCACCGTTTATTACATAGAAAATACGATTGCGTGAGATTCTTGCGTCGTTTTCTTACCTCCATGTGCTAATTGTTCCAGCAAATACTTTGGTATCATTAATGTTAAGTAAACGGGTTATTTTTCGACTACATTGTATTCTCATTTTCAGCTGTAAATCTCTTCATTTGTTTAAAATCTTGGAAAATATCAAAATTAACAATTCAAATGAATCAATAAATACAAAATTCACAATCGTCTTGCGTAAAGATTTGACGACCACGCAATATTTTTTTGCATATTTTATCTATGTTTCGCATATTATATGTAGTTATCCCAAGCATTACTAATCGTTGCGATAAGTTCAATTGAATCACCATTGAAAAAAGAAGAGGATACCAATTCATACACGTTCGAATAATGTTATTCATCGTTGAACCGACCGTATTCGACCCGTTCATTATCGTTGTTGTATTAGTGCAATTAAACCGATGAAATGTTAACAGAAGCTTCTATTACAGAGCTCGCTAAACAAACACCATGTTTACAAATAATGTTAACACAATATTAGTTTTTTCGGATTTTTAGTTAAACTTCGTATTTAGTAGAGAGAGGTTTGGGTCAATCACCTTTTCTCGACTATAGTAAAGTTAGTAGATGGATTTGTTACAACATCTCTCTCATCGTTGAGAAATTTGAATGTTTAGGAAAAGAATTTAATCCTTGTTTGTCCCTGTTTGACGTGGAGAAAAGATAAGATTAATATAAATCCGTTTCGGAGGAAAAAATGATGCAGAAAATAGATTATAAAAAAAAAACTGGTCTTTTCAAAATAATAATCTTAACGAGTTCATTAGTTAATTCAAGGTTAAAGAAATGTTCTGGGTTTCTGTTGACGTAGTTGTTTAAAACGTGTAAAAATCTAAATAGACATCGGCGTCACTTGGTTATTTACGAAACCAACCACATGTTCGACAGCGAAAGCCCATTCCTCAAACGTAATTTAATGACGTACTCTTCAGAATGTCAACGATTTCAATTAAAATTTATTTTTTTTAAGAAATTTCATTTATATATAAAACGATTTTAATGCGAGCGATAACTTACGTCACATTACACAATTTTATTTCTCAAATCGTTTTGTAGTGGTCTCATCTTATAATTTACGTACGTCAAATGATTTAATAAAATGTATATAATGTTGGTAAATCGATTAATTAAATTTGAATAAAACTTATTTTATTTTGTGATAGACGATGAAATATATAAAAAGATTATTTTATATTTCTCCGATAACAACAAGGTCATCCATACCGGGAAAATCAAACCAAATTTTTTTTAAACGTTTGTTATTGCGAGTTAAAATATAACGTAGTATTTCGCAATCGAACGACTTTTTTTGCGCAACATACACCGAGTACGATAACGAGTAATTGTTTTCAACTTTTTCAATAGACTATAAAACGGATGATAAACCCGACCAAATATAGAAGCGAATGCAAACCACCTCTATTTTATTATTTTTATTAATATTGTTATTATTGAAAATGGCTAATTACGAAGATCGTCGTGTATACTATACTTTTTGGGTATGATTCACGGTTGTCACGCAAAAATCACAGAAAACGTCAACGATGACGAGGAAAATAACCGTGTAATATGCCGCTCTCTATTCAATTCTCTCTATACAAGGTCATTGGATATGTTGGTTTCGTTCAAAATTAAAAACAAGAAATATTTAAAAATATTCATATCGACTGTATTTTTAAGAATCATATATATGATATTTATGTTCAATTGAAGCTCAAAGATTCTAATTTAAATCTCTCCTAAACTCCCTGATCTGGTCAAGAATTAACTCAGCCACTGGTAAAGAACATGTAATCTTTTCGAAGCTAAGACAAGAAGTTCAAAGAAAAGATTCATAAGTCAAAAATTGAAAAGTGATACGAATCAACCAAAATCAAATATAGTGCTAAAAATACTTGAAATGAATTCAGAAACACTCAAAACGTATAGTTATATCAAAATCTCAAGGTCGATTTTTTTTACAATTACGATACTGTTTATACACATCGTATATGCGACGAAATAAAAAGACAACGATGATGAAGAATGAACTAAAAAATAATTCGTTATCATTTTATAAATAATATCTTATTTTTTTCAACTATTCTATAATAAACACATAACAAATTTGAAACGTTACGAGAACTTATCTTTGAGCTGTGTGATAAATTTAACGAATTATCGACAATGTACGCCTCTTTCCCTCTGCTGCCATTTGAAAACAACCAGAGCAAATACTGATAATACGGCGGTCGGGTTGATAACGACGAAAATAGAACCATTTTTGTCGTAACTGTAGTTGTGTCGGAGATAACACAAATGTCGTGTGATATAGAGAGAGGCCAATTTCAGTATTTCTTCGATGCACACTGAACGTACACACAGACAGACGAAAGAATTGTTATTTGCTGTCGATAATGTTTTTGGATTGCAAGATCAACAAAAATTAACTGTGGTTATCTGGGCAAGGACAACTTGTTGATGTGATAATTGTAGGATAAAATTTAATTTTTAAAATACCCATAAAAACAAAATCATTTATCATCATCATATTTAAATAATACGTCAATTTAGAAAAAAAAGTTTACATGTCGATACTTATTCCTCCTGGCTTTTCCTTCCGTAAATTATTTTCATTATAAATTTTTGATAAACAACATATATATACATACATACGTATATGTATAGTAGGTTAAAATAATTATTTTCTAGTACGCGATTTGTATGAATCGGTAACTCTTGTTATTTAAGACACTTAATGAACCGTAAAAAGTAAATTACGTTGCAATCTAATTAAATTTATCTAATTAAACTACATTGAAGAAACGTGACGAAACTTACAGTTTTTATCGTGAAATACAAGAAGAAATATAAACGAATTTTTAAAAACCCACTTTGTTTCTAATTTTGAACTCTTTATGGCCGAGTTATCACAGCGTGGGGTACATTACGCGTAGAGCCATTTTAGACAAGTTTTTTCGACCACTAACAAGGGCTAATGTTACTACGAGTATAGATATATTTATAGATGGACGATGAGGATCTCGGCACGCATCGTGTAACTCGATACGCGGCTGAAAAATCGAACAAAGTGTCCGAGAACACTAAAACAAAAAAAAAAAAAAAAAGAAATACCAGCATGCACTTGTTGTAATGTGTTAGCAGGGGACGTGTTTAATGAAAGCGCAGATGCAGCTTAGCACATCTGGTTCCTTCGGTAACTTTGAGGAGAGAATGTTGAAATTAAAAACAAATGTAACAATAATTTCCCCAAAACGTTTTCTTTTTATTTCCTTCTTCAGTTTCTCGTTGTTCGTTTTCGGTTTAGTTTATTTGCGAAACTTAAAACAGGTGACACTCTCGATGTTGTGTAAATATAAACGACTTTCGTATTGTGTAAGCGAGAAATTTTAGTTACGTAACCGTTAGTTTTCCATTTTCGAAAAAAAAGGAACAGAAATGCTGCGCTATGTGTCAGTCACAGTTCGGGATTAGAATCGTCGCTACAAAAGGAACAATTTTGTCAATATCGGGACTCAATTAGTTACCTTTTACATATACCGTTTTGTTGCATACAGAATCGAACGGATTTCTCAACGGTTACAGAAATTTCTTGAATAAAACCATTCAAATAATGATTCATTTCAAATATTTCACACGCCATTTATATCTAGACCATCCACCACAGACATTTCTCTCATTTTCTTAACGACCTATTAAGCAAATTGTTAACATTAAATTCTATCTCTTTATGAGATGTCAGAAAAGGGACGGAAACGTTCATTTATTTATACATGTGATGATTCAAAAATTACATAAACGACGGACAACAACATTTTAAGTAAGAACTACAAAATTTCAATAAACTTGTTGTTACAAAGCAGTTCAAAATATGACTAATTGAACAGAAAAACAATAAAAAAAAAGAATTGCCTTTCTTTTAATCAATAATGTTTACTAATTTGGTTGCTAACCTTAAATTTTTTAGTTTTTCTAAATATATGTATGACAAACTATATTTATGTCTGCAATATATCGTGGATAAACCGCAGTCTGTATGTCTGTATTGGTTATCACCGAGGAATAAAGTGACTCATCTATTTGGAACAATAGAATTCGCAGTACTTTTTTATCTCCCCGGAGACTTTTTTGATTCAAACCCAGGAGTTCAAGGTATTTAATTACAAAACTCTTTTATAGACATTGTTTGTCTATAATCTAATGAGGAAATGAAAAACGCACGTGGCCTTACTATTCTACACGTTTTCAAAAACATTGATAACATTTTATGTTGCTAGCAATCATTTAAATTTTTATTTTTTTAGCTAAAGAATTAGCCTTTTCATTGAGCGCGTTTCAAAGGTCAATTCTGTGAAAGCGACCGTTGATATTAAAAAGTTAAAACCACGAAGGGGAGACCGCGTCAACAGACATCATCTTTCTTTTAGGCCAATTGAAATCGTAAACGACTCGGTTTTAATAGATATATACAACACGAGACAAGATGACATGATATCCTGTGTAAACCAAAAATTTTGATTTTAAATCTGGTTTTATAGTAAAGAGCATCTTTATGAATCATTTTACTCGCTCCTTGTTGTGTTGAATCATAAAGCTACATATATAACCGTAGTTTTTTATTTCTTATTGTTCCTTTATTATTCCTTTCGTTCTATATTTTTAAATTTTACTTATTTTCTCGTTTCTACAAGTACCTAATTGTTTTACAGTGGGAGTTATGACATCGTTAGGTGCTGATTTCGTTAAAATACAATTTCCCGTTGCGTTTTTAAAACTGAAACAAAGACCGCCACTCACGACAAACGTGCTGACGTACTGCTACGTTCTTTTAGAGCGTTTTGCCGTTCCGTGTACGTATACGTAGTCGTGTGTTTTTGTCCACTCGTATATAAAATATGCAAACGTCTACATGTTGAAGGACTTCCACTTGCCCGTTGAATGTGTTTTGAGACTTTTTCTTCTTCATCTCGCGCATAATCCAACAACCGGATTTCGTACGTGGAATTATAAACGTTCTGGCTTTGTTAGAATATAAATAAACCATATTAAAAACAATAAAACGAAGGAATTGAAGTTCTTGAATTGCAATGATTAAGTAACCATACAATTAAAATAAATTTGATATCGCAAGTTTAATGACAAGACAAGAAAAATCAAACAAGTGGCTTTGAGAGAACGGAAGATGCAACAAAAGAATCTCCTAATAGTTCACGTTGTATAACTCGTAGAGGACGGATTTGGGAAAGAATATTTTTAGCCCATTGGGAACGCATCGTGGAATCAAAACAACGCGTTTCATTTCCCTCTTTGACATTTCAACGACGACGAAAAAGACGAGGGTGGTTCAACCCCACTTGTACAGCTTTTCTTGTGGACGACGTCTTGTAATTCAACCTAACCTAGCCCAACTTTACGCACACATGCAGAAAGAAAGAAGAAGAAGGAGCGTGGGAAAGCCGACATGTGTACGAAACGTCTCAACAAATAAACACAGTGCGTCCACAAGGAACGCATCGGTGGTGCACATCTGGTAAACAGTGTAAAGACCTAGTGGTAGGATCACCACCCCACACACACATACAGAAAAAGAACTTGCTCCCTAAGAAATTAGTTTTGGTGCTGTGTACAATTTTAAAAAGAGGAAGGAAAACTTGTCAAAAAAAATCTACAGGTGGATTCATAAAATGTATTTATAAAGTCTATAAAATGTAAATAAACTAAGTAACCTATAATGCGCAAGTGTTGAATAGTAAAAATATTCTTATATCTAATGGTTTTATCCTTGAATCTTTATTATTATATTTTATGAGTGTATCGGTGCGTGCAGTTTCTAAAAATCGCCTTCGTTTCGTTACGCTTAATCAAACCTCGGAGCGGTTACAAGTCGTGCTTTATCAGTGGTTACGCAGTTGTTTAAAAACGAAAAGAATAAAGAAAAAATAACTTTAAACATTGTTTAAAAAATATAAATCAAAGCTATTATTGTACGTTTAAAGCGAATCACGCTTAAAAAAATAAATTCGTGTGTTTTTGCGTATACTAGAAAAACGTACATGTTTCATCATTTTAGTTTTTACAGGACATAGGAGGATTCGATGCGTGCACATTTTATGGTCGTCGTCCCAAAAAGGAGCCTTTTAAAATCCATCCTCTTCATTTGAAAGCACCTGCATGCCATAGAAACGGGGTTATTTCAAACATTCGTGTAAAGGGATGATCAAAAGAAATATTTTAAATGTTGTATAATAAATTTTAGTTTTAATTTAATATTTTTAAGTACGAGAAAGTTGAGTGTTTACCATTCAGTTTATTTACAACAAGTTATGTTGACATATATTTGCGATATAAGACATGTACATCCTATGTTATCGTTCCTTCAATTTTTATCAAATTCACTGCTCCTCTTGTCAAATATTGACAAGACAGCTTCAACCAAGGAGACAATAAGGTGGCGACTGGGTATATACGTATACTTTGATTGGAACGATAATACAGGAAAAGTACACAAAACGAAGATAAGAAATACGAGTTTTTAAGTAGAAATTTATACACACAAATACTTAATGCTAAGATAAGATAAACATTTTACGACGGTTTATCTCGAAGATTCATTACTGGAAAACGATCTGGATGATTATATATGAAATACGTAAAATATTTCATTGTAAGTAATAATTAAAGTAAAAAAAAAACCGACGAAAATAATAATTGTTTCGGGACAATGATGATATCTCTCACTCAAGTATAATGTAATTGAGATATCATTAAATATACTGTATTACTAAATTAATCATCATCATATTATCAAAAAAAATTATAAAAATAAAAGGCATCATGAGACATCCGACGATACCAAAGGTCAACGCTGTATTTCGAGAATCTTCCACATGTGGTGCATTAAAAAAACCGAGCCAAGTATCGAATGTCATAAACCGAGTCCTCTTCTTCTTTGCGACAAGTTTCTTCTCCCCCACGTGTTGTCCAGTCGTAAGTTTTCTATACAAACCTCTCCCCTCGTATGGCAGACACCTGTTAGCTGCTAAAAGGACCTTAACCGTACCACATAATACCGTGATTTCTACAAGGGATTCCGACCCTTATATAAAGCTACCATAAAAACGCGGAACCCTATTCACTGCGTTCCCTATTTTATTTTTTTCCTTTAGTAGGGACCTTTCCTTACAAAATTATTCACCGGTTTCGTGTTTTAATACGGAGACCAAAAAAAGTTATTGAACACACGTTCTATACGGTTGCGGTTAAGGTTATGTTTCAAAAACCTAAACATTCGAAATTTCGTACGAAATTGCTCGTAACTCAGCAAGGCCCAACGAATACAACGTTCATATTACAAAACGAGTATTTTCAATTCCTTATATTGTTTTGTCTGCGGTAGAACGTGGTCGTTGGCCGAAACGTCGTTGTTGAGACTGCGCGCCGTACGCATACTATAACTCCACGCCACGCTGGTGTTCACCGCCCAAGGGCCAATGCATACGCAAAGATACGGCGAAACTATACGTTGAATGCAAACTAGTACCACACCTATCCACAGTACGTGTATTTAATGCATAGCTATAATATAGTGCCTACGTAGTATATTGTAGTCAAACGAATCCGTTTTCTGCGTAAACTTTATCTCCCGATCTTTATGTAAATACGCAACAAATTACAAGACTTTATAAAGATGAAAATATGTTATTACAAGGAACTATCAAGATTGATTTGATAATTGACAAGGTTACAGTCATTAAATTAAGGTGTTAAAAAGTGAATGGAAAAAACATGTCTTACCATCCATTGGAAATTATATTTCAGAACGAGCGTACTCGATTTAAATATTATCTGTAAATCTTGTCATTAATCGATTTAATGTAGACAAGAGTAAGGTAGTTGAAAAATTTAATGAGTCAAGAAGATGCTTTGAATTATCGAGATTTTGTATCACCATCACATCAATTATCGATTAAGATATAGTTTTTCAAAAATGGTTAGTGATTTCCTCGAATGTAACGAATTTATTGTACATAAGTAATTATTTCAACAACTATGTTGTACGTACCTTTGCCATTTCACGCAAATATTGAGATACTAACGCAATTTACGGCAATAATATACTGATGTAAATTCAAATTTATTTACAAATCATGCTTTACTACCATGGTAGTGTTAAGAAGGAAAACGAATGGGTAACGTTTATATCAAAGACAAATCGATATTATCTGGTGAATGTGAATTTGTTGAGAATTCTAAACTCGATAATAAATGTCTCTTCTACAGTTTATGTTTTCGATTTAAAATTCAATACAATTTAACCGAATTAGTTAATTGGTTACAAACCTAACCTACACCTCGGTGAGTTTACGTTGGTCGGCTTTGTTTGTCGTACACACGTTTCGCATGGTTAACCGACACATACATACATGCACACACCGTATCGTTCAATACGTTCCATTATAGTTTCAACTACAATAAATCAGCACGTGCTCTCTTTTGTGTCTAATACGTAAACAATGTTCAGTTTATTTTGGATTAGATACAGCCGTGGCTTTAGTGATTTTGTCACGTGCGATGTATAAAAAATATATTTAACAATTTCAATATTTTTCTATTGATAATCAATATATTGAAAAGTATTAATACAATAAAATTTCAAGTTTTTGATTAAAATCGATTGCGTAACAAAAAGTTTTCTAGAAAGCAACAACCTGTATAGAAAGAAATAAATATAAATATACTACTTTCCTGGTTACTGTATTAAGAATATGTACGTGTAGAACCGCCAAAACTGCTTTCACTTTCTCCGTCAAGGCAACAAAGAAATGCGCGTGGATAGAACCACGCTTCCTATAATTTCTTCCTCTTTCTTCTTTATACGACCGCCAGATGTGTTATAACAATTGACTATTTGTACGAGTGAAAGTGTCGTGTATCACTCACACTTTTGCGGTGACATTATGATGCGCTTCGGTTGTGCAAAAAAATTATTGATGTAGAACATCGACTACCGGTTGCGAAATTCAAACGATTATGGCGCCACCAACATAATAGTTTAGTTTAACTTTTACTTTTATTGTTACCTCTTTCATTAAATATTCGTGTAATGTATCATATTTGCATTTAAGCTAGTAAGTATCTGGTACTACTAATGATACAAAAAATCTTTTCAAATTACATAAGTACCTACATAAGTCATAAACCTTTACTTTTTATACCTTCATAAATAATTAGTCGTTTGGTATTCAGGTGTCCCAGATTTATACTTAAGTTATGCTACTACCATGCACACACACTTTATTATAAATTTTTGTTAAAGAACCACATGTTTTATTAAGTTCAAGAATTATACTAGTTAACTCGGAATCCTTGAGTTTTACAATTGCAAAACTTAACGATAGATTACAACTACGTTACATGCTGTTATCAATCGGTCGTCCTCAACAACAACAAAAAAGGGTTTAAAAAAAAATAAAACAACGAGCATTCAAGGTAGACCAAGCTCGAGGTGTGCCGCCACCGCGTTGCCGCTGCACAAGTAATTTGTATTTTACAGCTCCCCACTTCGACCGCTGTCATGTACGGTTCAACGACCTTTCGAGTCGCTTTCGTAACATATATTTGTTTAGTACACAGAAAACATACTTGCACAGTCAGTTATCGCACCTCTGTAAATGCTGTTGGAACCTAGCGGTTCTAGAACCCTGTGCGTTTGACCATCTAACTTGCTTCAACATATGTATATTAGTACCTGTATTGGAAAGAAAAAGAAGAAAATTTCATTTTTTTACTTTATGCGCTATAATTACCGATGTGACTCATGAAATGACAACTCACCATCAAAGAAAATGACTCAACATTTATATTAGTTGTGTTCATTTAAAAATATCGAGTGATCAAGATTTTGTTGTAAATAGTTAATAGACCTTACAATAAACATTATTACTGCAATATAAATCAGTATATCTGTATAATTTTGCATAATAAATGATATAAAAAAATGTCAGGTCATCGAGTAAAAAGCGGGGATTAAGTTA
The DNA here is from genome assembly GCF_036711975.1 of Onthophagus taurus. NCBI lineage: Eukaryota > Metazoa > Arthropoda > Insecta > Coleoptera > Scarabaeidae > Onthophagus > Onthophagus taurus. The sequence goes on from NC_091976.1 coordinate 34,944,133, forward strand.
TGTCCTTAATAATTATAATTATATTGTTGAAAATATGTAATTAACTGTAGACAATGTCCGACGGCCATTACTACAGTTTTAGTGTCGTTTTAATAACGTTTGGTTCGAGAATTGTAAATCATAACAATTTGTTTAAATCACACAATTTCGATATGAAATCAAATACATATTTCTAAAGGTTTAGTTCGTTGTTTTTTCTATAATACTTGTCAATGTAAATTTTTTAGTGTTTCTGTTGGTATTATATAGGACCCTTATAAAATTTATGTTGTTTTCCTGATTTTTAGTAACATTTTCAGTAACCAAATAGTTGAGGTTAAAACACTAATAAATTTGTAGATAAATACGACTTTAACGAAGTACATATTTATTGTAAAAACGTGCTACAAAGTAATTAAATAGAACAAAACACCTTTTCTAGGTAAATAAATGGCAAATAAACACCCCGCAACATTTTTTATGCACCTTTTCTTTTTAAATAACGAAAGCTCAAACGTTAGTGTGACATATCTATTTCAAAACATGATAAAACAAAACACCCTGTTAATTTTGCAAACTTTACAACAAAATCACAGGTATTATAGAAAAAAAATGAACTCTAGTATGAAATCACAATAACTGAATTAAAAATCTCCCGTTTTGTATGCTGTCAGTTTATACATACTAAAATTTCGCTTATCGAACGTTATTTTACTGGTAAGCAAATGTGCATTTTCATCGAAAGGTGAAAAGTGAAACGCAATAGGATATAGATGCACATATAGTAAATATGTTATGTAGCTAAATATGTCGTGCACGTAACCTTTTTCTATTTTCAAAATCATTCTTTCAAATTCCATGAAACCAATTCGATATTTACGGTATTTAGGTGACTATGGAAACGCGCGAGGATTCTTTTAACAAATACTAAACGTTTTTGCGTTGCGAACATTATCTAAAACCGGTATTTTAAATAGTGTATTTGTGTTTGCAAAATAAACTTCGTGCTAGGTTCCATATACATATATGTATATATTTTTAAATTTAATTGGTTGGGAAATTTTCTCCCGTTTCCGACACGAAATCGAAAATAAAAATGATAACCACATTCGTTCGAAAACATATTGGCCATTATTTACTTAGTGGATGATATCTTAGATATTTTTATACGTTTAGGTTATTTATTTTGGGTTCCTCTGAAGCAAATAAATCATAAGACCCGTACAGATCTATGTCCTCTCAGGCGAGCGATAAGCTGCTATCTGTTTGACGAAAACCAGCCTCGATTTGATAACGCTCGCTTTAAGTACACCGGGAATATTCCCAAAAAAAGTAAAACGCATTTACGTCTTACTTTATTTTATTTTTTTTTAATTCATAAATTTGTTTTTAAACCGGGTTTAAAATCTACTTAATTTTAATTACATTTTTAAAACGTTTTATTCCTATTAGTATTGTTGTTTCTAAGTAAAACTTATTTAAAATCTACTTTCTTTATTATCTTTAAAACGATACCAAAATAGAACAATAAAATTTTGTTTTTATCAATTATAGATACAGTATTGTATTCAAATTTTTAACAAATTATGATTTAGATATCATTTGAATCGGAAAGAATTTTCGAGATTGTGATAAAGACTTGCCTTCTTGGACACAAAGATAAATCGGCAGATGAAAAGGAGACAAAGCTGGTCTATTAATAAGGTGATTGTGTAGCACTAGAATACGGCGGGTCGAGTTTATCAAACTCCAGCAGCGTAAACGCGAGGTATATTTCACTGTAAGGTAACGTGATATTGTCCAGTCTCAGTTGACCGCTAAAGCAGAATAATGGAGACACTTTCAAAAATGAAATACTATCATATTGAATTAACCAATTGTATTGTACTCTCCCTTTAATGTTTCCGCAATTAAATTTTTTTTTAAATCCTTCGGATATAGGCTAGTAAATAAATATCTGTTAATAACTCGACTAAAATTCGATTATCGCTTTCAAAATTATTCCTTATCAATAGAGGTCTGGTTTACTTGCTTTAACTTTAACCCTTCTTTACTTATCATCTGTCGATACAAACACACCGCGACGTTTAGGTTTTGTAAAATCTCAAATGGTAGACAACGCGACTAAGCGCACGTAATAATTTAATATTTTTAAAAATAATCACCAAGAAAAACTTCATTCTTCATCGTATAAGTCGTTTCATAAAACGTCGTTTCATGAATATTTTAGGTTGCGCCAGAGAGCGCTCGACAAAGATATTTAAAGAGGGAGTGAGATGAAACTCACAAGAAACCGATCAACTCATTCTGCCATATAGCGATTGTAGTGATTTTATAGCAATAACAGGCTTGGTCAGTCAATAGACCGCTCGAAGCGTATGTATGTGTGTCCCGTGGGGCTCGGCGGGGGGCCAAGAGGTTCGAGGGGAGATCCCCGTTCAGAACGGGTTGACTTCCGCGGAGTAAATCCAAGGAGAACTGGCTGAAGCACCAACCCAGCAGCATGTTGTCTGGTCCACAGAAAGATTGCTTCAGATCCGTATTTAGTTTTAACTTATTTACATTTCCTATTTCATTTATAAATTCATTCAAAATAGTATTTTATTTAAAAATGTCCTTTTTGATTTATAAAATATTTTCTTTTTTTGGAAATTTTACTGTTTACCGATTTTTCTTGCGATTTTAACAATTTCTTGCTCGATTCGGTTCTGTATTCAACACTCGCAGCGCCTTGCATCACGTCGGCCCTCTTATATAAGCTATAAGGATACCCACATATCTTGTAATTAATCGTACGGAACTGGTAATATGCGTCGCTTGGTTTTTTGTTTTGGATTGAAGAAGAACTGGTCGTCGTTACATTGTAAACCACCCCGCTTCACCTCCTCCCCTACACGATATAGGGTCGGCTGTCTAATGACTGGGCCAAGTTGTTTTGGAATACTAATGAGAAAAGAGTTCAGAACGAAACCCAGATTAATTTCGACATAGTCAAATGAAAGTCAAGCTTCCAAACTTTAGTTTGACGTAAAAATCATTTCGTAAATTTACTAATCAATAATATATAATCTTGTAACATAGAAATTATTTTTAATTTAAGAACTTTTTCTGATTTACTCCAGATTCTTCTTAGCTTACATTAAACGGCGGTGGAATTAAACATTAAATTATTTTAATTTAATACCGCAATTCATCCGAGAACGAAAAAACGTCAGCAAAAATAGCTTGAGGCAAATTATAGTCGCAAAGGATAAAATAAAACAAGAAAAAAACATTTAGACGCTGCCAATGAGGAAGCTCGTTTCTACCACTTTCTAAAGTAATATTATATTAAATATGCGTAATGGTCTAAAGGGATAAAACAAGAAGCGAGCTTCCAACAAGATTTATCGTGATGGAAATTTGCGTCGTTGACATTTTCGAATTTTTATAAACCAAATGAAGGTTATTGTTAAGAATAAAATTTGCTACTAATTTTTTTTTCTAAAGTATTCCGAATCCCGTGCTATATATCAGTGCACTATAAAAGTGGAATGGATGTCTTAGAAAATTATTTTTAAAATTGGAAGGTTTATAAAGGAAAATGGCGTCTAACTTTAATGGTGAGAAGTGGTTGTGAAAATAACTTTAGTTTATGAGTTATAATTTTTTGAATTCTTTGGAACATCAATCTGCAAAACTAATCGGGGTGATTCTCCCGTTTCTGTATGCATTTAAAAAAATAAGTATATTTTCTATGTATATGTGTTCATACATATATCATTTAGGTTCAGTTAATATTTTTTTTTCATTTAGTTCTTGTTGTTCCTTTTTAATACGTCATTGCTGTGTTCCGTAGAGCAATGTCCACACATTTCTAACATATTCTGTATACGATTACAATCGCACCGTCACATGAATAATGCAAGAATTTAATGTAAAAACTTCTATGGTATAGTAACGGAATGATAATTGCTAATTAATTTATTGTTAATTCTCGCAACCGAACAAAATGATCCATACGGTGATATAAAAAATAAAGAGTGTAAATTAATCTGATTGCTGTTTTTTTATTTTTTTATCATGATAATGTCAATTTTTAAAAACAACCACTCATGTGTTTATTATCTATTTTATTCCCATCGAGATGATGGTATAAGTATTAGAAACTTTAGAAATAAAATTCTTGAAAGTTGAGTAAGCTTAACAAATTATACTATAATTAATAGACTATTTATTTTTTAAAATAGAAAATCAACAGATATATATTTAATAGTATCAATAATATTCGCTAAAAATTTTTAGAAAAGGCAAATTAATGAAAAGCCTCGACGGAGAAAAAGTTATCAAATTTGTCTTTTAAAGAGTGTAAAATCACTTTCGCTGTACTTTCTTCGGTTGGAAAGTGGCTCTATTATTACGGTACATAATCTGATTGACGACGATTCAAGTTCAGCCAAGTTTTTTCTTTCCTAAACCGTTAAAAGATTACGCAACTTTTTTTCTTTTAATCGAGTAGATTTACGTCTTCACTTTCCACGGAAACTGTAAAACATCAGGTCGAGCTAAAAGACGGAGAGAGCTAGAAGAGAAAAGGACACGAAATAAAAAAAGGCGTACAAACTCACGACTGCCATCTCACGTGATCCAAGGTACTTTGTGCATTAAGTCCCTCACCAAAGTGCTGGAATTAATGGGGGACGATAAATTAAATCTCTCGCCGGATTTGCATTAATCAGCGATAAGCTTTGGGTTTATCTCGGGGCACTTTTAAGCAATATTAATGTTTTGGAACGTATGTTCATATGTAAACGGAATATAGATATTGTTCAAACTGTGATTGGGAGTCTTCGATGACGATCCCATTCATCTTTCAATTCGACGCCGGAGCGACGACACTAGCAATACCTACATACTGGGTTTCCTATGAGGAATAAATAATGTCTTATTGAAAGAACTTAATTTATATTAGGTTGAAACCGTCGCTTTAATGGTTGTACAGGTGGTTTACATAAAAGTGTAAAAGAAAAAAAAATACATTTCCATACACGGTATGTCACCTCAATCCTTCAGTTTGTAATTGCCGCATTAATTATGTATCCAGATAAGATACGTATATGCCCACGTAATATCATTGTTCTGAGAGAATACAAGTTCGAATGATGCCCGCGGGCGACCTTTTTACTGTAAGATTGTTTGTGTTTTGCGAATGAACGCGAAGTTAGCGGCAGTAAATAACGTTTTTTCTTTATCGTGACGCATACTCTATGTTAATTTAATTGATCTTTGTACGTGGTTCTTCTGCGTTTGACAATTTATTCGACGCTATTCACCTTCCTTTTTATAAACAACACAGAAACAAGCAACTTAGAACTGTGGAAAGAACTTTAAATTTTATCATCAAAATTTCTTAAAATCAATCCACTTTCAACATAGGATGACGGTCGAATATTCGTTTAATACCGCCATAGATTTAATTAACTTTATTGATTGTTACTAATAAACACCTTTTCTAACAGTTTTTAGGTGTCTGCTATTGTAAATTATATTCGTGATGTCGCATCGCTAAACGTTCACATTTAACGGCATCATTCAACATTCGTTCTGTTCGAAAACAAAACTATAAAGTTTTTACGGCCGCACCGTGTTCGCAACGATCAGAATGATGTAGAGATTTATTATGGTCAATGCGTTCCACGGAATTATTATATTTATTTATATTTCATTTCGTAAATTCCAAAGAATTTTCCCTTTTATTAGTCACCTCCGCAATATTTTCTTTTCACTCTCCTATAATTAAATCTTTGACATTTTGTTGATCTCGGGTTCTCCGTCTCTTTCTTTTCCTCCTTCTTTGGACGACGACTCTTAATTACACAAAAACCAAGTATGGTTCGTTGGAAAATTAATTTATTCGAAACTATAGGAGTACCTGTTTGGGCGTTTCTCACTCGATTAATCGATTTCTGAACGCGTTTTATTTTATTTTTAACAATAAATGTAGGAACATTAACGATTCTATTCAATAAGGCTACGTATTTAAATAGGGCAATGTTGACGCTAGTAAAAAAAATCGAATAAATACCTTGCACATTTGCCTACATTTTTCTTTCTGAAAAAAACTACATAACAATAATAAATTATTGTTTTAAAACTAATAATAGAACGGATATTGCGTCGTAGAAAACAATGGTTCATCAAGCGATAAAGATAAAACCACAGAAGTAAGATTGTTAAAGTCAAGTTTTTAGAAAAATAAAATTCTTCGATTGGTTGGATTCATGCACCACTCACAATCGGAATGTTATTTAAGAATAGACGGGGCGTCGCGACGCCGATCGCTTATTGGACGTCGTTTTCTGGCAACCTTATTGGTCGGCGTCGTAATTACTTTCTGAGTTTACGGCGCAGGCCAACGTCCTCTAATCGATTCGATAAGAGTGGTTTATTAACGAGTTTATCTAGTTGAAATAAAAAACGAAAAATCTCGTTTAAACAATGTCGTACTGTCACCGAACAATTTGTAAGAAGATAACGATAGCGGTTTATGATCAGATCTAACTTGTTAGAACCTTGTTTGAAAACAAATTTGGATAGAAAATAAAAATGTACCGACTTAAAAAAAATTGGTATAAATATTTAACCAAATATGTACAAGTACGGTGTTGAAGTACTCAAAAAACACATTACATGTGTAGGTAACTAAACGAGTTTTCAATTACGACGTTCTATTCAGAGTCTCCCACATGAACAACAGCTTCTAAATTTATATCGCTTTATTTATTATTTAACAACTTCGTAATTTTCTCGATAAAGATATTGTTTATCGTAAAATATTAACACGTCCATATATTGCTGAGCAATAAACTCCTCTCTTATCTAACATATTTACACTGTTTTTTCCTTAGAACTCACAATCAACTTAAATATTTCGAAATGTGGTTCGCCTCGTTTTATTTTATTCCAAGGAATTGTAAATCAAACGAAAATGTTCTTTGTGGTTATTCAGAAAGAGGATCGTTGTCGAATAGGTATTGACCGAAATCATCGCGCTCTTCGTCGATATTCAATTCAACGTTATGCAAAGGAAAACGAAGACGTACAAGAGAAGTTTGAAACGCACTCTCAGCATTAATATTAATGACACAAAGTATAAATAAACGTCGGTGGCGAGGGCTTTCCCTGTTGTATTGACGAAAATATACACGTTTACTTGCGGTGAATTCTAATAAAGTTATCCTCTTTGTTGTTTCACGATAAAATCTTTCTATTTTTGTCTGATTGTAGTGATGTTGACTTATTTATGTTAACTTAAAATCTATTGCGCTCTCGGATGGACTATGAAACCTTGTTTAATAACTTAAACAATACTCGTTTAATACAACTAATATGCTCGTTTTATCTAATCAGAAAATTATGATCATCAACTTTTATTGCATGATATACAAGATCCATAGCGGGTCGTAAAACTGTAGGCAAATACTTTTTCTTATGGAAAACTACAAACAACCACTTAATTCTTTTATTTATAGCTAATTGTTTTTTCCTTATCTTCTAATTATTGTTTTGTTCGTGTATAGACCTACGACACTAAAACAAACAAATTTACAAAATTTAATAAAAACATATATTTTATAAAATATAGTGTGATTAAAGTGTGGTAAGTCTATTAGTGAAAACAAGGTTAGTTTCATTATTTTCTTGCAAATGATAGCGAGAGTGAGCTGGTTCTTTGCTCAACTGGCACCGATGAAAGTTTGCGTGTTCACATAAAAATTACTTTCTATTTTATTCTCTTAATTCTTAACTCAAGTTGTTATCATAAATATTTAATATCGTCACGATATTATATCATCACCATGAAACGTTATAAATATAAGCGTTCTATGAATTAATTTTTTGTTTTTATCCTTAACCTTTTTCTTTATATTTCGTTGAGCACGCTTTCTTGGAACGTATTAGCAGCGGTTTCATTATAAACGTAACATTAGACCGTGTTAAGCTCAAAACCTTTAAAAAATCTATGGAATAAAACGTATGTTCGACAGATGATTGCGCTTGAAATTTTGAAGTCACTGTATTAAATAATATAAAAACATTAATTCAGTAAAACTTGCTGTAAAAGAAACACATGATGTGCTCATTCCAGTTGAAACCTCTCTTAATTTTAGTCAATGCTAAAAAATAGTATTAATTATTTACTTATCGGTTTCCAATTACATAAAACCAGCAAATAATTTTTCCATTGCCGAGTGGAAATAATTAAACCGCACCATAAAAAAACACGTACAGGGCATTGTCAGATTAGTAACCGATCTATTTATAGAGCTACTGTGTTATTCAAATGACATTTTCTTGTGTGTAGTTCGAACGATAAACGGTTCCATTATTAGCGGAGCTTATCAAGATCATCCTTGAAGGGAAAACGTTGGCTCGACATCGAAACATTTCCAACGTTTTATTTATTTTTCTTTAATTTTGAACTTTTAATTTTTTGTTTCCGTAAATTAATAACGATTTTATCCTTAATCTAACCAACGCAACGTTGAGATATTAAGATTAACCAATTTAATTATCAGCTTATCTTAACTTAGTAAATCGTCGGTCAAGATTAATTTATCGATATCTTTGAAACTGATGTTTTATTCATACACGGACGTAGCAAATTTAAGTGTATCTCAAAAGAGGTACACTTTAGTTAGATCTCGATGCTATGAAATTGATACTCTCTAAGAACAGCAACTGCGTGTACAGACAAATAAGGAAACTTGCGTCAATAAGGGAGCCACAACACTGCTGGACACACGTCCGTCTTTCTGTGTTGCGCGTTGAATGAAAGGCCTAGGCGGAAACGGGTTCAAATAAACATATGGCGAGAGCTTTAATCGAACATTCTGCATTGTCAACGTAAAACGAATCGCTTCTCTTAAGCTGCTGCCATCTTCCCGCTATTACAGAGACGAGAATATAGTTACGTAAATCAAATTATTGCAGTTCTTCAATTCATTTCCGTATTATTATGTTCTATTTGATTTATCCTTTTTTTTGTATGGAAGGTTAAAAACAACCAACCAGGAAGTTGTCAATAAGAAAAATCGAATGCCAAGGACCGATTTGGTAAAAGTTGATTTTCTTTGTTTACATAATATCGTATTTGAGGTGCCAAAAAGTGAAAGCTTCAATTCTGCGAGTATAAAACACAAAAAAAGCAGCTCAACAACAACGCCAAAGAGAAATTATAAAGCTATTGAACAGGATATCCTGTCGTTTATAGAAAACGTAATAATCGCACTTAATGCAATTATTTACACTTGAAGATTTGTTACGTAATTTTAATATACTTTTTAATTTTTTGAAAAGATTTAACTTTAGTTAAACTTATTATTACTTAAAAAGACGAGATGTTTAAATATTTCGCGTCACAACGAAACTTGTTTTGCTCTCCAACACGAAAGAAAAAGCTGCACTTTAACCTCTCTTTATTAACGCGAGCATTTAGATTACTACATTCACATCGGAGAAAGAAGAGATAAGATGACGTTCGTATAGCAAACAACTTGCTTATTAAATGCTCAAATGGTCACTGATAGTCTCGGCCTTTTACTTATAAATCCGAGAAAGGCAGATTGTTTTAACACCGTCAACGAAACAGTCTGATGTTTATAAAAAACCACTTATCCTTATCAATCTCTTTAATATGTAAAAAAAAGCGATAGACGTGTAGACGATACGACCGAGGGTTATCGGCTATATAAAAATATTAATAAACGATACCCTATCTTGACGTAAATTTATGTGTGCGTGAGAGATTTTTTTTTTATTTTTATCGCAAAAGAAACGAGAAACCCTATCATTAGGAGTGTTTTTCCTGGTGAAAACACAAAATTATAGTTCTCCGTCGCCGTCTAACGTTTTTCTAAAAGTCTTTTTTTTAATTTTTTACTTTTGCAAACAGCTGATAATCCTGTTCAGCAGGTGCTTGCAAGTTCATTACTACTTACTACCCGCTATCCTTGATGATGGGCGTCCATCTTCCTTCACGTATGTAAAATTTTTGTAAGCGGGATTTCCTTATCTCCGGTCTCTTAATTAGTATTAATTGGCCGCGTTCGCGGTGACAACCACACCGGTGTCATCTATAGACATTTGCGCAACTACAGTAAGACGAAAACAAACATCGCGCTGCCGCCGCACCTCCAACTCTCGTATGTGGTCGTATTGGACGGGCAGGTTTCACTTTTTACCTTACGGACTCCGTTCTACACGGGTTCGAACATTTTTCCTAAATTTAAAAAGTGAAACGTAGGGTCCAACACACTCAGGGCACACCAAAGCAACCTCAAGAAGAATGAACGATATGTGTGTATGTATAATGTTTCAATAACTGTTGTGAAATTAAAAAAAATAAAACAAAATTATAAATCATCTCTTGTTCCTACTTACTCTAATCGGTTCACAGAACAAATTTACCAGAAGACAAAAGTGTTAATTTTATCAACTTGAATTATGAATTGCAAATAGTTGCTAAAGATTTTTCGATGAATTGAAGAGGAAGAAACATGTCCGTCTTGACGAAGTCCATCTATAAATTCTCATTAAGCGCGGTTAAAGAACAGCAGCGAAATGATATGACCTTCGCGCGAACAGGTACGTTTCTCGACTAGAAAATGGCCGAGTAATGAGCTGAGCAAGACGAATTGAATGTTGTGCTAGGCATTTAATAGACGGATGACTGGCGATCCGAGAATGGCATAGGGTTATTAGGCCGCGATCGAAACGGTAACATTACCCTAGAGGAAATAAAGTTTTCTCGCACCGACAACGGATTAAGCGGTCTTTCTATAAAAAGTGTAAGATAACTGAGTACGCTGGGTGTGGCTAAATACAACTAACTTTTGATTCTACCATAGAACATACATATATTTAACAATTCTAAGATATAATTTGAATCTTTTTTGTATTTGATATATTAATTGATCACCCCGTATAATTACATATAGGGTGTTCGAAAAGGTATTCTAGGTACTATAAATAAAAAAGGCTTTTGTAGGCTTCCAAGAAGTGCCGCGCAGCCGTACCGAACGAATTTACGACGGTTTTAGTGCCGAGTACGCGCGCGACAATGAGCCAGGCTCGGCCCGTTTTATTACAGATTGGACGCGTACCGTGATCGGAGCTTGATCGTAAAGATGATACGACTGTGCACTTTTTAATTAGTATTTTTTTCCATTGGCGGTTTTGGTTTCAACAGTACAGCAATACAACGAAAATATACCTACTATAAAAAAAAACCCTTCAGCGTGGACGAAAATCGTTCCGGATCAAAATTATACCTAAAATAACAATAAATAAATTAATGACAAGACTGAATTTCTCTGTGTAATCTCTTGAATTTTTTTTTAATTGAGAGAGTAGCAAATGTCAAGACGATATCGTTTATAATTGGCCGACAATCGTTCATCCGGCGAGTGACAGCCGGGTTTCGATTAGTACTCGGACCCATTTTTACAAAGAGACTAAGAGCAGAAGGAGAGCTTAACATGCTCCACTTCAGGAAGATATAGATCATTTGTTGTTAATAAACGTCCCGGTTTCTCGCGGCGATGATATACGGCGAAAACGGTTTTTGTATCGACTCGAGTCGTATTTTAATTTATTGACAAACAAGAAAACGAACAGATTTTTTTTTATTTCCACTTCTACGCACGGTAATGATAAAACAACGGCTGAATTGCGAGGAACTTTGTTGAGTCTCTGTTCGACTAGCGCAGTTATTTTAAGGATTCGAATGAATAATGAAATTGTTGGCAAGTTATGTAACGATAAGAAAGTGGAAAGGCGAACGGGAATGTTTAAAGAAATTCTATGGAAAGTATTCGAAAGTCCCTGTAATTTCTTTCTAAACAATTATTACTTGAAAAAATAATCTTATTTTGTTTTAACATATTGATGAATTTTCAACAAATATGAAACTTTGGCTGATTAAATTAACATTTTATTAACATCCTTGATACTTGAACATTTTATGTGTAAATATGCGTTTTTATAATGATAACGGCCACTTAGCGTAAAATTAGTGTAGAGTTAATTGAATTTTCCCTAAATACATAATTTACCTATATCATTTAAATATCAATACCATGGAAAATGCTAAGACTTTAAAAACGGTGTTATAGTAAAACTTGATAAGTTTCAGCACTATTTAGGAACGTAGTAGCCATCGTATGTTTAAATCATTTTATCGTCAGAAACGCACGACCACATGTTACTAAAATTCCGTTAACTTTCCTAATATCTTCATGAGTTTCATGTTTTAGTGATTCATTTGTGGTTCATCATTGGAAATAACGTTGATTTTTTTAAATTTTTTTTAATCATTGTTGCGTTCGTATTAAGAAAAGGATTTGGCTGGTCGACGACATAGAATACAAAAAAATACAAGTACACATTTAGCCACAAGTAATTTCGTTCGGAGGTTTATGCCGACATTTTACGAGTGCTGTAAAAATGACTTTAAACGTTCGCAGTTTGCTTTTAAGGCAGTATTTAAGCAACTTATTTTCTTATACTTTCACCCTGCTGATTACATTGTTTTTTTTTGTTAACGCAGAGATTTTTTTTCATTTGTTGATTGGAAAAAGTTTTAACTCGCGAGATATCGATTCACGTTTCCTGGATAAGAAAAAAAAACCTGTTTTTGTTTGCGAAGGAAATCCTTGATATTATGCGTTACCTTCTATACAGTGGTAATTCTTTCGTTCAATAAACAACATTTTTTCCTGAATAAAATTTTAATTTCATTAGTTTTGTTCGATCAATGACCTTTTGAGAAAGGCAACGTATGCTGGTTGAAGTATTTTATATTAAAACTATATTTTTACTTTAGGTTATATATGAATAACAACCATTAAATATAAAATATATAACTTTTTAAATTTCCTATCCAATTTTCGAATAATAAAGTTTCCATTAAAACAAAAACGGGCGGTTTGCTACGACCCTAAACTTACCCTTGGGATTAAACCAAAAAAAAAAAAACTTCCCGAAGAAGATAAATTTGCCTCCATGTCAAAACCAAACATTACCATACAAACAGGGGTCATCAAAGTTTTTTTTCAATGGTAAATCTTTGTAAAAAGCATTTTTCATAAAATTACAATAATTGCAAACCAATTTAAATATACGATAAAAATGATCGATTAAAACAAGCATAAAAGATATTTGAAATGAAATAATAAAGCATAAAATAAATTTATCTCAAAAAATAATTGTTTGAGAAGCGCTGAGCCCGTCGCGATCATCTACAAGTGTGCTCTGAGGTTGAAAAGCAGTTTGGGCTCAGAGTCTAAATGGCCTGGCCTTATCTGCACGCAGGCAAAGTCCCTTTCTGTATATACGCCGCTGTAGGGTATCTAAACTGATTTCCGCCTTCTCCCAAAGTATCTACAAGTGTTCACAGTTAACCAGTTGAAAAATCTTCTAAGATTAAATGCACCAGCGAGAGAAACCAACTGGCCGTTTTGATCGGCATAAATCCCGAAATGGTGAAATTAAGGGGGTTCCACAAAAAAGAAGTGATGAAACAAAAAAATTATATCTTTTAAATTGAATGTATTTTTAAATGAACTTATGTATGTACATCTATGTAGAAAATCGTCGTTACGAGAACGGCCCAACAAAAATAGTTCAATTAAACGGAGAGACCAGGACCAGCTTACAATAGACGACACAGAGCAAAAACTAAGCGGTAATTTATCTCGATTGACGCCAGTACAGCTGGTAGCCAATTGTTTTTATTAAAAGTGACCATCAGCGGGTCAACTCAAGACCCCATAAACCTCTATTAAGAGCCGTCTCGTTTGTTTTTGTCTTTTCTTCTTGAATTATTTTCGTTAAAAAGTTTAAAGCACGATGGCTTTCGCAAACGTGACAAAATCCCGAAATCCCAAAATCAATTATCGCAGTCTTAAGTGGACGTGGTCCAAAATATACGAGCTTGTGTAAATTATGGTCGCAAGCAGCCGACGGCTTGCCATAAATTACTTCTTCTTATATGCGGTAAAGATACGAAAGCAGTTACTTTCTACTTAACCGACTGATATACAGTGAAATTACCCTAACTCGAACTTCTATATCTCGAATTATCCTCTAAATCGAATAATTTTCGTAAGCTCAAGCGTTTGACTAGGCTTCAAATGTGTTTTCTCTAACTCGAATTTTCCATAACTCGAAGTTTTCTTCCGCTCCCTTAGTGATTCAAGTTAGGAGAATTTCACTGTATAAACAGATTTTAGATGAATTGTTCATAATATATTTAAAAGTTAATTTTTGGCTTTAAGATACAAGTTAGTTATTTTTTAGGGGTTCTTTTTATTTAATCTTTTATGAAATATTTTGTGGTAAATTTCACAGAAGAACAGTAATAATCGTTGGGTTTTCGTTTAATTTTTTTTGTCAATTCTCCAATTAGCATATTTAATTATGCATGCGCATATTAGGCGGGCCGTCCGTTTCGTCCTTAGACGAAAGAGTTAATTTTTCTTCCGAGCGAACTAAGGTACGGCTATTATGTAATTAGGAAGGTAGAGGGAATTCGCCGCTACTCTTGGGTCTTCCTACTCGATCGGCCAGTTAGAGGTTGTAAAATTTTTCGGCGAAACCGGTTTGCGTTCGACCGCCAAAACGAGAAAAAGAAATAAATAAAAATCCGAACGCTGAAGACCTGAAAGTTTTTAATCCGGGTCTCTACAAAAATTGAAAAAGAAAACAACACCTACTCTCGAAAAAGAAATAAAACAAAAAATGTTCAACAACAACAACAACAACTTTCGCCGCTTTATTTCTTTATTTTATTTTATTTACTTGTATATATATATATATACTTTTTAGTTTTATTATCTCGCGTTCAGAAAGTGTGCGGTTAAAATCGTTTCTTGTCTTTCTTTGTGTTACAAAAGAATTGCTGGGCTTTGCGATACACCATCATGTTTAAGAAAGAAAACAATACCTTTGCGGTTTCCGAACGTTTATTAAAATCGAAGCCTTTAATTTTGTGCCAGATATGAATTTAAATTTATTCTTAAACACATTTGTTTTATTTAAATATAATGTTCCCCTGAAGTGATATGATTAAACTCAGAAACCACAATTAGTAATTTGAATGAAATAATAAAAATAAATTTAGAATGAAAAATGATTGAATAATGGAAATTCTTTTTGATACCTATAAATACAATTAAAAAACTTTTAATTTTTTATTTTTTCGACTAATTTAACAACTTGACTTTGAAGCTAAAACGTTTACGTCGAAGAAAAAGAGAAGGAGGAGGATTCGTGAAGTGATAAACAATCCGAACAGGATCTATTTATAAAACTGGTTTTTTACGCAATCTCCCATTAGAGAAATAAAGACAAATCAAACCCAAGGTTACGACCATTATTTTAATTTGTTTGGTTCTCCGCCGTATTTGTCCAAGGTGTCACCATGTAGCTTATTCATAAACGATAATCTTTTCCATGTTCGATCATCATTTGAAAAGCGAAAGATACTTTCTTTTCAATAGTCCTCGTAGTCATCATAGTTCTTAACTGTTTGGTTGGATGAACAAATTTTGTTTTTTTATATTTTTAATTGCCTCGTGTTTATGAATTATGATTGATTACGCCAATTGATTTTTATTTTCGTCCCTTTTACTGATTGATTTAAGTTTTGGTTGCCGAGCTGTGTTAATTATTTTACAGCAGCTATTTTAAATGAGTCACTATTTAAACGTACCTTAAAAATCTATCTGCTTGGATGAGTAATTGCGCAATTAATGAAAAATGATTGTTTTTATTTCCTTAAAATCAAATGTCATCAATCATAGCAACAAAAACCGGTGAGATAGAGTCGACGTTACGCCGTAGACTACTATCAAGGGAACAAGGGAAACAACGATTTTTACCAGATATTATTTTTTCATATTCTATAATAAACCTGTAGCTGTTTATTTCACTTTTCTGAATATAACCTATTCAGAACTTATAGAAAACAGCCGACTACGTCATTTAATATACTTGAGTCAGAGTGCTGCTGCACCCACACTCCTATAGTATTCTAATAAAGGCGTAATCGGTCGGTTCAATTGAATAACAAGCAGCCGGTAGTTTTATAGTCGTTTAATTTTAATAGCTACAGAATCGCGCATATCATTGTCATTATAAGATTCAGGGAATCATCGACGTTCAGATCGATTTTGAATATTAATGAAATAAAAAATATCAATGAATATTAATGTTATAGAGAAAACTTGATCAGTAAACAGTAAACACTATTCAGTTCAAAATTTTAGTAATGTTTACCATTTTTATTTGAGTCTATTATAAACCATAAGGCTGCTTCGGTAAGTGACCACAATTTACACTTTCGTTATCACTTGTGTAGAAATACTTCTACTGATAAACACACAAATGTCTTTTCTGCGTCATATTGATTGCTTCACCAATTACATCATATGAAGCATAATCATTAAATTGTGTTAAAAACCGTTCAAGGTATTATTTCGTTAAATACACAATAGATTTAATAAAATTATATTAAGTAGGCAAAAAATTAATTTTTCGTTAAGCCCAAGTAAAGATTTTAATTTAAGTACTGGGTGTTTTTTTCCTTGGCATTGATCCAAGTATTTGCCAAAAACGCAAACCCCAAAGTGAATGTACTCTGTGTGAGGACGAAAATATACAATGCCGAAAACAACGGACCGCGAGGTTTATTTCGGTAAGTTCCTCGGTTATTTTTGAATTTACTACTACTGGCACAGATGCGTGCCAACTTGAAGCAGCAAGATAGGAACAAAGTTATATACTAATAATTACTCTTAAATAGTGTAATTTACCGGAACCTTGAATTGAATGTTTCGTGTACACGACGATTTTACTGTCTTTACTATGCACGCAAAACTTAAAATGACCATGTACATACAGTTGTGTTTCTAGGAACGACTATCTTTCCTAACATATATATGTGGAACAAAATTTCATCCATTTTAATTGATCAATATTTAGATAAATTATTGTTTAAATGAGAAAATGAAAAAAAAAAATTCCGATACCGGGAATCGAACCCGGGTCTCCTGGGTGAGAGCCAGGTATGATAACCACTACACTATATCGGACCGTACAGAGATTGTTACCAGAAATAATAGAAAATCCGTTTAAAAAAGTAATTTTTTATCTACAAAACGTACATTTCAGAAAGCTGACCGAAAAGAAAACCGACACTTTCAACACACGCAGAGTAAACAAAACGTGTTTACTTCAAGATTTCCGTTCGTTCTTTAGTTTGCGCTGACAAAAGATTTTTGTGTTTGTTCCACTGACTCTGTAGATTTTATACCAACGTTCACGGAAGGATCACGTTTCAATGCTACTCGCAAAAAATAAACAAATCAACGATTCACTCGTTTTGGTAACTTTAGAAAATGTAATTTGCCTTTTTAAACAAAAAAAAAAATTAAAAGTTTTAACCGAAGATAATCGGTAGAGCGCGCGAGTTTTGTAAGTTGAGCCTCGAGTTTCTTGAATCTCAATGGAGATGCACGATTTCCGATAAGTTACGGAAAGTACCTTTACTTTGCTTTACCCGCTTAAAAGCATTAAAACGTTTCATTAAGGCCGTAATAATCAATGTAATGGATATAATGTTCGTTGTAGATGTTGCACTGTGACATTATTGAGTTTACAGGAGAAATATAAATTAATAAATCATTCAGATTTAGACAATCCCTTAAAGATTCTGTTTTGAAATAGCTAAACATTTATGTTATAATCATCAAATTGAGGAATTCTTTCATAAAAAATACCAAGAAAACGAAATTTCTTAAATTTGTTAATTATCAGGTGAAATATTTTCTTTTACGAGGCGCGATTTTTCTCGAAAAACAAAAAATTGACGGAGAAAAGTATAAAGAAAGAGAGATGGCAATGGTTGTTTGAACTCAATTAGCAACTTTTTTCGACGACGACAACGAGTAATGAGTTTTGCCTTCGGTTGTAAGTAGAAAATTACACAAAACGCGGCCAAACGGGGAGGTAAATACCGAGCGAGTTAAAAAAACAATCCGCAAGTTGGTCGAAAATATTAGTTTCGAGGCGTAGAAAATGTAAAAAAATAGAGTTTGTTAAATGTTGGAGTTGAGTTGAGACACTCAACGTCTACAGACACTCTAATTTCCTCATTTAACGTTCTTGGAAATTAGTAAGAACGAAAAAGCCTTCTGAACTATGAAAATTGTTTTAGGCAAATTACATTTTTGCAAAATGTAATCACGCTAAATAAACCTTAAAATAACTGATACAATTGTAGGGGATCGTTAATGAAATTTGGCAAATAAAAGCTAAATACGCAATAATAAGCCATGTTGATAAAATAAATAGTTTCAATTTGCAATGGACGGCTTACGTATAATAGAAAGTGGTATGACTTTTTTTGTAAATACCCCATGCACAATAATTTATTATACTATTCCGTTCAACGTGTTGCATTCCAAACTGTAATACAGGTGATAAATTAATTTCGGAATTGCTTTATCCAACAAATTATTTATCCCGCATCTATTCTAGTTTTAATATTATTATCTGAACGACATTTTTGTCGCAGGATCCGCAACAACAGTACAAACGCCGTCGTCAAATAATATTTCCGTCAAATTGCGATAACATATCTTGAGGTCACTTGATGAACCATTGTGGCGAGCCACCGCGTTCTCTGTATAGATGATTCGGAATCAAAAACACACCACGACTACAACCAACGGATGCTATCTCGATGGCATAAAAATATTTCTTACTAATTAAAACTGATTTATTGTCATTCTTTTCGAGCCTACCGAGAGCAATTCATCACCGAATGAAAAGACATTTAAAAAATTCTATACTGTTATACTTCTTTTAAATTCACTAAAAACGTGTTAAAAATTGATTTACTTTAATGACGATCCTGTAAAATCCAAAGAACAAACCTGACCGTAGGAGACCAAAGTGGAACCTACAGTGAGATGAGAGGAGGCAGGGCAGGGTTAACAAAAAACTAGCCAAGGTTCGTGCAGTCCTTGAAACAAGCTTTAAAAGACTCTTTCTTGGCTGGGGGACCCTTCTACCTGTTCTTCGAACCAAGAGTGCTGCTGCTGAGAGAACGGGATTACTACACAACTACAGAACGAAAACCTGCCGCCTCTCGCCGCGCTCCCTTTCTCGTGATGCTTGAACCCGAACCACGAAAAAAAAAGACAAATGTATATATAATGTATATGTATATGGAATGGAGGCGTAATATAATATTTAAATATTTCAAATTTTAGATTAGATATACATTTTTTATTAACTTATAACGAAGTAGATAAGAAGAACACATGTTAACGAACCACTAAAATTGTTCTTAGTGACCCACAGGATGTCGCTCATCTATGGGAATTAATTTTATGACTCAAACGTCGAGACAAAGTTGGCAGTAAAGTTACCCTAAAGGGTTTTAAGCGGGGTTAGTTTATTGCTCGCTTTACGACTACTAAAAGTACTAAAAACGACGACTCGAAGGCACATTTTTTACAATTAGAATGTCTGGTAAGTAGGTAGCTGACCGTATTCTAATCGGTCACAAAAAATTTAAATTTGAAAATTTTTTCTTCCTATTCTTGTGGCGTAAAATAACGAAAGGGATAACTTAACGAAATATTTATTTAAACCTGTAGTTTTTCCATACTTTTTGTCAATTTTTTTCTTGCCCAACCTAACACTTATTGTACAAACACACCTTGACCTGTGGTATTTACGCAATTCTATTATGCAACATATACGGCGACCTTCTACAATATTGTGCTAAATTTTGATATGATTTTTATTAATTTCCTTAACAATAATAAACACAACATAATATTTAAAAATTTTAATCTAACGTTTTTGTTTAAAGAAAACGCATCGTTTATTTTTTCTTCTACCGTCAGGCTATAATTATGTTTCCTTAGAAAAGTGCGAACGTGCACTGAAATATCTTTATGCCTTTCTCGACCGCGACTATTTCTATTTCTACTAGCGAGTTATTGCGACTTGGTTTGCATGTCCTTATAGTAATGCCTTCATACACCTGACCCCGGTCAATGATTAATTGCTGTACTATAACCACGACAATCTGTGTTGCGTACCTTTACTCACAATAGAACAAGCAAAACAATCACATCGATTACGATGAGTTTTATAAAAATAACGTTTAAAAAACTAGTTGCTTCAATCTCTTCAACAAGAAAGTCATAGTTTTTTTGATGACGACCAACATAAATTTCTTTCGACATGTTTCTTTTCGTATTTATATCAAAATTAAATAAAAAACACTTATATAAGAAGGTATATTAAGGCAAATTGAGGTTCAATCACGGTTCAAGTTGAGATTATTCTTGAACCATTTTCCATTAAGTATTTCACACGATTGTCTTCGAAACGGTATGTAGATACAATAATTAGAATAAGTTGAATAAATTAACGATTTCGTTCTTGATGCAGTAGTTAATTGTTGTTATGTAAGTCTTTCTAAGAGGTTGAATTCAAAATCTTCTAGTAACGCGTTGAAATGTCACTAGCATCTCGGCAAAATTGAGGTCATGACTATCCAACCAGCTCAATAATAATGAGTTTCATCACGGCAGGCCTTAGTATTGGTCAACAGCCGTTAGCTTAAGCGAAGAAAATAATAATAAAAAAAAATACAACGCACAGAGAGTATTTTATTTCTATCAACCGGTAGAACTTGTTGAAACGTTTTTGTCGAGGTCAGTTCTGATACAAAATATACATATAGAATTGAATCAAGTCTATTATTGTACGAATTCACGTTTATCACCAGATATTGAAAGTATATATAATGTTTATATCATATGTCTGCATTTAACCGCATATTTATCCCTTCTCGTGATATTCAATATGTTTTTTAGCTAACTGCGTAGGGTTTGATCAAATATTAATATTGTAAAAGCGTGATAACATTACCCTTTGTATATTTGGAACATATGGTAGGGAGCTTAATATAGGTGATTGAGTGTTGCTTTAGAAAATTATTCAATAAAAAGAGCTTCTTTGAATTTTACGGTGACATGAAGAGTCGTTGAGATTTTAATTGTAACCGGAACGATAACTACAAGATCCCGGTGACAAACTTAATAATCCCGTATACAAAAATATTTCACAACGCAAATAACCCTTCCTCCTGACGCTAAAAGACCTTGAAGCAGAAATAGTCGAAACAAATCGCGAAATATCCTATCGCGACCTCAAACGCGCATCTAAAGAAAGTATTTTCTCTTTAGCTTGGAGTCGTATAAATGTTATTCGACAACAAAGGAAACGCGACAACCGCCGTCAATCCCTCCGACACGGTTTATACAGGCTATTAACGTTATTCAGATGTAAAGGCGGAAGTGGCGAAAAAAAGAAATAATAACAATAAATGGAGGAACTGGAGCGCGCGGTTTCCGCGCAGATTCAATGGTTGTTTATCATTATAACGGAGATTTACGAATCACGTCGATGAGTGAATTTAAGACAAAAATGATTTTTAATCACATCCACTAACCTATAAACTTGATTGTTAACAATTAAAGGAAAAGT
Source organism: Onthophagus taurus (assembly GCF_036711975.1). NCBI lineage: Eukaryota > Metazoa > Arthropoda > Insecta > Coleoptera > Scarabaeidae > Onthophagus > Onthophagus taurus. The sequence goes on from NC_091976.1 coordinate 34,965,727, forward strand.
TTAGCAACTTTCTATTTCACACATGATTAACAAGAACGAAACAATTTACATTTATCTTTAATAACAGACCGCGAGCTGCTCACTTAGACTTGGAGTATGTCGGTTCTGATGGAATGGTAATGAGTGTCGTTCTTGAGTCGATTCGTTTTAACTGGAAACGCGATTGGAAAGTCCCCGTTTAAACCGATTATTATTATATATTACTAATGCAACAACGTTTTCCGAAACGATTTGAATACAGCGAATGCAGGTGGCTTATGTCACACGTAAAGACCTTTGCGTCATCTCAAACTATGTTTTCAATCTGTTCTCAAATTCAGGAGTAAATCTGACACAAATCCTTCGAGCAAGTCCTGGCGGCTTCGACTGCGAGTTATGCTTTAACTTCGGTTGCTGTGTTATTCTGAGATTAATTCCGTGGTCGATTAGGCGGGCACAACGGTCAATAAAGGTCGATTTACGATCGGCATGGCAGCACATGCGCCTCACAGAGGGCATTAAATAAATTGATAGCGTTTTGTGTTTTTACAATACGTCATTACGTGTCTACGTTTGCATTGTTGAACGCAGCCAACTGCGTGCGTATACGAACTGAAGAGTTTAAAGTAACCATAAATGCTTTCAGATAAGCTTTTCACGGTTTATAAACAATTGCACGTTTCTTTTTTATTGACATATTTGACCTGAGCATGATGATCCATTGTTGTTAAACCTTCGCTACCGAGCAGCTAATAATATAAACAAATCGCTTTTGTAGGCATGAATCGATAACTTTACGTAAGATTGCAAGAACTTTTAAAATTTTCTGTTTCGATCGACACCGCTTCGTTAATTATCCACCAACAAATTGCAAAAACATCTCGTCTTGGCTTTCGCTTTCTTTCATCGCATTTTTACCTCGCTGACGAAAAAGAAATTTTACTCTATTTGGTATGGAACTGGATGCCAAGGCATCGAACGACTGGTTCTGTGCTGGCGCAATCCACGACTGGATCGACCCGATGTGCAAAAATTGATTTCTAGAAAGGCAATTATCAACTGGCGGGAATGAAGGATGCCGAGCAGACTCCCTTTCAGCTTTTTCAGAGATATATTTCGAATACTCAGCACTCCTTTAAAAAAATGTCTCCACAAAACAATCTTCTCCATTGAGTTTTTTAATTATTATAGGACATTCAGTTTTTCTACAACAAGACGTACGAAATAAATACTTTCACCCAGACCCCTCGATGTCTTAAAAGTGCACAACTCTCTCGCATCGTCATCAATTTGCCGTTTCCTAAGCGGGGTTAGTAACAACGACCACCTTTCACTTGTACGCCTACGACAATAATAACATCCATCGCTTCAATTAACTATAAAATAATCTTTATTGCTACTTATTACTATACTTGAAAAATATTAAACTATTAAAACACTGCGGTTATTTTTGTATCTAAAACGATTAGCTAAAGTTACAATCAATAATAGTAAGTGTTTGGAAGCGCTTGCAAGGCGTCTCATAGACTAGGTCACGGTCGGCTACGGTTTTCACTGTTTTTAACCACGTGGTCACTTTCACCGCCTCCTTGTCTTGTGCGGAGAAATGTTTGCAAAGCGCTCGTGGTCGAGTGAAAATCGCGAGTAACCTTGAAAATTTTGAACTATGAAATAAAAAAAGATTTAAAAGTACCAAACATAGCCACAATTATTTATTCCGCCTTTCTTTTACGTAATGTAGTATATTATTGTTTTAGCACCATCATTGAACATATTAAATGACATCATAAATACAGGTGTTTTTGATTTGTTTACATGACTTTTTTTAGGTAAGTAATGGTGGTGTTTTGACAACTTTACTTTAGTGAATAATGGCATTTTATAAATAGCATATTTTTTATTTTTTGCTAAAATATTATATTTTGTTATTATTAATTACGATCAATAACGTTATAATGGCTGCGGCTATCATTCCGTTTGTTAGTTTGACAAATTTCCTTGTTGGTCGCCCGATGTCGATAAGTATCGGTAGTACTGTATTTACAATAAACCGATGTATACATTTTTATAATACCGTGTGGTTTATTTTAACACCTATAGCAATATAAGATACCGTTAAGCCATAGTGCGTTGTGGAAACAATTATTTTCTTTTTCTTAAAACGTGTCGAAACGGTATCTATACGATCTCAGTGACTTAATCATTTAATTTTCTTTTGTACAAAATTTAGGTTAACTTTTATTATCAACAAAGACATTCTTTCGAATTATATTTTCTTTCATGATTATTAAAACAAGATCGAAAAATAAAAAGAACACTATCTTAATGTAATCGGGATGAATACGTCCTTGGTAGATTTTGTGACGGTACAGCCACCATTTCCGGCGGCTTATTTTTCACGGTTAGCTACGCGAAAAATAATTCTGTAACATACAGTTGCATTTTCAGCGATATTTAATACACAACTTCAAGGACAAAGCGTAAATAAAGAAAACATATATGAACTCGTTTAATAATTTATTTTGTACGACCAAATCCCTTGGCTAGTCGCGCACATACTAATCTAGCGTGGAGTTAGTAAACAACCCCTCACCAAGTTGTTGAAAATTAAGAAGGTTGGGATATGTCAAATCTGATTCTCATATTTTATGTTTAAACATGCTGTTTACACGTCAAAATACGGTTGATACAATCCCGTCTGTTGGACTTTGTGAGACAAGTTTATTGTTAGAAATATTTCTTCAGTAGGTACATCTCGAGAAAAAATGTCACCACAATTTCCCTACGGCTTAACGAATAACGTTTATTACTCTGTAGATTTATGGAGCAATAAGCGGGCTGTTCACGTGTCTTTTTGCGATGCGCGTACACACGGTGGAAGGGTTTAAGTGAGGTTTTCTATTTGTCCGCGAGCAACAGCAGGCAGCAGCTGCAAGCTCATACGGTTCCCAAGACCAAACGAAAATGTTCACTTCACTTAAGACATTTCCTAATATGAGAATAGCGAAGAGTAGACATCTCTTATGCCCATAACATGAAAGGGTACTACATACGTTCGTACACAAGTACAATTTTCCAGATAGGATTGCGATAAAGCGACTCTTTGAAATGCCCATGGTGTACGAGCCGTCGAATAAATTCAAATTCTATATGCGTACCGTTTTATAATGCCCACAATCGTACGTGCACGGAGTTTTGGCCCACGAGTATTTTATAACGATTTATTTTCACTTTCTTGTGCCATATACCTCTTACCCATAATCAGTAACAATAACAAAATTCATTTTAAAATCTCAAACACGATTCGCTTGCTATTACATTAATATGGTATAATATAAATACATAGGCTAGAGAAAACCGTTTCAAACAACCCGAAAACGTTCAAAGTGACCATATTTTTTAAAAACTTGAACAAATAATGAATTTTACCACGACCCAGCTAATTATTGAATTTGTGGTATACAAAGTCAAAGTCAAGGACGAAAACGTTTCAAGTAAATATGTGTAAGACCCGGGTCGTTTAATATTTATAAGCGGTGAGTAATCGTTTCTCAAAGGCATATAATAGTCGAGGTGAAATTAAAAAAAAAAATACTACACACAACAGTGAGAGAACAGTTTACGCGAAATTAGTTTACGAGAGAATAGTTTAAGAGAGAACAATTATGAGAGAATGGAGAGAGAAAAAAAAACGCTTTTTCAAAGAAGATTTAATATCACAACTTGTTGATATTTTGACTTATGGATATATTGATTTACGTAACGAATACGTTGTTTACAGCGGGTATCGTAGAGTAAGTTAATGGAAATTAAAATCATGTTAGTTACAAATATTGACGTTCGCTTTTGATAAATACTGATAAGACGCACTGAAAGATTAAATTAGGATTTCTTATTTTCTTGTAATTTTTTTTTAAGCATTTCTATTTATTTTTAGCAGACAACTTGCAAAAGCAGGCGATGAGAACTTTTTTTGCAATTTGCGTTCAAAATACGTTATCATTTGGAAAGATACAAATTTTGTTCTATTAATCAACATTTTTTTCTTTTACACATTAAAACAAACCAATAATTTCAAAACACATTATTTTTTTGACGAGAATCACTGATAAGCCTTAAACAAAGCGATAACAAGTTCCTTTGAGGAAATAAAGTATGTATTAAAACCACAAGGATTATTGTTAAAAACAGGAAATTAGTTGATGTGTTTCTCTGTGCTGAACATTTTTTTTAAATAAAGTATGTGAATATACTAAACGCATCTGCTTTCTTAGGTAAAGAGGTGTATCTCCAAACGTAGATGTGGGTACCATCTGGTCTGAGTATACAGGAATTCCGTATCCACTCGTCTAATTGTAGGTTACTAGTCGTCGTGTTGTTGTTGAAGCGGCAGCAGTAGTAGTTTGCAGAAGGCTTCGATGACCTTGAAACCATTTTCATAATCAATGAGATCCCGAGCTCGTTACCGAACCGGAGCCAAATTAACATTTTTTGTACGCCATGATGAGCACACATATAGGTTAGGTAACATTAATAATTCAATTTTTAAACGTAAATCACTCTTTCCTCTTCTCCTTGAAGAAGAAAAGAAGGAAGATAATATCGATGAAAAAGTAGAGGGAGAAACGTTGTTGTTTACGAACCAACACCTCCAACACGAGGAAATGTGTGTGTGTGTGTGCTACAAGACGAGAAGAAGAAGAAGAAGAAGAGGATGAAAAACGTAAAAACAAAAGCTCTACGCATTTAAAGGCCAAGGCCAACCGGGATACTACGTCACATTCGCCGAACCAGGGTTTTGTTACCGCTCTGAGCCTGACTTCGTGGACTTTTCCTCTTTTGGGCCACTCGAGAGAAAAAACTCCATCGTTTCGTACAGTTTTATTATTTTTTAGTTTTTAGCCATAACAGAACGTTTAAGCAGACGGTTATTATATTTTGTTATCCACCGAAAAATTACAAACGTAATCCCTTTGGGTTGGAAATTGTAAACTTGTTGCGTTTTGCGATTCTTGGTTATAGGTATACAACGTGAAGCGTTGCATCAAACATTGTAGCAGTATGGCTACAACAATAACAGTTAATTAAACGCGGAAGCTATCGTTTTTATTTCACCTTGAGTGTTTGTACATAAATTCTCAATTTCTATTGTTGAAAGTAATTACACCTTTGGTACCGGCAATATAAAATAGATATGGAATAAGTTGAAAACAAAAATTTTTATTTCGCATATTAACAAGATTTAAAATTGATTTAAAAACCATTCAAATTCGTAATTTTTATATCTTCTTTTTCCCCTTTTCTTCTGGTCAGTTAGTTATGGTGTTGCCGAAAGTGGTTTTCTTGGACGATGGCCCGTCGTAACGAGTTTCGAGGCTCTTTTTTGCGTCGTGCAGATTCCTGGCGCGTAAGAGCAAAGCGGTTCCCGCGGCATCTACATCCACCAAAAACTGACCAGACGACGGTGCGCCTCCGCGTTCCCCTATACACCCCTCGATAAACCGTCTTCCACCGCTGGCACGGGTCTTTTCTCGCAGGCACGAAGGCCCGTGAAGAAACAGGTTGTTAGGTGACCAAGTCACTGGATCTAGGAAAGAACCGATCCGCTGCTCCTCGTGCGAGAAGTCTCATTGGGGCCTCTGCGGGATTCGGGAGGCAACGGGCTCAAATAATCACGGTTTTACTACTCTACAACTCCACTATACGACCAGCCCGAAGAATAGCCGTTTCTACGCCGGCGCGCCGGATCCAAGGTTATCTGCCCGAAGCCAAGAAGATGAGACCGAAGAAAAAAGATTATTTAAAAGCAAATAGAACCTCAAAAATATATGAATTAGGGCTTAATAAAGACTACCTAATGTGCGATTGATAACAAAAAAGGTTGAAACTCTCAATTTACAAACGGTAGCGGTTCGTTCGATGTCTACCGAAGCGTCTTTTTGAAAAGTCCTCTTCGATCGATGTCTTGGTTTCGTCCTCGACGTCTCCACCAACACCGGCTGCCCATTTTCGGTAAATATTATCACCGTCAACATCTGAACGAGCGAACGTCAAGGGAACCAGTTTCTGCGGCCGCTCCTCTTCTTCTTCTTCTTCTCACTTTGGCCTTTTTCTATCTTGGTTCCGTCGACGAGATGCGGGTACCGGCTCGATTACGCACTTTGCAGGGGTCGACTACGCGTCGCACTGGGCAATACGTTGCAGAAGCGATGACACAAACAAAAATAATCGATTTTTATAGGCAGAATTGGCGTGAATATAGTGAAAATGTTCGATTCTTCATTATCGTATTATACTTATCATGAATTCGAATATGTCAAGTCTTCGCTGTTTTTATTGATCCGACGATTTGACAAGAAGCGTCCCAATCATCCTTAAATAAAAGCAACTGTACATATACAACTGATGGTCGTTAGTTATTAATATCTTTTTTATTTCAAAACCATGTTTTCCGAACCGAAACGACAGATAAGTTTGGAAGTGTGATAATTTGCTTCCTGTACGCTGAATAACAAAATACAATATGTTAACTCTGGGACAACTGTTAGGATTAATGTAGAAAAATGTGAGAAAGTTGAGTATAGATAGTCTATTCCATTTAATTCTTTTAACTTAACGCTTTGTTTCTATTTCGCCTTTTACATTATATACGCGCAACTTTCAATTCACACCGTCATGGCATTATGTAAGGAATACTTATTGGAAGATCAAACATTGTGTTGCGTTCGTTTGAGTTGAGTACAAATATTTTCCGACTGTTAATTTGAGAGTCAGAAACCACTTTGAACGACTGTAAATTAAAGAACACGACTATTAAAAGTACACACAACATTATTGTGTTTAATGTTATTAAATAAATATATAATAAAAAAATGCGCATAAAAATGTTGAATGAAATTAGAATGTAATTTGTATTGATCAATGATATTTTTTTGCTATAAATTCTTAATCAAAGTCGTTGAGTTATTTTTTCTAATCGTGAAACCTTGACACAAACGTCGAGCAGAAATTGCAAACTTCTCGGTTTAACGACTACGCTTAATTATGTAAATTAACAGGGAGAAGGAGTGTTGACTTGACCAATGCGATCGGGAGAATTGGAATTAAAAAATTAACTAAAAATAATAATATTAATAATTTGAAATTTCGATGAAAGATAAATTAACTAGAAAATTTCAATTTCTCCTATGAATAAACTCTACGCAGTTAGAGTATTCAGTACTCGGTAGGGTTTTGGTTTTAAAATTTAAATTGCGCCATTGTAAATCGATTGTTTCTCAAATAAGTGGAGTACCACTGGTGGTTTCTAGTTATGCAAATTTATACTGTCCTTTTATGCGCGGTTGAATTGTATAGAGACGTGACTGGCTCGTTTACTCGGTTTTTAAAGCGGCCGTTTATAATTAATATTTTTTGATTCGTTGATGAACGATAAATATAGCCGAAAAGTATGGAAATTAATTAAGCGCGCGCGGAGAAAGTTTTAATCGGAAAGGAGAAAGTCCGGTATAAAAAATGTTTACGAGCGTATCTTGTGTGGATGAGGTAATCATTAATAAATTCACTTTCCATTTCTGCACACTACTAAAAATTTAAGATGGAAATTAAAAATAACCGTTGAAAATAAGATGTTTAAAAAAAGTTTTCTTGGTATTTTTCCACGAAATTGTCTTTAGTAATATTTGCAATTTCTTTACACGCAACAACAAACGGTAGCGACACTTTGGAATACTTATAAGAAGAGTGATTAATCCATTGTCTCTCGAATTGCCGACGTCGACGAGTTGCAAGTTATTAGTAAACATAGAGTAGGAAATGGGGTGCGGAACGTCTTCTCTCGAATATTAACGAACCGTGTAGGTATGCCGTGTGTGTAAAGCACGCGGGCGAATGATGTCCGAAGAATCGTCGGTAAATCGTCGAGTGCTACTCCGTGCATTTAAAATCTCAGTATCCGATAAAATCAAAAATACTAATGGAAATATTATTTTCAAATTCTTTTCCTTGTAAAAGCCATTACTTGTGCAATGTCGTTAATAAAAGGATAAGTTATCGGTTTCAAAATAGGATAATACTCGTCGACTAAAAGACTTGCGCGCATAAATCAATACCACCCATTGTTAATGAATAGAACTCAATCAGCGTACTCCCGATCCCCTTACACGTATAATTTCTGCGAGATAATTGCCGTAGCACATAGGCCATCTCTCGTCGTCTTCTTCTTCGTTTGTTTTTTGCTATGCCTTAATAGCCGCCAGGCCGTGCGGATAATAAGAATTGATGAGAAGGAATGGCTCGGTTTTAAGGACAGCTTATGGGCTAGGTTCGCTTCGTTATCCCTACATCAATCTCCTTGGGTGCGATAGCAATCGATTCTCGACGAAACTAAACTAGTTACCTTTAAATTGAGTTCATAAAAAGGTAAGTCTCTCTTTTTTTGTAACTTATTTTGTCGCATTGCTTGCCTTTCAAGTAAAAAAAACAAAATGTGTGACACGTGACCCACCAGCATATAATGTAGTAATCTAGGGGTGATTTTCACTCGTGAGATCATGAGGGACACACGTTACCATCCCTTAAAACATCACTACGTCAAACCCCTATATGCGGGTCGATTTGAACTACACCGGAATTACTTAATTGGATATATATAGGGTAGATTCCAATATAACGAGGGATTAAACAGTTATCACAATGTGAATGTAGTAGGGTAACCGGTTATGAGGGATTTATTAAGTGGTATTTCACGGTATCTGACAGGGGTAGGAATGCAAGAATAATAAATTTAAAAAAAAAGGTTTGTTTAAAATTCTGTGTCGTTCATTCATTGACACATTCTTCCTGTAAAATAGCGGAAACGCGATATCTAATAATAGTTCCTACGGCAATGCGGTATTCACACGATTATTTTAACTTTCACCCGCTGTGTTTCACAAATTATGGTTTCGATGTGACTAGAGGATAATACAAACTTCAAAGTGAAAACGGGCCAGCTTAGAGAAATATGGCTACGGTAATGAACTATTACATGTTAAACATTACGTTCAAGAGTTCGAGGTCTAATTCCAAAGCAAACTTACTTCAACTTTAATATATAGAGAGCGCCGTGTGTCCATATAATAGTAATACACGAGTAGGTAATTATTAAACAAAAAGATCATTTTATTGGTGAATTTGATTTTCACAGTGGAGATCGAACAGTGGAGAGCACAGGTTTAGAAAGTTCTGTTGCACGGTTGGCTGCTTGATCCACGGAGTTGTTTTTGAGCTTTTGAGCAGACTTCCTGAACAATTTTCCGCCAGCCGTAACCGAGAGAGACTGTCACCTCGCTCAAACGAGCTATTGATCTTCCTGGTCGGCTTGACCCGATAAAATTGTCAGCAATTATCGTCTCAAATCGACCAGAATATAAGTTATCAATTAATACGAGGGTGTAATGAAAGTATTAAAATACTTCACCAGAAATTCTTATCTTCGTGCATTTATTATGATTCAAATTAGTATATTTCGACGGCCTCCTAAATATTTATGTCCGCTGTTTCCTGTTTATACCTGAAGGCACTCAAACGACCTTACGAGTTCACGCACAGCAGAACTACGTGCATACATTTACGTATTTATTTTGTTTTGTACTTTCATTTACCTTAGATCAACAGGTATTAACATTTTTAAAAAGGACTATTTGAAATATTAGTGCCGCATATAATCCAAGAAGAAAAAATTAGGAGAAAAAAGCTGAAAAAACGATTTTCGCCCACGACTATATTGACCGGGCGTCATTGGCGTTACTTGCCACCACGCGCGCGGAACATTTGAATGCTGTAAAAATTCCGAACGGGTTTCTGGTTGCCGCAGACTTGGCTCGGTTCTAAAGCAGGAAACGTTGTTCATACCAACGGCTCCCGCGGCGATAGTAACTTCGCAAATGGTTGTCGCTAATCAAAAGTAAATAAATAAAAAAATTGTAATACTCTAAAACTAGAAAGAGATTTGATACTATTAGTTCCCTCTGGTGAGTAGGTGCGCAAATAATAAATATTATTCGATTCAATTTATGTTGGACCCAACTCCAAATAGAGAACTGTAGTAAAATCAACAATAATAACTACAAATATGACTTTAAACCTACTCTAAAACGCGAACTTTTCTACCTACTATCTCCATCACTAAATAAAATGTATTACTATCATATATACTGCGTGCCCCGTATTTTCCGCATCAGAGCATTATACGGTTGTAGGATACCTTATTCTGAAGCGATCTTTGTAATAAATTTTTTTCGAAATGTTTATCATAACCGCACGGAAACTGTTTAAAAGCGACCAATAGCGTTCACGGAAAAAGTTTATTTCTCTGTCTGTTTTGTTTAAACAGAACCGGAAAACAGTTTGTTTAAACAGTTCCCGTGCGGTTGGGTTCGCGGTTGGGTTGGGTTCGCGGTTGGGTTGGGTTCGCGGTTGGGTTGGGTTCGCGGTTGGGTTGGGTTCGCGGTTGGGTTGGGTTCGCGGTTGGGTTGGGTTCGCGGTTGGGTTGGGTTCGCGGTTGGGTTGGGTTCGCGGTTGGGTTGGGTTCGCGGTTGGGTTGGGTTCGCGGTTGGGTTGGGTTCGCGGTTGGGTTGGGTTCGCGGTTGGGTTGGGTTCGCGGTTGGGTTGGGTTCGCGGTTGGGTTGGGTTCGCGGTTGGGTTGGGTTCGCGGTTGGGTTGGGTTCGCGGTTGGGTTGGGTTCGCGGTTGGGTTGGGTTCGCGGTTGGGTTGGGTTCGCGGTTGGGTTGGGTTCGCGGTTGGGTTGGGTTCGCGGTTGGGTTGGGTTCGCGGTTGGGTTGGGTTCGCGGTTGGATTGGGTTCGCGGTTGGGTTGGGTTCGCGGTTGGGTTGGGTTCGCGGTTGGGTTGGGTTCGCGGTTGGGTTGGGTTCGCGGTTGGGTTGGGTTCGCGGTTGGGTTGGGTTCGCGGTTGGGTTGGGTTCGCGGTTGGGTTGGGTTCGCGGTTGGGTTGGGTTCGCGGTTGGGTTGGGTTCGCGGTTGGGTTGGGTTCGCGGTTGGGTTGGGTTCGCGGTTGGGTTGGGTTCGCGGTTGGGTTGGGTTCGCGGTTGGGTTGGGTTCGCGGTTGGGTTGGGTTCGCGGTTGGGTTGGGTTCGCGGTTGGGTTGGGTTCGCGGTTGGGTTGGGTTCGCGGTTGGGTTGGGTTCGCGGTTGGGTTGGGTTCGCGGTTGGGTTGGGTTCGCGGTTGGGTTGGGTTCGCGGTTGGGTTGGGTTCGCGGTTGGGTTGGGTTCGCGGTTGGGTTGGGTTCGCGGTTGGGTTGGGTTCGCGGTTGGGTTGGGTTCGCGGTTGGGTTGGGTTCGCGGTTGGGTTGGGTTCGCGGTTGGGTTGGGTTCGCGGTTGGGTTGGGTTCGCGGTTGGGTTGGGTTCGCGGTTGGGTTGGGTTCGCGGTTGGGTTGGGTTCGCGGTTGGGTTGGGTTCGCGGTTGGGTTGGGTTCGCGGTTGGGTTGGGTTCGCGGTTGGGTTGGGTTCGCGGTTGGGTTGGGTTCGCGGTTGGGTTGGGTTCGCGGTTGGGTTGGGTTCGCGGTTGGGTTGGGTTCGCGGTTGGGTTGGGTTCGCGGTTGGGTTGGGTTCGCGGTTGGGTTGGGTTCGCGGTTGGGTTGGGTTCGCGGTTGGGTTGGGTTCGCGGTTGGGTTGGGTTCGCGGTTGGGTTGGGTTCGCGGTTGGGTTGGGTTCGCGGTTGGGTTGGGTTCGCGGTTGGGTTGGGTTCGCGGTTGGGTTGGGTTCGCGGTTGGGTTGGGTTCGCGGTTGGGTTGGGTTCGCGGTTGGGTTGGGTTCGCGGTTGGGTTGGGTTCGCGGTTGGGTTGGGTTCGCGGTTGGGTTGGGTTCGCGGTTGGGTTGGGTTCGCGGTTGGGTTGGGTTCGCGGTTGGGTTGGGTTCGCGGTTGGGTTGGGTTCGCGGTTGGGTTGGGTTCGCGGTTGGGTTGGGTTCGCGGTTGGGTTGGGTTCGCGGTTGGGTTGGGTTCGCGGTTGGGTTGGGTTCGCGGTTGGGTTGGGTTCGCGGTTGGGTTGGGTTCGCGGTTGGGTTGGGTTCGCGGTTGGGTTGGGTTCGCGGTTGGGTTGGGTTCGCGGTTGGGTTGGGTTCGCGGTTGGGTTGGGTTCGCGGTTGGGTTGGGTTCGCGGTTGGGTTGGGTTCGCGGTTGGGTTGGGTTCGCGGTTGGGTTGGGTTGGGTTGGGTTGGGTTGGGTTGGGTTGGGTTGGGTTGGGTTGGGTTGGGTTGGGTTGGGTTGGGTTGGGTTGGGTTGGGTTGGGTTGGGTTGGGTTGGGTTGGGTTGGGTTGGGTTGGGTTGGGTTGGGTTGGGTTGGGTTGGGTTGGGTTGGGTTGGGTTGGGTTGGGTTGGGTTGGGTTGGGTTGGGTTGGGTTGGGTTGGGTTGGGTTGGGTTGGGTTGGGTTGGGTTGGGTTGGGTTGGGTTGGGTTGGGTTGGGTTGGGTTGGGTTGGGTTGGGTTGGGTTGGGTTGGGTTGGGTTGGGTTGGGTTGGGTTGGGTTGGGTTGGGTTGGGTTGGGTTGGGTTGGGTTGGGTTGGGTTGGGTTGGGTTGGGTTGGGTTGGGTTGGGTTGGGTTGGGTTGGGTTGGGTTGGGTTGGGTTGGGTTGGGTTGGGTTGGGTTGGGTTGGGTTGGGTTGGGTTGGGTTGGGTTGGGTTGGGTTGGGTTGGGTTGGGTTGGGTTGGGTTGGGTTGGGTTGGGTTGGGTTGGGTTGGGTTGGGTTGGGTTGGGTTGGGTTGGGTTGGGTTGGGTTGGGTTGGGTTGGGTTGGGTTGGGTTGGGTTGGGTTGGGTTGGGTTGGGTTGGGTTGGGTTGGGTTGGGTTGGGTTGGGTTGGGTTGGGTTGGGTTGGGTTGGGTTGGGTTGGGTTGGGTTGGGTTGGGTTGGGTTGGGTTGGGTTGGGTTGGGTTGGGTTGGGTTGGGTTGGGTTGGGTTGGGTTGGGTTGGGTTGGGTTGGGTTGGGTTGGGTTGGGTTGGGTTGGGTTGGGTTGGGTTGGGTTGGGTTGGGTTGGGTTGGGTTGGGTTGGGTTGGGTTGGGTTGGGTTGGGTTGGGTTGGGTTGGGTTGGGTTGGGTTGGGTTGGGTTGGGTTGGGTTGGGTTGGGTTGGGTTGGGTTGGGTTGGGTTGGGTTGGGTTGGGTTGGGTTGGGTTGGGTTGGGTTGGGTTGGGTTGGGTTGGGTTGGGTTGGGTTGGGTTGGGTTGGGTTGGGTTGGGTTGGGTTGGGTTGGGTTGGGTTGGGTTGGGTTGGGTTGGGTTGGGTTAGTCGCAGTTAGACGTTCGCCGATGACGGATGGTGTTTTCCTGCGAGCTCCAATGAATGTGGTGTTTCTCACAAGTTTTACAACTTATAAGTGCAAATAATGGGGCAGAGACCACTATGTCACTAAATTATTCCTCCCCTGGGCCAAGGACCATTGTGGAAGGCTCTTAGTGGGTAACCTTTTCGCGATTTTGACGCTTGGTGAACCGCTAAAGACGAATTAACGTTCATAAACGTAAGTAAAGTTTTGTTTATTTTATTCCGAGTAGACATGGCGCCATAAAACGCTAATGCGCGTGTGCGAGATCGGTCAGGTGAGATAAGATAAGATATTTCGCGAGTTGAACGAACGCTCATTGCGGCGGCGGCCGCTCTAGCGGACGGGGCTCCCACGCCGTTTTTTGTTTTTTATTGGATTCGCGATCTTTTATTTTTGTTCTTGTGTCTTTTCTCCTTTTAAAACTAATTTATAGGCATCGGACCTTACTATAAAAAGAGAGAAAATTATAAATTATAAAAGGATAAACAATAACGAGCGAAAACATCGCTGAAGAGCGCTCGATATAATAGAGGGTAAGCTAGGCCCCAAAAACAAAAAACTGCACTATGGAAGATAGAGCAGCGTTGGGGAAAGACCGAAAGCAGGAAGAGATGGATGAGGGGGACAAGGGTAGAAAAGAAGAAGGGGCGAGAGCACGTATTCGAAAGAGGGAGGAGGACGATGAAAGTGAAGAGGGAAGAGAGGGTAAGAGGAAACCCAGTGTGTCATTAGACAAAGAATTAGAAGCAATGAGAGGGATAGAAATGGAGAAAATGGAAAAGAAGGAAACTGAGAAAAAAGGAAAGACCACTAAAAATATCATAGATGATTTAACGAGAAAGATAGAGGAAATGGTAGGGTTAATACAACAGAACACTGCAGTTCCTTTAAAAAATAGAATTAGAGAATTTCATGGAGGGATAAAAGGGCTGCGGAGGATATATGAAAAAGAAGAAAGGGAAAGGGAGGAAAAAATGTATCTATTAAATACACAGATAGATAAAATACAAAGTAATATAGAGATGAGAGTGGAATTGGGGAAAAAGATGACAGAGAAAGCTGAAAAAGGAACGCAAACTCAAATAAATAAAAAAGAAATAGCAACACAAACAAATATTGAAAGAATGTTTACACTACAAAGAACAGTGGAGAAGTATGAAGAGTTTAAAACAGTAAAAGAGGAAAAATGGACTAAGGAAAGTTATGAAAACACAGAAGTATTAATAGGAAATCCATTACACGCAAAGGATAGCACTGTATTGGTAGTTCTGGCTGACCCGGGAGATCCGAGGATGGAGAGGGGCATACAGAGGAAATTTAAAGAAAGATACCCCGAGATAGAAGATATCGAAGAGAATATTGGTATCATTGAGCAGACTCACAAAATAAAAACGAAAGGCCAAAGTGAAACAAGGCGAAGAAAAATAATAAAAATTACCTGTAAGGGAACTGATGAGGATCTCTTTGAAAGCTTTAGATTGCTAAGGGAGGAAGTAAAGGATGACGAACGCATATCATGTCATACAATAAAAGAAAGAGACACGAATACCATAAGAAAAATAATAGAATCAAATTTTCATGGTACAAAAACAAGGGTTGTGATATATGTACCAGAAATGGAAAAAATCAAGACTGTAGAGAAACAAGAAAGAAAAACATATGCCTTTGTCGTTGAAAATAAAGACAAGTCATATACAGACACCCTAAAGGAAGTAAAAGAGAGGCTACAAAAGGGAAACATAGGAGAGGGAATAAAAAGTATTAGAAGTACCAGAAAAGGAAAACTATTAGTTGTAATGGATAAAGATAAAGACAAGATAGAAAAAATTAAGGAGGCCATAGTTGAAAATAAAGAGATGAAAGTGAAACAGCTGAGAGATGGAGATACAGACACTATACATATAAGAGGTATGGACGCATTAGTGGAAAAATGTGAGGTACAGAAAGCCATAGAAGAGATGGTAGGAGAAGGGAGATACGATTTAAAAATGGGAGAACTCAGGCCAATGAGAGATGAGACAATGGCAATAACTATTAAAATGGAGAGAAAGGGTGCTGAAATGCTGTTAAGGCAGGGTAACATTAAGATCGGTTATGCGAGATGCAACTTGGAAAAGAGGGTAGAAATACAAAGGTGCTATAGATGCTGGGGACACGGTCACTCGAGCAAGGATTGCTCGGGACCGGACAGGGTTAAGCTCTGCTTTAGATGCGGGAAAGAGGGCCATGCAGCGAAGGACTGCAAAAATGAGGAGTATTGCCCAATATGTGAGCACAGTGGACATAGGGCGGGGTCAGGAAGATGCGAGAATTTTAAAAAGGAACTAAACACAAGAAGAAGGGCGGAAAGACAAGTTTGGAGGAAGGAATGGGCCAAAGAAACAAAGCAGGCCCAACAAACACAGATAACAAATTAAAAATGTCTCAAACAGTTAAAATAATGCAGGCCAATAAAAATCCAATAAAAATGCCGCAGAAAATAAAAATAATACAGATAAATGCAAACAGAAGCACAGAGGCCATGAATATGCTTGAGAGAAACATCGTTAAGAAAAGAATAGACCTGGCAATAGTATCAGAGCCGAATAAAAGGAAAACAGAAAACGGAAAGTGGCTCAAAAACAAGAACGCAAGCGTGGCAATTAAAATAATAAATAGCGACATAAAGGTGACAAACTGGAAAGAAGGAAGCTGCTATGTAGCAGTACAAATAGATATATGCAAAATAATAGGATGTTACCTACCGCCAAACACAACTATCGAAACTTTCCAAGAACAACTGGAAGAGATAGGAGGGGGTTTTGACGGAAGAAAGGAAGAAATCGTTGTCGTAGCTGGAGATTTCAACGCCAAATCGGCTGCATGGGGATCCAAAAGAGAGGACAAGAGGGGAACCATCCTCAACGAATGGATGTCTGAGAAAGAACTTACGGTGGTGAACGCAGGAAATAAACCAACCTGGAGAAGAGGGGACCAGATATCAAATATAGATATAACCATGTGCAACGAGAAAGCAATGAAAAACTTAACAGGATGGAAAATCGATGACGAGGAAAACTTGAGTGACCACCTAAACATATATTTTAATATTGAAAAGCTGAAAAAAGAGCAAACGCCGGAAGACGAGGGGAATATGCGATGGAGAAGAAGGGTGGACTTAGTGGAGAAATACAAAGAGACAATAGAAAGAAAACTACAAGCAGTCAAATCTCTGACACCGGAGCTACTGACGACATTAACTGCGCAAGCTTGCGATGAAGTGTATGGCAAACCCAAAAGAAATACACCACGACGGGGAAACATCTACTGGTACAACGACGACGTTAAAAAGGCTAAACAAGACGCCAATAGACATAGACGGGAATTGACGAGAATGAACGCAAGGGAGAGTAGTGGAGATGAAAAGCTGGAGATCAGCAAAAAATACAAGGACGCAAAAGCGGGGCTTAAGAGGGAAATAAAGAAGGCAAAGAGGGATGCATGGAGAAAGCTGTGCGGGGAATTAGAAGAAAACCCGTGGGGCGAAGCATATGTAATCGCGATAAAAAAGACAAAAAACATTCCAAAAACCACGCTACACAAAGATCAAGTGGAGAAATTAATAAAGGAATTATTTCCCGAAGGCGACAACATCGGATACGAACGGGGAATCCTAGGGGACAAAGAGCCCAAAGCCAAAAAGATAACGGAGGAAGAAATCAAAGAACTTGCGATGGGGATAAGAAATAAAAAAGCACCGGGACCAGATAAAATAACGGCTGAAATAATAAAAGATACCATCAGCACGAGAGGAATTCAAAAAATAATAAAAATGTATAACGACTTATTACGGGCTAATGAATTCCCGGAAATATGGAAGACAGGGAGACTGGTGCTGATAGAAAAAAAACCGGGTACAGATAAATATCGGCCATTATGTCTTTTGAATTGCTACGGCAAGCTATACGAGGCCATAATTAAAAAGAGACTAGAGGAGGAAATAAATGCAAGGGCAAAAATATCAAGCTCCCAGTATGGCTTCACAAAGGGAAAGTCAACGGTAGACGCAATAGAAGATGTGTTGGGGAAAAGTAGGACGCTGCAGAAGTTCACGAGAGGGAAGCGAAAGAAATGTCTGCTAATTACTGTAGACGTTAAAAACGCATTCGGTACCGCACCATGGGGGAAGATAATGGACTCACTTCGGCGGAAATATATACCAAACAATCTTCTTAGTATAATGGCAAGTTATTTGAGCGAACGCTTCGTGGAACACCAGGGGAGAAAATATAGAATCAACAGAGGAGTCCCTCAAGGATCAATCCTGGGTCCTCTCCTCTGGAACGTGTATTTTGATCAGCTGCTTGAGGAAGAACAACGAGACAGCCTCGACGAGGGCAAGCTAGTGGCGTATGCAGACGACCTGGCGATTGTTATAAGTGGCTGGAAAATAGATGAGATACAATTGAAGGCACAACAAATAATAGAGAGAGTGATGAAAAAAATGGAGGAGATGGGCCTGGAAATTGCCCCGGAAAAGACAGAGGCGGTACTGCTCAAAAGTAGAAAAAGCAGAAAGGAAATAACGATTAACGTAAAGGGGCATAATATAACAACAAAAAAATCACTAAAGTACCTTGGGGTCATGCTGGGAAAAGATCTCAACTGGAAAGAACACATCGAATATATACTAAACAAGACGCAGAAAACGGTAAATGCCCTCCACAGGGTGATGGGCCCGACTTACGGACCCAGGGAGGAAAAGAGGAAGCTTATCGCGTCGGTGGTGTACTCCCAGATACTATACGGATGCAGAGCATGGAGAGAAGCACTTAAAGTCAAAAACCTGAAAGATACACTCTCAAAAATCCAGAGAAGACTGGCAATTAAAACAACCAGCTCCTATCGAACCGTTTCTACAGAGGCACTCCTTGCAATAGGTAGCATACTTCCCGTCGACTTACTAGTTAAAAGAAGAAGCGTAAACCCAAATGGAAAGAACGAAGCGACAAAGGAAGTAATGGAAGAGTGGGAGACCAGATGGCGGGAAGATACAGGAAAAGCGCAGTGGACAAAGAAACTGATACCCACACTAACACCGTGGGCAACTAGAAAGTGGGGAGAATTGAGCTACGCTATGACTCAGTTTATGAGCGGACACGGGTGCTTTAGAAAATACTTGCACAAATTCAAAAGAGCAAACGACGAAATGTGTCTGTATTGCAAACACGTGGCCGACGACGCGGATCACACATTCTTTGAATGCGATAGATGGAGAGAAGAGAGAAGGAGCGTAAATAGAAAAATCGGGAAAACACTGACGCCCGAAAACTGCGTTAACACCATGCTAGAGAGGGAAGAAAACTGGAATTGTATCGAGGCATATGTCAGGAAGGTGATAAAGACGAAAGAGGGAGAAGAAGAGAGTATGAGCGAGACCAGAGATACGGGGAACCCCATAGAACTGGTCGCTGACACAACTCCCGGGAATAAATTACACAGCCCTGGGAGAAGAAGAGGGGAGTCATGATGGCTCCCCCGGCCCGATGTGTCGACAACTTGAGAGCGCAAAGGGAAGGGAGGAAAATGACAAGATGCTGAAAGCAAAACATCTCGAAAGAAGAGGAGGGGGAGTCACGATGGCTCCCCCCACCTGGTACGCATGGTAAGAAATAATCTTCTCAAAAAGTAACGGTTTTCTTTTTTTCTCCCTTCTTATATGTCGACATCGTGGACGTGTGGAGGGGGGAAGACAAAGCCAAACGCCGAAGATGCAACCCACTGCAAGAAGAGGAGGGGGAGCCACGATGGCTCCCCCCACCTGGTACGTATAGAAAGTAAGACCTGTTCAAAAAGTAATGGGATTTTTTGTTTTGCTGTTATCGTAACACCGGCAACGCGTGGAGGAAGAGATGATGGGGAGGAGATAACGAGAACGATAAGTGAGGTAGCATAAAGTACTCAACTCCGAAGAAACGCCTCCCGGCGGATTCCGGAGATGAAAAAAGAGGGGGGGTTTTTAGTGGGTAGTTCGGGGCTAGAATAGTCCCACACTCCCGGCCGAAGAGAAGTTTTCCAATTAACATCTGAGGCGCCAACAGTAGGCCGGGGTGCGCAACGCATTTTCCCCTCCTCTGCGCAAAAAAAAAAAAAAAAAAAAAAAAAAAAAAAAAAAAAAAAAAAAAAAAAAGGGTTGGGTTGGGTTGGGTTGGGTTGGGTTGGGTTGGGTTGGGTTGGGTTGGGTTGGGTTGGGTTGGGTTGGGTTGGGTTGGGTTGGGTTGGGTTGGGTTGGGTTGGGTTGGGTTGGGTTGGGTTGGGTTGGGTTGGGTTGGGTTGGGTTGGGTTGGGTTGGGTTGGGTTGGGTTGGGTTGGGTTGGGTTGGGTTAGTCGCAGTTAGACGTTCGCCGATGACGGATGGTGTTTTCCTGCGAGCTCCAATGAATGTGGTGTTTCTCACAAGTTTTACAACTTATAAGTGCAAATAATGGGGCAGAGACCACTATGTCACTAAATTAGTAAGTGAAGAGACCGGAAGGCAAAGAGAAGAGACGCTTAATTAGCGAGAAGTTAGCGAAAGTCTAATTAAAGTGTGGGTTCGTGATTGGGCTTGTTTTTTGTGCTTTAAGTTCCTCCCCTGGGCCAAGGACCATTGTGGAAGGCTCTTAGTGGGTAACCTTTTCGCGATTTTGACGCTTGGTGAACCGCTAAAGACGAATTAACGTTCATAAACGTAAGTAAAGTTTTGTTTATTTTATTCCGAGTAGACATGGCGCCATAAAACGCTAATGCGCGTGTGCGAGATCGGTCAGGTGAGATAAGATAAGATATTCCGCGAGTTGAACGAACGCTCATTGCGGCGGCGGCCGCTCTAGCGGACGGGGCTCCCACGCCGTTTTTTGTTTTTTATTGGATTCGCGATCTTTTATTTTTGTTCTTGTGTCTTTTCTCCTTTTAAAACTAATTTATAGGCATCGGACCTTACTATAAAAAGAGAGAAAATTATAAATTATAAAAGGATAAACAATAACGAGCGAAAACATCGCTGAAGAGCGCTCGATATAATAGAGGGTAAGCTAGGCCCCAAAAACAAAAAACTGCACTATGGAAGATAGAGCAGCGTTGGGGAAAGACCGAAAGCAGGAAGAGATGGATGAGGGGGACAAGGGTAGAAAAGAAGAAGGGGCGAGAGCACGTATTCGAAAGAGGGAGGAGGACGATGAAAGTGAAGAGGGAAGAGAGGGTAAGAGGAAACCCAGTGTGTCATTAGACAAAGAATTAGAAGCAATGAGAGGGATAGAAATGGAGAAAATGGAAAAGAAGGAAACTGAGAAAAAAGGAAAGACCACTAAAAATATCATAGATGATTTAACGAGAAAGATAGAGGAAATGGTAGGGTTAATACAACAGAACACTGCAGTTCCTTTAAAAAATAGAATTAGAGAATTTCATGGAGGGATAAAAGGGCTGCGGAGGATATATGAAAAAGAAGAAAGGGAAAGGGAGGAAAAAATGTATCTATTAAATACACAGATAGATAAAATACAAAGTAATATAGAGATGAGAGTGGAATTGGGGAAAAAGATGACAGAGAAAGCTGAAAAAGGAACGCAAACTCAAATAAATAAAAAAGAAATAGCAACACAAACAAATATTGAAAGAATGTTTACACTACAAAGAACAGTGGAGAAGTATGAAGAGTTTAAAACAGTAAAAGAGGAAAAATGGACTAAGGAAAGTTATGAAAACACAGAAGTATTAATAGGAAATCCATTACACGCAAAGGATAGCACTGTATTGGTAGTTCTGGCTGACCCGGGAGATCCGAGGATGGAGAGGGGCATACAGAGGAAATTTAAAGAAAGATACCCCGAGATAGAAGATATCGAAGAGAATATTGGTATCATTGAGCAGACTCACAAAATAAAAACGAAAGGCCAAAGTGAAACAAGGCGAAGAAAAATAATAAAAATTACCTGTAAGGGAACTGATGAGGATCTCTTTGAAAGCTTTAGATTGCTAAGGGAGGAAGTAAAGGATGACGAACGCATATCATGTCATACAATAAAAGAAAGAGACACGAATACCATAAGAAAAATAATAGAATCAAATTTTCATGGTACAAAAACAAGGGTTGTGATATATGTACCAGAAATGGAAAAAATCAAGACTGTAGAGAAACAAGAAAGAAAAACATATGCCTTTGTCGTTGAAAATAAAGACAAGTCATATACAGACACCCTAAAGGAAGTAAAAGAGAGGCTACAAAAGGGAAACATAGGAGAGGGAATAAAAAGTATTAGAAGTACCAGAGAAGGAAAACTATTAGTTGTAATGGATAAAGATAAAGACAAGATAGAAAAAATTAAGGAGGCCATAGTTGAAAATAAAGAGATGAAAGTGAAACAGCTGAGAGATGGAGATACAGACACTATACATATAAGAGGTATGGACGCATTAGTGGAAAAATGTGAGGTACAGAAAGCCATAGAAGAGATGGTAGGAGAAGGGAGATACGATTTAAAAATGGGAGAACTCAGGCCAATGAGAGATGAGACAATGGCAATAACTATTAAAATGGAGAGAAAGGGTGCTGAAATGCTGTTAAGGCAGGGTAACATTAAGATCGGTTATGCGAGATGCAACTTGGAAAAGAGGGTAGAAATACAAAGGTGCTATAGATGCTGGGGACACGGTCACTCGAGCAAGGATTGCTCGGGACCGGACAGGGTTAAGCTCTGCTTTAGATGCGGGAAAGAGGGCCATGCAGCGAAGGACTGCAAAAATGAGGAGTATTGCCCAATATGTGAGCACAGTGGACATAGGGCGGGGTCAGGAAGATGCGAGAATTTTAAAAAGGAACTAAACACAAGAAGAAGGGCGGAAAGACAAGTTTGGAGGAAGGAATGGGCCAAAGAAACAAAGCAGGCCCAACAAACACAGATAACAAATTAAAAATGTCTCAAACAGTTAAAATAATGCAGGCCAATAAAAATCCAATAAAAATGCCGCAGAAAATAAAAATAATACAGATAAATGCAAACAGAAGCACAGAGGCCATGAATATGCTTGAGAGAAACATCGTTAAGAAAAGAATAGACCTGGCAATAGTATCAGAGCCGAATAAAAGGAAAACAGAAAACGGAAAGTGGCTCAAAAACAAGAACGCAAGCGTGGCAATTAAAATAATAAATAGCGACATAAAGGTGACAAACTG